>NC_133507.1:152161708-152464738 GCF_049354715.1 Callithrix jacchus
CAGTGACTCACGCCTATAATCCCAGTGCTTTGGTAGGCTGAAGCAGACAGATCACTTGCAGTCAGGAGTGTGAGACCAGTCTGGCCAATAGGGTAAAGCCCTGCCCCTACAAAAACACAAAAATTAGCCCCATGTGGTGGCAGGCACCTACAGTCCCAGCTACTTGGGAGGCTGAGACAGGAGAATCGCTTGAACCCGGGAGGAAGTGAACTGAGATTGCACCACTGCACTCCAGCCTGGGCAACAGAGCAAGAATCGTCTCAAAAAAAAGAAAGTAAGTGGGCCAGTCCTCAGAGGCATCCTACCGTTGCTAGACACAAGACTGATTTTCAGCTGGAATCCATTGTATTTAGTTGGTGCCTGTAGAGTTTGTTTTTTGTTGTTTGTTTTTGAGATGGAGTCTTGCTCTGTCTCCAGGCTGGAGTGCAGTGGTGCAATCTTGGCTCACTGCAACCTCTGCCTCCCAGGTTCTAGTGATTCTGTGATTCTCCTGCCCTAGCCTCCCGAGTACCTGGGACTATAGGCGCATGCCACCACACCCGGCTAATTTTTTTATGTTTTTCGTAGAGATGGAGTTTCACCATGTTGGCAAGGATGGTCTTGATCTCTTGACCTCGTGATCCACCCGCCTCAGCCTCCCAAAGTGCTGGGATTACAGGCATGAGCCACTGCACCCAGCCACTAGTTATACTTACTGAGTAATTTTAATATCACCCCTGGCTACACGCCACACAGTCAGCATAACTCATTCTCCTATCTTGCTTCTGATGAGTTTTTCTACTTTGTCATTTTTTTTTTTTTTTTTTTTTTTGAGACAAAGTCTCACTCTGTCACCCAGGCTGGAATGCCATGGCATGGTCTTGGCTCACTGCAACCTCCACTTCCCAAGTTCAAGCAATTTTCATGCCTCAGCCTCTGAGTAGTTGAGATTACAGGTGTGCACCACCTCAACCAGCTAATTTTTGTATATTTAGTAAAGAGGGCGTTTGGCCATGTTGCCCAGGCTGGTCTTGAACTTCTGGCCTCAAGTGATCCTCTCTCCTAGGCCTCCCAAAGTGCTGGTATTACAGGCATGAGCCACCATGTCTGGCCTACTTTGTTATTCTTTATATGACCCAGGACAGACTTTCTGCAGTAAGTACAGCTTCTCAAGCACCATGAAATGCCTCCTCAGTACAGGCAGAGAATACCCAAAGTCCCTAAGATTTCTCAGGGGCTCCCTGGTTATCACTAGCCCCAGAACCTCGCCAGCAATATACCTGCTTTATCAGACTGAAAGAGATATCTGCCACAACAGAGGAAAATCAACTATGGCTGTCTGGAGTCTCAGGCAGCGAGAGAGATGATTCCGGAATGGAGACATCATGTGGGTCTCCTCACCCTTCTTGTCACATGCCCTTGCTGAAATCAGGAAAGCCACCTTTGGATTCCTGTGAAGTTGCAGAAATGGCAAGCCCTGTCTCTTGCTGCCTTCAAACACCGCTGACTACATACCAACTGGTGGAGACACCGCTGCCTGCCCCCACTACCCCACCAAGAAGGGCAATGAGATGAGGTCAGATTGTGATCCACCCATCTCAGTCCCCCAAAATGCTGGGATCACAGGCACGAGCCCCCGCACCCAGCCTCCCCTTGGCACTTTTAACTTCCAAGCTTACTCTCGGCCTTCATGCTGGTCACTAAGCCAGCTCCAAGACCTGAGTGGCACCTGCTCTGGCCCAGCTCTGCCTTGGCCTGCCTTCTGTCCAATTCCTGTCCAGGGTGGGACTTAAGCTGCCTGGATATTATTTCCTCCTTCTGACAAAGGCATACCTGGGTGTGTTTACCACTGTCTCAGCTCAGAAACATCTCAGACCAATTCCTTTCTATTTCACTCAAGACAGAATGTGGGAGTTTCCCCTCCACAACTGCACCTGAGGTATCTAGGGTCAAACTTCCTTCTCTGAACTTGCTCATGGCCTGAGATGTTGAAAGGGTGGCTGTCCACAGGGGTAAGCCCCAGGAGGACTGCAAAGAGCCTCAACATGGATGGTTGTCACTCCAGCAGGACAGTCAGGGGTGATGTGCTGGCTGCCCTCGGGAGTTCGTCGCTGGCACTGTGACAGACGAAATTCACTTGATGATTAAGGAGATGGTTTTATTCAAGCTAGTGCCACAAGGAGAAAGCTCATTAATGAGGAACATCTCAAAGAAAAGGAGGGGGGCCTGGGGTTTTACAGAGGAAGGTAGATGAGGGAGGCATCCCAGAGTCTATCAGAGTCATGAGGCAGGATGAAGACCAGTCTTCTGGAAGAAATTGTGAGGGCAGTGTGGCCTTGTGGTCATCTGATTCACTGTTTCTGAAACACACAAAAGTAGAGACATTTCTTTCTTTCTTTTTGAGACAGAGTTTAGCACTGTCACCTGGGCTGGAGTGCAGTGGCTTGACCTCAGCTCACTGCAACCCCCACCTCCCGGGTTCAAGCTTTATCTGAGTCCTGTGCAACCTCAGCAGTGACACGGTGAGGCTGGGCACGGTGGCTCATGCCTGTAATCCCAGCACTTTGAGAGGCCTAGGCAGGTGCATTACTTAAAGCACATCAAGCATTCAAGACCAGCCTGGCCAACATGGTGAAATCCCATCTCTACTAAAAAAAAAAAAAAAAAAAAAAAAAACCAAAAATTAGCCAGGTATGGTGATGCACGCCTGTAGTCCCAGCTACTCAGAAGGCTGAGGCAGGAGAATCATTTGAACCCAGGAGGCAGAGGTTGCAGTGAGCTGAGATTGTGAGATCAAGCCGTTGCACTCCAGTCTGGGCAACAGAGTGAGATTCTGTCTCAAAAAAAAAAAAGTTCAATATTGTCAGTCCCAGTTCTGGTTCAAGATGAATATCCCTCATCACTGAGGAATTCAGAGTAGGCAGGCACCGCCGGTGTGGTGAAGCAGGGCCTAATGAGCAGCCTCTCTTGCATTCTTGTTGGTGGTGTTCCTGTGAAACCAGTTCAACCATCTGTTAAGAGGTGAGTTGTTTTAGGGTCCCAGAGATTAGGCATCTTAAAAGAGGGATGTCTAGCCAGGTGCAGTGGCTCATGCCTGTAATCCCAGCACTTTGAGAAGCCGAGGTAGGTGGATCACAAGGTCAGAAGTTCGAGATCAGCTGGGCGCAGTGTCACATGCCTGTAGTCCCAGCTACTCGGGAGGCTGAGGTGGGAAAATTGCTTGAGCCCAGGAGTTCTGGGCTGTAGTACACTATGCTGATCAGGTGTCTGTATTAAGTTCGGCCTTAATATGGTGACCTCCCGGGATCAGGGGACCACCAGGTTGCCTAAGGAGGGGTGAACCGGCCCAGGTCAGAAACGGAGCAGGTCAAAACTTTCATGCTGATCAGTAGTGGAATTGCGCCTGTGAATAGCCACAACACTTCAGCCTGGGCAACATAGCGAGACCCCGTCTCTTAAAAAAAAAAAAGAAGTTCAAGACCAGCCTGGCCAATATGGTAAAACCCCATCTCTACCAAAAATACAAAAATTAGCTGGGTGTGGTGGTGGGCGCCTGTAGTCTCAGTTACTCTGGAGGCTGAGGCAGGAGAATCACTTGAACCCGGGAGGTGGAGGTTGCAGTGAGCTGAGATCAAGCCACTGCACTCCAGCCTGGGCGACAAAGTAAGACTCTATCTCTAAAAAAAAAAAAGAGGGATGTCTAAGCAGTGAAACCCTGTCTCTACTAAAAATACAAAAATTAGCTGGGCATGGTGGGGAGGGTACCTGTAGTCCCAGCTACTAGGAGGCTGAGAGGCTGAGGCAGAATTGTTTAAGTCCAGGAGGCAGAGGCTACAGTGAGCCAAGATCACGCCACTGCACTCCAGCCTGTGTGACAGAGCAAGACACCATCTCGCTGGGTGCGGTGGCTCATACCTGTAATCCTAGCACTTTGGGAGGCCGAGGTGGGTGGATCACCTGAGGTCAGGAGTTCAAGACCAGCCTGGCCATCATGGTGAAATCCCATCTTTAAAAAAAAAAAAAAGACTCCATCTCAAAAAAATAAATAAAAGAGGGATGTCTAAAATAATTAAGTAATAATATAAAAGTTATATTAAAGTAAAAGCCAGTAGTTGAATCTGAGAATTAGCTGGTTCAGTGAATTCCAAGACATCAGCAGAAGAAAATCTTCCAGCACCACTGTTTGAGTTTCCTAAAGCTGTCAATGTTCTTGTGATATTATCCACAATCTTGGCACCTGTCATACAATGGCATACATGGCCTGAGCATTTTGCTGGGCTTCCTTAGTGGTCCAGACAGCAGCTTCTCCAGGGAGAATTTTTGCCTGTGCATGGCATGTTGAGGGCTGAGTCTTTCAAGGTTTATGTCAAATCACTAAGCCTCAGCTTGTAGAACTCCATCAGATTCTGGAAGACAAGACCAGCTGCAAGGCAACCTAAAGTCCTCATAGGGATTTGGGCAATCAGGTGTTAATTCTTGGTGATGCCAATTCAGGCTTGAGGAAGAAAAAATGTGAAAGTTAGTTTGGAGGCCGGACGCAGTGGCTCATGCCTATAATCCCAGCACTTCAGCAAGCCAAGGCAGGCAGATCATTTGAGGTCAGGAGTTCAAGACCAGCCTGGCCAACCTGGTGAAGCTCCATCTCTATTAAAAATAAAAAAAAAAAAAATTAGCCAAGCATAGCGGCAGGCGCCTGTAATCCCAGCTACTCGGAAGGGCGAGACAGAAGAATCACTAGAACCTGGGAGGCAGAGGTTGCAGTGAGCCAAGATTGCGCCATTGTACTCCAGCCTGGCAGACAAGAGCGAGACCGAGTCTTAAAAAAAAAAAAAAAAAAGAAAAGAAAGTTAGTTTGGGGGACTGTAGTAACATATTGAAGAAAACTGGAGAAATTGAAAACTTGGTAAGGATTGGCAATTTGGGCAAGGCAATGGGAGCTAGTCAAATTTAAAGGAAGGTCCCCAAACTGGTTTTTCTATGCGATATAGGAAAAGGCAGCCAATTAAATCTCATCAGACAAGACATCAGCTTGCAAAGTCATCAGCTACCTGCAGTGTATAAACAGGTGCAAGAAAACTCAAAGGCAATTAACCAGAATGGTGTGCTATATATTGAAACATAACATTTCTCATTTTAGACACCTGTCTTTTGACAAAGATAATCTCAAAGAAAAATTTTCTTCATCACAAAATAAGGCTGGCCTTATTAGATATAGTCTCACTATTTATATAGGAGCAGCAAGAATGGATTTTTTTTTTTAATTTTTAAGACAGAGTCTCTCACTGTTGCCCAGGCTGGAGTAGAGTCACATGATCTCAGCTCATTGCAACCTCTGCCTCCTGGGTTGAAGCAATTCTCGTTCCTCAGCCTCCCGAGTAGCTGGGATTGCAAGTGCCTGCCACCACACCAAGTTAATTTTTTGTATTTTTAGTAGAGACAGGGTTTCACTATGTTGGCCAGGCTGGTCTCAAACTTCTAACTTCACGATCCGTCTGTCTCAGCCTCCCAAAGTACTGGGATTACAGGCGTGAGCCACCACGCCAGGCCAAGAATGGTAATTTAACAGATAGGGCTCCTTACTTGCTTTGCTGGAAGCTTTATAATAAGGTATCTCAGATTAGACGTTTGAAAGGCTCTTAATTAAAGCTAGGAAGCTACACCAAGAACTTGACATCAAAATTACTTCTGATGCCTATACATCTGAGCAAATTCCTCTCTTCTCAAGGACCCCTCCATATCCTACAGTTCATGGGCTTGCCAGGAAGTGACCCTCCTAACTCACCTGTAAGGCTGACAGCTCTGTAAGCCAGAGGGCTGGTAAGGACTGGCTCCATGAAGTCAACCCTAGCTACTTTAACGTGTCAGGCAATTTCTGATTTAATGAGCATCATCCTCAAACATGGTATTTCAGGCAAAGTTTTGGGTGCATAATCAATGTTTCCAATTATGTCCTGTTAACAAGGAAGGCAGATTCTCATTGAACCTATGCAAATAATCATAGTTTGCATTCTCATTGAACCTATGCAAATAATCTGCCATGAAATGTAGAATAGTCCATGAGAGTTTCTGAATTTTGGAGAGATCAGGGAGACAGAATAAGATATTTAAAAATGGTTTGTTTCTGGTTACCGAAGTCTACCAAACTGAGTCATAAACAGCTTAAAAGAAAAGAAAGCCAGGCGCAGTGGCTCACACCTGTAATCCCAGAGCTTTGGGAGGCTGAGGCAGGTGGATCACAAGGTCAGGAGTTCGAGACCAGCCTGGCTAACATAGTGAAATCCCCTCTCTACTAAAAATACAAAAATTAGCCTGGTATGGTGTCACATGCCTGTAGTCCCAGCTATTCTGGAGGCTGAGTCAGGAGAATTGCTTGAACCTGCAAGGCAGAGGTTGCAGTGAGCTGAGACCATGCCATTGCCCTCCAGCCTGGGTAACAGAGTGAGACTCCTCAAAACAAAAAAAAAAGAGAGAAAAGAGAAAAAGGTTCCTTATATATATAGAAAAATAGAACATTAAAACCACATCTAAAACATTGCAAACAAAACCCACCATCATTTCTTATCGGTTCATTTAGTCTTAGGTAATAAATTCTTGTTCCACTGGATTCTGGGTTAGTCATCTCATCAGCCGCTTAACTGGAGTTCTAGAAATCCTGACTCAGTCCACTGGTGTGGTCTCCAAGTTGTTTATATGATGCTGCCAGAAGCTTGCACTTAAAGTACCTCGCATAGACCTTTACCACGTGTCTCTGAGACAGTCCTTTGCTGAAGATGAAGCACTGTGGTCTGTAGCTGATTACAAGAGCTTTCAGAGAAGCACCAGAGTGGCTGTGCCTGTCGTCCCAGCTACTTGGGAGACTGAGGTGGGAGGAACGCTTGAGCCCAGGAGTTCTGGACTGTAGCGTGCTATGTTGATCGGGTGTCCACACTAAATTCGGCATCAATATGGTGACCTCCCAGGAGTGGGGAACCACCAGTTTGCCTAAGGAGGGGTGAACCGGCCCAGGTCAGAAACAGAGGAGGTCGACACTCTAGTGCTGATCACTAGTGGAATCACACCTCTGAACAGCCACTGCACTCCAGCCTGGGCAACATAGCGAGACCCCATCTCTAAAAAGAAAATAAAAATTTTTAAATTAAAAAAAAAAAACAGAAAAGCACCAGAGTAAAAACAAACAAACAAGCAAAAACGCTATCCATAGATGACAAAATAAAAATGTCTGTGCTTAACTTACTATTGACAATTTTCAGAAGTAAAAGATCTGTTGGGAGTTTAGAACAATAGTGAAACTGACAGGGACATTGATTGTTTCACTGGTATGCAAACCAAAATAATAAAGTTAATTTAAAAACTGTTTTGGATGAAATATTTACAAACATAATGAGTAACCCTATTTGCCAAGAAGAGTGAATGCTATCTCCAAGTTATAAAAACAGAGGAACATAATCTTTACAGAGAAAAAATCTTTAGGTGTAAGATATAATAATACCAACATAATATACCACTAATATACTAAACATATTGTTAGAATATACTAAGAATATTATATAAAGATCATAAAGTGAAGAGATTCTGTAAATACGGAATACATCCTAAACATCTGCATACTAATAAACCTTCACAGGTAGGTGATGTGAGTCCCTAGGTGAAAACCCTTGGCAGGGCCAGGCACAGTGGCTCATGCTTATAATCCCAGCACTTTGGGAGGCTGAGGTGGGCAAGATCTCTTGAGGAGTTTGAGACCAGCCTGGCCAACATGGTGAAACCCTGTCTCTATTAAAAATATGAAAATTAGCCAGGCATGGTAGCAGATGCCTATAATCCCAGCTACTCGGAAGGCTTAGGCATAAGAATCACTTGAACCCAGGAGGTAGAGGTTGCAGTGAGCTAAGGGCACGCCACTGTACTTCCAGCCTGGGTGACAGAGTGAGACAAGAATGAGGGGAGGGAGAAAGGGAGGGAAGGAGGGAAAGAGGGAGATGAGAGGAAGGGAGGGAAAACTGCTGGTCTAGGAGATGCAAGATTCAAATTAAAGAAGTTTTGGCTGGGTGCAGTGGCTCATGCCTGTAATACCAGCATTTTGGGAGTCTGAGGTGGGAGGATTGCTTTAGTCCAAGAGTTTAGGACCAGATTGGGCAACATAGCAAATCCCTGTCGCTACAAAAAATACAAAAATTACCCAGGTGTGGTGGTGCACACCTGTAGTTCCAGCTACTTGGGAGGCTGAGGTAGGAGGACCGCTTGAACCCAGGAAGCAGAGGTAGCAGTGAGCTGAGATCGAGCAACTGCACTCCAGGCTGGGTAAGAGAGCAAGACCCTGTCTCAAAAATATAAAAATAAATAAAAAATTTTTTTAAATTACAGAAGTTACGATTGAGTTACCACCTTAAGAGACAGTTGAAGTTGTGACTGATAACAACGTTGTGCGGTTGTTTAACACCAGGTAAAGCAGCACCAAGAAACATATCACGGACAATAAGGACATTGATGCATCTCTAGGAATTTTCCGCACAGCACACAATTCCTGAAATATCTGCATTTAATAACACTTTGCAATACAAAGTTAACCTGGACAAGACTAAGTATGTCTTCTGATTTGAAAACTCTTTCCACGAAACTCATCAACAATATATCAAATAAACCTAATTATTTCTAGCACTTCTTTTCTTAAAAGGTGAAAAAAACAAATCATTTAGAGTCTTTTTCTCCGAAAAACCTCAAAGATAGTTTTGGGTGCAGAAGATATTATTTACGATTAATTTAGGGAAGGCAAAATAGTAAAAGTTACCAGGAGATTTGAACACCTCATTAAGGTAGGATGAGCTACTGTGAAACAAATCTTGACTGCTTCAGTGACAATAAAATATTTTTTAAAATAAACATGGGAGGTAACATGATTATAAAGAATCTTACGTTTTCTTTCTCTTAAATAATCAAGAACACGAGCCTGACTAACATGGCAAAACCCTGTCTCTACTAAAAATACAAAATTATCCAGGTGTGCAGTGAGCTGAAACCACACCATGGCACGCCAGCCTGGGTGACAGAGCAAGACTCAGTCTCAAAAAAATAAAAAATATAAATAAATAGAAATCGAGGACATCTTTCATTTATTTATTTATTTTATTTTATTTTATTTTAATTTTTTATTGGATTTTAGGTTTTGGGTACATGAGCAGAGCATGCAAGACAGTTGCATAGGTACACACATGGCAGTGTGCTTTGCTTTTCTTCTCCCCTTCACCCACATTTGGCATTTCTCTATTTATTTATTTATTTTGAGACAGAGTCTCACTCCGTCACCAGGTGCCCGGCTAGAATGCAATGGCGCAAACTCGGCTCACCGCAACCTCTGCTTCTTGGGTTCAAGCAATTCTCCTGCCTCAGCCTCCCAAGTAGCTGGAATTACAGGCACACACCCCCACACCCAGCTATTTTTTTTTTTGTATTTTTAGTAGAGATGGGGTTTCACCATGTTGGCCAGGATGGTCTTGATCTCTTGACCTTATGATCCACCTGCCTCTGCCTCCCAAAGTGCTGGGATTACAGGGGTGAGCCACCACGCCCAGTCTTTTTTTTTTTTTTTTTTTTTTTTAAGACAGAGTCTTGCTCTGTCGCCAGGCCAGAGGACAGTGATTAGATCTTGGCTCACTGCAACCTCCGCCTCCCGTGTTCAAACTGTTCTCCTGTCTCAGCCTCCCGAGTAGCTGGGACTACAGGCACGCGCCATCATGGCCAGCTAATTTTTGTATTTTTAGTAGAGACAGTGTTTCACCATGTTGGCCAAGATGGTCTCAATCTCTTGACCTCATGATCCACCTGCCTCGGCCTCCCAAAGTGCTGGGATTACAGGCATCAGCCACTGCTCCAGGCCCCTCAAGAATATCTTACAGTCAACATAAACCAGAGACGTTTCTTCTGGTAAAACACAGAACCTTTATTCCCTAGGCAAACTACACAGAAAGTGAAGAATACTCTTTCACAATCTTGTATTCATTTCTTTTTGCTGTGCCAATACATTACCATACACTTAAGGGGTTAAATAACACACATTTATTGTCTTACAGTTCTGGAGGTCAGAAGTCCCAAATCAGTCTTACTGGTCTAAAAGTTAGGGTGTCAGCAAAACTGGCTCCTTCTGGAGACTTTAGGAAGAGAACCCATTTCCCTGCCATTTTTAGCTTTTAGGGCGCCTTTCATTCCTGGCTCATGGCCCCTCTTCTATCTCAAAGCCAGCAGCACAGGATCTTCCAATCTCTTTCCCACCACATCCCTTCCCACATCACCTGTTCCTCATTCTGACTCTCCTGCCTCCTCCTTATAAGCACTGTTCTGATTACACTGAGCCCACCAGAGGATCCTGGGTAATTTCCCCACCTCAAGGATCTTAATTTTATCTACAAAGTTCCCTTTACCATGTAAGGTCACATATTCACAGGTTCCAGAGATTAGGATGTGGACCTCTTGGGGGTGGATGAGGGATATTGTTCAGTCCACCACACACTACTTAATAAGGACAGACCAATACTTTTCTCATTTTAACAGAGAGAAAAATTCTAGTTTTGTATCAGTATATTTAATAGTCAAGCTCTTCTAAAAAATCTTATAACTGGGCACGGTGGCTCATGCCTGTAATCCCAGCACTTTGGGACGCTAAGGTGGGCGGATCACCTGAGGTTAGGAGTTCGAGACCAGTCTGGCCAACATGGTGAAACCCTGTCTTCCAAAAAAAATTTTTGTTTAATCTTATAAATAAATCTATCAAATCTTAGTAAACGTTGACCATGACAAAACTCTCTTTTCTAGAACCTTCTGTAGCTTTCTGATGTAGGTGTTTATAGCTATAAACTTGCCTCTTAGTATTGTCTTTGCTATATCCCTTAAGTTTTTTACGTTGTGTTTCCATTTTCATTTGTTTCAAGAAATTTTTCACTTTCCTTCTGAATTTCTTCATTCACTCACTGGTCACTCAGTAGTATACTGTTTAATTTCCATGTATTTATATAGTTTCCAAAATTCCTGTTATGTTGATTTCTAGTTTTATTCCATATGGTTAGAGAGGATACTTAACATTATTTCAATGCTTTTAAGTTTTATTTTTTTGAGACAAAAGTTTCGCTCTGTCACTCAGGCTGGAGTGCAGTGGCATGATCTTGGCTCACTGCGCCCTCTGCCTCCCAGGTTCAAGCGATTCTCCTGCCTCAGTCTCCCAAGTAACTGGGACTGCAGGCGTGTGCCACCATGCCCAGCTAATTATTGTATTTTTAGTAGAGACAGGGTTTCACCATGTTGGCCAGGCTGGTCTCGAACTCCTGACCTCGTGATCCACCTGCCTAGGCCTCCCAAAGTGCTGGAATTACAGGTGTGAGCCACCGGGCTTGGCAGGAGTTTTATTATTAAATGTCTTGAGGTAGTTTTATTTGGGTTAAATCTACTTGGTGTTCTATAACCAACTTGTACTGAAACGTTATATCTTTCTCTACATCTGAGAGGTTCGCTGTTATTGTCCCTCTCAATAAACTTTCTATGTTTAGCTCTCTCTCTCTCTCTCCCTCTTCTTTAAGGCTAATAACTTTTAGATTTGTCCTTTTGTGGCTATTTTCTAGATCTTGTAGGCATGCTTCATTCTTTTTTATTCTTTTTTGTCTATTTTCGAATAGCTTATCTTCAAGCTCACTAATTCTTTCTTCTGCTTGATGAATTCTGCTGGTAGGCAACTCTGATATATTCTTCAGCACATCAATTGTGTTTTTTAACTCCAGAATTTCTGCTTGATCTTTTTAATGATTTCGATCTCTTTGTTAAATGTATCTGATAGTATTCTGAATTCCTTCTCTATGTTATCTTGAATTTTACTGCGTTTCCTCAAAATTGCTACTTTGAATTGTCTGTCTGAAAGTTCCCGTATCTCTGTCTCTCCAGGACTGGTTCCTGGTGCCTTATTTAGTTTGTTTGGTAAGATGTTTTCCTGAATGGTCCTGATGCTTCTGAGTGTTTTCTGGTTTCTGGGCATTGAAGAATTCGATATGTATTGTAGTCTTTGCAGTCTGGGTTTGTTTATACCCATTCTTTTTGGGAAAAGTTCCAGATATTCAAAGGGACTTGGGTGTTGTCATCTAAGTTTTCCGTCACTGCTACTATGTCTGTATTAGGGGGCACGCCAAACCCAGTAATGCTGCAACTTGTGTAGATTCATAGATGTACCACCTTGGTGGTCTTGGATAAGATCTGGAAGAATTCTCTGAATTACCAGGCAGAAAATCTTCTCTTCTTCTCTTTTCTTTGTTTTCTTTTCTTTTCTTTTTTTGGAATTTCACTCTGTCACTCAGGCCGGAGTGCAGTGGCATGATCTCGGCTCACTGCGACCTCCACCTCCCGGGTTCAAGCAATTCTCATGCCTCAGCCTCTCGAGCAGGTGGGATTACAAGCATGTGCCACCACACCAGGCTAATTTTTGTGTTTTGTAGAGATGGGGTTTTGCTATGGTGCCTAGGCTAGTCTTGAACTCCTGGACTCAAGCAATCCTCTCTCCTCAGACTCCCAAAGTTCTGTGATTACAGGCATGAGCCACTGTGCCCAGCCCCTTTACTTTCTTTCAAACAGAGTCTCTCTCTCTGTGCTGAGCTGCTTGGAACTGGGGGAGGGGTGACACAAAGCGCCACTGTAGCCACCACCACTGGGACCATGCTGGGTCAGACTTAGAGCCTGCACAGCACTGGGGCATGCCCAAGACCCACAGTTACCACTGACTGGCTACCACCTGTGTTCCCTCAAGGCTCTAGGGTTCTACAATCATCAGGTGGTAAAGCCAGCCAGGCATCTATTCTTCCCTTGAGGGCAACGAGATCCCCCTGGTCCCAGAGAGGTCAGAGAGGCCATCCAGGAGGCAGGGCCTGGAATAGGAAACCTCAGGCATCTATCTGGTGCTCTATTTTACCGTGGCCCACAGTAAGTACTGGCTGGCCACTGCCACTGTTCATTCATGGCCCAAGGGCTCTTCGGTCAGCTTATGGTGACTGCCGCCAGGTTTAGGACTCACCCTTCAGGGCAGTAGACTCCCCTCTGGTCCAGGACAAGTCCAAAAATGCCATCTAAGAGCCATGGCCTGGAATCAGGGACTCTAAGAGTCTGTTTGCTGCTCTGCTCCCCTGAGGCTGAGCTGATACCTAAGCTGCAAGACAAAGGCTCCTTTACTCTTCTCTCTCCTTTCCTCAAGCAGACGCATTCTCTCCCCACAGCCATCACAGCTGAAGATGCAAGATCCCGCAGTAACTGTGCTCTCCCTCCCCCAAAACAGATTCTCTTTGCGCCCCATGGTTACTCCCGGGGGATGGGGCATGGGGGACATCAGCAATTCAGGAATGCCTTTCCTACCCTCTTCAGTGTCTCTTTCAGGGATATGAAGTTAAAACCAGGTGCTATGATCACTCACCTGATTTTTGGTTCTTAGGAACGTGCTTTTTGTGTGATAGTTGTTCAATTTGGTATTTCTGCATGGAGGACGATCACGGGATGCTTCTTCTACTTTTTTTTTTTTTTTTTTTTGAGGAGTCTCACTCTGTCACCAGGCTGGAGTGCAGTGGCGCGATCTCGGCTCACTACAACCTCCGCCTCCTAGGTTCAGGCGATCCTCCCACCTCAGCCTTCGAAGTAGCTGGGATCACAGGCACCTGCCACCACATCCAGCTAATTTTTGTATTTTTAGTAGAGATGGGGTTTCACCATGTTGGTTGGCCAGGCTGGTTTCAAACTCCTGACCTCACATCCCAGACTTCTACATCCATCAGAACACCAAGTACTACCTCCTAAATATTGTTTTTTCTAATGGATTCACTTTTACCTATGCCCATTGCTGCAATCCTAGCTCAGGCCCTCATTATCCCTTCCCAGAATGAGAACAACCCCCTACTGGTCTCAGGGCCTTTAATCTGGCTTCCTCTCAACCACAGCACTCACCAGGATCAGAGTACCAAATCTACAGTACACATTTGAGTGTGTCACTCAGTGGCTTAAAGTTTCAACACCCACCTACCCAACCCACCCCCCCATCTTCATGTTGAAACCCAATCTTAATATGGATGGCATGGCTCTTCAAGACTGGCCCTTTGCTTATCTCTCCAACTGTATCTGGTGCTAATTCCCTTCCTCAAACTCTAAGCTCTATATAATTAACTACTCATATGAAGTTCCCTAAATTCACCATGCTTTTGGTGCTGTTTGCATGATTTTCCTTGAACATTTTCCCCCATCCTCACTTAACTAAGTCTTTTTTTTAAAGATGGGGCTTCACCATGTTGGTCAGGGTGGTCTTGAACTCCCTACCTCAGGCGATCCGCCCGCCTTGGCCTCCAAAGTGCTTGGATTACAGGCATAAGCCACCACGCCCGGCCTTCACTTGACTAAGTCTTATTCATGTTTCACGTCTCACTCTTCCGTAGTTGTCTTGTTTTTTTGTGTGTCTTTCCAGGACTGTAAACTCACTGACAGCAAGGACTACAGATTATTCAATGTCTCATTCCCACTGTTTGTGCTCAGTAATCATTTACTCTCGATAAGTATTTATTGAATAAATAAAGTTTCCTTGAGATTTAGAGCAGGTTGGGTGAGTCTGAGGGTGTGGGCTGGGTGGGCGGATAGGAGGGAGAAACAGATAACTAGAGTTCAAGCTTCAAAGGTGGAGTCCTCCAGTTGCAGTATCCAGGGTGGGGCTAAACAAGTGGCTTTGGAAGAGGAATAGAAGTGAAGGTCACTGGGGCAGAGAATACAAGGGAACTATGACCCCATAGATGGGATAAGTGGCAGTTGTGTTGCCCAGGAGAAGTCAGGTCAGGCACCAGGTGGGGTGGGGAGGGAAGCTGTGAGTCAGATTCCAAAGTCCTTTCAGAGATAGTCTGATTAAGGCAGGGAGGTTCCTCCATCCTACCTCCAAGCTTCACAGGGGATAGGAAGGGAAGTGAAAGTGATGGAAGAGTCACAGGGAGCCAGGGCCGACTCAAGAATGAAGACACTGCCTTATAACCCTGAGATCTGCGGGCCCTCATTGGAGAATGAAGCGCCTCTGTTCAAAAGCATTTCTTGATGAACAGGTGGGAGAATTTGCTAGAAAATGGTTGTGGCTACAGACATGTTTTTTTTGTTGTTGTTTTTTGTTTTTTGTTGTTTTTTTTTGAGAAGTTTCACTATTCTTGCCCAAGCTGGAGCGCAACGGCACCATCTTGGCTCACTGCAACCTCTGCCTCCCGGGTTCAAGCAATTCTCCTGCCTCAGCCTCCCACATAGCTGGGACTACAGGCACACGATGCCCAGCTAATTTTTGTATTTTTAGTAGAGACCAGGTTTCACCACGTCAGTCAGGCTGGTTTCGAACTCCTGACTTCAGGTGATCCGCCCATCTCTGCCTCCCAAAGTGCTGGGATTACAGGCATGAGCCACCCCGCCCAGCCTACAGAAAAGTATTTTAATAGATGAACAGGTGGAAGAATTTTCTAGAAAGTGGTTGTGCCTACAGAGAAGTATTTTAATAGAAAGTTATTCCCAAAGAGCCCAATGGAAGGGTTTAGAAGATATCTCCAAGTGTAAATTCAAGTGATGAAATGACATGCTTTCTTCCAGTTTGGTTTTGGAATTTGTTACAAACCCCTGTATCAGAAATTTCTACTGTCTTGCTGCTATAATTCTCACCTGTTTCTCCCAGTTAAGACACTGATCTAGACTCTTCCTCTCACCCTTAAACAAAGCAATCAAAGCCCTACATATGGGATTACCCACCCCTAGGGATTCTTTTATTCCATGGGAAACTGAGTCCACATTTGTTTTTGTGGAATGTCAGCACAATAAAAGCCTCTCTTTGGGACTACGGTTACAAAGAATTCTCATCTTAAAAAAAAAAAAAAAAAAGAAGGCCAGGAACAATGGCTCACACCTGTAATCCCAGCACTTTTTGAGGCCGAGGTGGGCGGATCACCTGAGGTGGGGAGTTCATGATCAGCCTGACCAACATGGAGAAACCCCAACTCTACTACAAATACAAAATTAGCTGGGTGTGGTGGCACACACCTGTAATCCCAGCTACTCAGGAGGCTGAGGCAGGAGAATCGCTTGAACCCAAGAGGTGGCGGTTGCGGTGAGCTGAGACAGTGCCATTGCACTCCAGCCTGGGCAACAAGAGCAAAACTCCAACTCAGAAAAGAAAAGGTGGGGGGAAGCTGTGTTGGGAAAGTCCTAATGGACAAAGTTCCAAAATGTGGCATCACTTGCGGTCTCACCTGTGAGGGCTGGTCACCTTCCTGCCGCCCTTCCTCGGTTAGCAAAGAGGAACTGATGGATGATGGCAAGCTTGCTCCTCCTCATTTCCAGGGCTGCGGGATGTTTCCTTGGCTGGTTTCTCTCTGAGTCCAGCCCCACAAGGCCCGTGAGCCTCCTTCTCAGTGAGTACAGCTGGTTTTCTAACAGCATCCAATATGCTTGAGATAGACTGCACTTGGTTGGGGTGGACTTTACTTTTAACGTGCTGGCATTTTACTTATATTTTATATTTTGTAGTGAGGTTTTCCATCTATCTGCCTATCTAGGTTAGTGAGCAAGGTTAGTCTAGTTTTCTTTTTTTGTGTTGCATTTGTTGAGGTTGTGGTATCATGCCAATAATCAGAATAACATCAGTATCTGGCTGGGCAAGGTGTAATCCCAGCACTTTGGGAGGCCGGGGTGGGTGTTTCACCTGAGGTCAAGAGTTCGAGACCAGCCTGGCCAACATGGTGAAACTCCATTTCTACTAAAAATACAAAACTTAGCCGGATGTGGTGGTGGGCACCTGTAATCCCAGCTACTTGGGAGACTGAGGCAGGAGAATTACTTCTACCTGGGAGGCAGAGGTTGCAGTGAGCCTAGTTGGTGCCATTGCACTCCAGCCTGGGTGACAGATTGAGACGCCATCTCAAAACAAACAAACAAAAATCAGTATCTTCCTCCATACCTCCCTATCTCAGCTTGTTAGAAATGCAGAATTAGGGGTCCACTCCAGACCACTAAAACCATTATCTACATTTCCACAAGATCCCCTGGAAAATCGCATTACAAATTCACATAGTTCGAGAAGCTGCCCCAGGCCTTATTCCTGAAAAACACTCCTTCCATCATCTCAGGAGCAAGCGACCTGGCTCTCCAGCCGGCCGGTTCTTCTTTCCAGCTCACTCCCTTACCGTGCTGATCCCAACTGTACCTTGATCCTGCCACCTCACATGGACCGCTCTCCTCCCACCGCCCACAACCCCTCCTCCTGGACAGGTGTGGATTCAATATTCCACCGTAATTATTACTACCTTATTGTACCCTTACCTTCCTGTCCTCTGCCTCCCTCCATGGAGCTATCTAGCAAAAACAACCCTGGTGGAGTCGAATTCATCACCTTCCCAGCAAAATGTGGCTGCTGAAAAACATGGAATAAGCCAGCTGACTGGTCCTTTACACCTGCTCCTCCCAACTCGAACTTCCAACACCTCCTCCCTCTCTGTACTGAGCAAATAAATGAATGACTGTTCTTCCTGTTTCCCTGAGAAAATGGAAGCCCTCAGAAGGGACTGTCTGCAAGTTCCAGGAATCTCATCTGCCTGGCTCCCTGCCTCATGCCCACATTCTCTGCCTGGCCTCCTGGTACCGTGACCTCACCTGCCTTGCTCCTATCCAAGGTCACACCTTCCAGTGCACCCTGTCTTTCCCTTCTCACTCTTCTCACTCACTCAGGGACAGCTCTCCAGAAAACACCCCACGACCCGCATCATCACATTTTCCCTCTCTACTGAATCATTCCCACCACATTTAAGCACACTGGAAGAGCTTCCAATCCAAAACCAAAACAAAATGAAATAAAACCAAACATTTGCTTGGACCCCACATTCCCTCCAGCCACCACGCCATTTCTCTGCTCCTCATTAGAAACAAAACTTTATGAAAATGCTGTCTACACCAACGGTCTCTCTTTCTAGAGCCCCATTCTTTCTAGCGACTTTCTAGGTCTTGTCTGTCCATCTTTCTTTCCTTCTTTCCTTCCTTCCTTTCTCTCCTCTCGCTCTCCTCCTCTTTCTTTTTTTGAGACAGAGCTGTGCTCTGTAGCTCAGGCTGGAGTATAATGGCACAATCTCAGCTCACTGCAACCTCTGCCTCCCGGGTTCAAGTGATTCTCCTGCCTCAGCTTCCCAAGTAGCTGGGATAAGAGGTGCATACTACCATGGCTGGCTACTTTTTTGTATTTGGTAGAGACAGGGTTTCGCAATGTTGGTCAGTCGGTCTCGAACGCCTGACCTCAGGTGATCCACCTGCCTCCGCCTCCCAAAGTGCTGGGAGTAGAGACATGAGCGACCATGTCCAGCCAGTCTTATTCTTTCTAAAGACCACTCCAATCAGGTCTTGCCACTTACCTCTCCACCAAAACAGCTCTTACCAAGGAGTGGCCTCGCTGGAGCTGAGACCAATGACCAATAGTAACCTTACTTAACTATAAGCCGCATTTGGCAGCAGAGATCCATCCTCCCCACTGAAAGGTGTCCCCAGTCTTCCAGCAGATGGCTTCCTTCCTGCCTGCCTGCCTTCCTTCCTTATTTTTTTTATTTTTTGAGACATAGTCTCAATCTGTCACCCAGGCTGGAGGGCAGTGGTGTGATCTTGGCTCACTGCAATTCCACCTCCCTCGTTCAAGTGATTCTCTGCCTCAGCCTCCTGAGTAGCTGGGATTACAGGTGTGCACAACCATGCCCCACTAATTTTTGCATTTTTAGTGTTGATGAGGTTTCACCACATTGGACAGGCTGGTCTCAACCTCCTGGCCTCAAGTGATCCACCTGCCTCTGCCTCTCAAGGTGCTGGGATTTTAGGCATGAGCCACCACTCCTGGCCGGATTTTCCTGGATATCTTCCTACCACACTGACTCCTCCTTCTCAGGGTTCTTTGCTGGTTCCTAATCATTCCCTGACCTGTCACTGTTGGGGAACTGGACTTAGCACGAACACTCACTTCCTAAAGAATCTCACTGTCCAGAGGTTTTACCTACTCTGAGAACTGCCAAAATTCTGTCTCTGGCCCAGACTTCTCCTCTGAACTTTCTTTCTTTCTTTCTTTCTTTCTTTTTTTTTTTTTTTTTGAGACAGTGTCTTGCTCTGTCGCCCAGGCCTGAGGGCAATGGCAAGCTCTCCACTCAACGCAACCTCCACCTGCCGGGTTCAAGCAATTCTCCTGCCTCAGCCTCCCAAGTAGCTGGGATTACAGTGCACACCACCATGGCTGGTTAATTTTTGTATTTTTAAGTAGAGACGGGGTGTCACCATGTTGGTCAAGCTGGTCTCGAACCCCTGACCTCATGATCTGCCCGCCTCAGCCTCCCAAAGTGCTGGGATTACAGGCGTGAGCCACTGCACCCAGCTTCCTCTGAACTTGGGTGTCCAACAGGCAGCTCAAACTTTATATGTCTCTAAATAAATTCCTAAATTCCTTCCTTCACATCTGTTTCTGCTTAAATTTTCCCCATATCACCAAATTGTATCTTCCAGTTGCTTGAGGAAAAAAAAAAAAATTAGAAATCAGGAAAATCCTTTTAGCTTTTTTTGTTGTTGTTCCTTGAGTCAGGGTCTTACTCTGTGGCCCAGGCTGGAGTGACAGTGGCACAGTCACAGCTCACTGGAGCCTTGACTCTCCAGACTTAAGTGATCCTCCCACCTCGGACTCTTAAGTAGTTGGGACTACAGGCACATGCCACCATGCCTGGCTAATTTTTATTTTTTCCAAAGATAGGGGTCTCACTATGTTGCCCAGACTAGTCTCCAACTCCTGGCCTCAAGTGATCCTCCCGCCTTGGCCTCCCAAAGTGTTGGTGAGCCACTTTTATTATTATTATTAATTATTATTGAGACTGAGTCTCGCTCTATTGCCCAGCTTGGAGTGCAGTGGTGCAATCTCAGCTCACTGCAATCTCTGCCTCCGAAGTTCAAGCAATTCTCATGACTCAGTCTCCTGAGTAGCTGGGATTACAGGTGCCCTCCACCATGCCCGGCTAGGTTTTGTATTTTTAGTAGAGACAGTGTTTCACTATGTTGGCCGGGTTGATGGGGAACTCCTGACCTCAAATGATCCTCCCACCTCTGCCTCCCAAAGTGTTGGGATTACAGACATAAGCCACCTTTTAAATGTGTCTAGAGGTGACCCATTTTACTCTTCTACTGCCACCACCCAGAACCGAGCGTTATCTTCTGGCTGGCTGATTTCAGTAGCCTTCTCGCTGGTCCCCCTGCTGAAACCCCCAGGCCTTTCCGACTGGTCCTCATACCACAGCCACAGGGATCCTTCTGAAATGTCAGTCGATGTCCATTCTCTGCTCAAAACCCTTCAAATTGCTTCCCAACTCCTTGAGAGTAAAAACAGGAAGGCCTAACTTTGGTCTCTAGGGCCCCACTCCTTCCTTATCTCCTGCCCTCTCTGGGTCCTCAAGACAGCACATTCTGGCTTCAGGGCCTTGGTCCTTCGGGTCCCTCTGCCGTTCCATACAGAAAGCTCCCAGGCCCTCTCTCTCCAGGAAGCCGATCCCTGGAGGAGCACTGCAAATAACAACAGGCTGCCTTCTCTCTTCACTTCATCCAGTGGTGTTTTTCTCCAGGGCACTTAAAACTGTCCAGTATTGGGCCAGGCACAGTGGCTCACGCCCGTAATCCCAGCACATTGGGAGGTCGAGACAGGCGGATCGCCTGAGGTCAGGAGTTCGAGACCAGCCTGACCAACACGAAGAAACCCCGTCTCTACTAAAAATACAAAAAATTAGCTGGGCACGGTGGCGTGTGCCTGTAATCCCAGCTACTCGGGAGGCTGAGGCAGGAGAATTGCCTGAACCCAGGAGGTGGAGGTTGCAGTGAGCCGAGATCGCGCCATTGCACTCCAGCCTGGGTAACAAGAGCGAAACTCCGTCTCAAAAAAAAAAAAAAAAATACAAAAATTAGCAGAGCGTAGTGACAGGTGCCTGTAATACCAGCTACCGGGGAGGCGGAGGCAGGAGAATCGCTTCAACTCGGCAGGCGGAGGTTGCAGTGAGCACTCCAGCATGGGCAACAGAGCGAGCCTCTGTCTCAAAAAACAAAACAAAACAAAACCCACAAAAAAACCTGTCCAGTATTATAGATATTAAGGTTTATTAGTCAATTATTTGTCAACTGTTTGTGCCAGGAGCAGAGACTGTTTCGATCACTGCCCCACCCCCTAGCATACAGGAGGTGCTTAAAAAAATAGCTCAATTACACATTAATAACAAAGAAACAAAAGTACACACATAAGGCATTTGTATGTGCCAGTTTTCACTGTCAGAGCTTTGTAATGCACTGTCCCGTTCATTCTCAGGTGCCCGTGGGAGGAACCACTATATTATTACACTTTTTTTTTAATGTGTGAGGAAATCCAGGCATAGGGACGTGAAACAGCCCACAGATAGCAAATGGTGGAGAATAATTTAAATCCAGGTTGCTGATTTAAATAGGAACGTTCCCATTAATCTGGAACGTTCCGGCACTTTCTATGCTGTGTCCCCCTAGATGCTAAAATGATCTGATCGCAAATAAGACAGAATCGGTCTACACAAAGTGGGCTGCGGGCCTTTCGCAGAAATAAGCTTGAAGAGTTGAGGAAGCGGTCGTTGAAAGTGAGCGTGCGATTCCCGTAGGAAGCGCGCTCAGGCGGAGAAGGGGCTGAGCCCCGCCTTGGAAGCCGCAGCTGAGGAAGAGGAACTGCGGACTCGGCTTCTGCTTTTCTCTGCGGCCCCTCCCGCTGGGGCCTGGTGTCAACTCTCAGCGCACTGAGTCCGCCGGCCGCTCGGGGGCGCCCGAGGCGGAAGGGGGCGTTGCGGCGCCGCCCGACGTCGCGTCCTCGGCGGCTGCGCAGTGCGCACGTCAAAGCCGGGCTCGGGCCGCGAGTGGGGCGCGGGGATCGGGGAGCGGCGCGGCCTGGGAGACACAGAACCTTCAGGCGCCGGGGCGGGGGCATAGGCGAAGACTAAGGCGGCGTCGAGTCCCGCAGCAGCAGCCGCAGCCCGAGTGAGAGCAGCACCGCGGCAGCCGCCGCGGGAGCCCCTGGGCCGCCGTCCGCCCGTGCAGCCGCCGCCGCGGGAGCCCGTCGCCTGAAGCAGGAGCGGGCGGAAGACAACGGAGGGGCCCAGCGTCCGAGCCACGCCGCGGGGACTGAACGAGCAGCCCGAGGCGGCGGCAGCCGAGGACGGGGACGGCGACGACGCGGAGGCAGAGAAGGGAACGCCCAGCCCAGCCCCGTGAGTGACCCCCGGCCCGGCCCTGCTCGTGGCGCGGACGCCCGCCCAGCTTCCGCCTGCCCCGCCGGGCCCTCACCGGCTCCGGGGCTGCCTCCATTTTCTCTGGTGGCGGCGGCCTCAGCCCGGCTTGGCCCCGGAGCCCGCGGGAGCAGCCGGGCTCGGCCTGCCCTCCCCGCCCGCCTCAGCCCGGGTCCCTCGCTGAGACGCTCCCCTTGCTTTCGCCGGCGCGGGGCGCCCGGGGGCCTGCGGTCCAGGCGCTCCTGCCGCCCCCTCTGTGGTTCTCAGGCCGGGTTGGCGGCGCGGGGCGGCCCGGGCCGGAGTCGGGAGGGCGGGGAAGTGCGGGCCGGGCCAACTGTCACCGGCAGCACCCAGGCTCCAGCGTCTCGCTCCCGCCCCTGGTAAACTTCCTGTTGTCGGGAGGCGGATACCAGCTTTGTGATCAGTTCAGGGAAATGCCTAACTGATTTCTCGTTAGGATTTGTGCGGTCGGAGCGTTCTCGAGTGCAATGGAACCATCCCGAGCGCGGACTGCGTGCAGACGCAGTAGTCGGCCCGCGCCGGAGGGATTCAAAGGTGAAGCCAGCCCCTGTCCCCTCCCCCGAGGAGCTGAGGCTCTGGTGTGGGAGATAAGACGCGTACACAAATAACTGCGATACCGGGAAGGAGGTGATAAGTCCTGTGAAAGAAGGACAGAGAGCTAGAAGGGCACCCGGCGGAACCGAACCGATCACTTCTGCCTAGCAGAAACCTGGAAGGCTTCCTAGGCGGGGGGTGCCGAGTAGGGTCTTGAAGGCCTGATGAGATTTAGGAAAGGAGGGTTGCAGAAGAGTGTGGAAGGGCAGCAAAAACGAGAAGACAAAGCCTAGAAATCATGGATCATTCCGTTTGTTTGCATAGTGCAGGGGCGGGGGGTATTGGGCTAAAGAGGTATTTTGGGGCCAGATCCTTGAATGCTGTAGAGGAGCTATTTGAGCAGCATTCTAAGAGAAACTTAGAGCTCATTTCTCAGTGACTCATAAGCCCGGAAATGTAGGCTAGGGGATATTAAAGGCGCTCTTGTGAAAGAAGAGAGAAGGAAGCCCAGTCAGGAGTTGACATTCTGTGCCTTGAATGTAATGCAGTTGAGATCGATTTTGACAGCTTCCCAGATATTCCCATGCCCAGGCTAAGCAAAGTACTTTTGCAGAAAGCCTCATTAGATGTCAGGCTCTGAAGAGATAATGGAAAGGTGTATATAAAATAAGCTCATTTCATACAGAAGGTTTTTTTGTGCGTTCGCTAACGCTAAAATGCATAAAAACTTCTTGCACTTTGTATTAAGTGTCTGCTCTTTGGAATTACCAAACTAAACCTACATTCTTTGAGGTGGCTTTTGTGTAAAATAACATAAATTGATGATTTTTTAAAAAATCAAATGGTTATTAATATTCTGATACAGAAAGCGGGACAAAGACCTTTTTGTAGAAAGGGTAAGGCTTTCTTTATTCGTTTTTATTTTTTATTAATTATGAACTCTTTATAGTAGAGGCAGAAGTGAAAGTATTTAGACCTATTTTGTGCTTTCTTCAAATTGCTAGCAAGTAATTAGCAGTTGTATTTGAAATCTAGACTCTGTGATCTGTGAAAGCAGCTTAGGGCCTGTGTTTTGTAAGCATGCGTTTGTTGTTTGCCTGTATGACAAGTGAATGCCACCTTTTTTGCAGTTTAAAAATTTTCCGCTTTTCGAAATAATACCTGATCTTTGTCAAAGCTTGCAAAATTCAGGGAGTACTAGAAAATCTTTAAAACATTGTCTTTAATCTTACCACTCAGATTTGGTTACTGTGAACATTTTTGCATGTTTCCTTTCCAGTCTTTTTCTGTGTATTTTTTCTCTGCATAATGAAATACATTGTATGCATATAATACACATCTCTTATTAAGCTTTTCTTGTCATTAAATACCTTTATATAAAAATATTTTTACTCAACAATGGAAGTCTTCTAAGTGTGTTATGTTTTTCTGACAAAGTTGTATTTTTTTTTTTTTTTACCTCAGATGAAGTGCAGTAGTTACACTTAATAACTACTGCTGTGGACAGAACTTTTTTCTAAAGGCTACTTATTTGATATTTATTTAGAGACCGTCTTGCTCTGTCACCCAGGCTGGAGGGCAGTGGCACAATCTCAGCTCACTACACCCTCCGCCTCCTGGATTCAGGCAGTTCTCCTGCCTCAGCCTCCTGAGTAGCTGGGATTACAGGCATGCGCCACCACACGCGAGCAATTTTTGTATTTTTAGTAGAGATGGGGTTTCTCCATGTTGGCCATTCTGATCTCAAACTCCTGACCTTGCGATCTGCCCACCCTGGCCTCCCAAAGTGCTGGGATTACAGACATGAGCCACTGTGCCCGGCCCTTGAAGTATGTTTATTACTTTCTCTGTAAGATTTGGTTCCTCTTGCTTGTTGAATAAAGTTTTTATTACTTGGCAGGATGTGTGTTATCATACTGTCTCCCACAGACGGTGATGAGCGCCTCCTCCCACCCCCCACTTCACTCCTGAAAAATAGTCTCTATACTAGGCCCATTCGCATAGGTTAACTATTTTTTGAACGTAACATCACAAAGATTCAGGCTGGATAGAAGTATAGAATATTTCATGAAATGATTTGCTACTGTAACAAATGGGTAGTATTTGCTTTTTTGGTTTGTTTTCTTTTTCTTTTTTATTTTTTTAGAGATGGGGTTTCTCCATGTTGGTCAGGCTGATCTCAAATTGCCTACCTCAGGTGATCCACCTCCTCAATCTCCCAAAGTGTGTTTTGTATTTTGAGACAGGTTCTTGCTCTCTCACTCAGGCTGGAGTGCAGTGGTGTGAACATGGCTCACTGCAACCTCAACCTCCTGGGATCAAGCCGTCCTCCCACCTCAGCCTCCCCTGTAGATGGGACCACAGGCTCCCACCACTACATCTGGCTCAGCTAATTTTTATATTTTTTGTAGAGACAGGGTCTTGCCATGTTGCCCAAGCTGGGCTTAAGTAATCCTACTGTCTTGGCGTCCCAAAGTGCAGGGATTACAGGTGGGAGCCACCACACCTGCCTGGCTGTTTGTTTTTTAATTTCAAGGCAGCTTACTTTCCTTCATTAACATTTTAGACTTCAGGTTCTTGCATTAAGTCAGTTTTTTCCCATGTATTTTACGTTCTAAGGTGTATTAAGAAGATTTCTGTTTCATCATATATAAAGTGAGATGCTGAGTAAGGCTGTGTACATTTCCTAAAGTTAATATCAAAGAATTGCTGAGAAAGTCCAGTGTAAGTATGGGGTTGGGTAACTTGATTTTATTTGAATATTTGTATATTGCAAATGTGTATGTCACACAGGGTCTTTATTACTTTGGAATATTTACTAAAGTTTTCTGTTTTGATCAACTTTTGTAGGATTGTAGGTTTCTTTAATTAACTGCCGTACTTTCCCAAGAGGCTTTTTCCCAGATTGATGACTAATCTCTCACAGTTTAGCCATTTGCCAGGAAAATACACAAATCCAACCTCCCCAACCCCACCCTCCAAAAATAAAATTCAGCAGTAGGACAGAATTTTATTTCAGGTATTGTCTTTTGGTTATCTTTCTGGTGTTTCTATTCCAGCTGTATTTTATTTTTTAATTAAAAAAAATTTTAAATTAGATGGCGTCTTGCTCTGTTGCCCATGCTGGTCTTGAACTCCTGGGCTTATGCCATCCTCCTGTCCCAGCCTTCTAAAGCAACTGAGATTATAGACGTGAGCCACTACACCAGACTCCAACTCTATTTTAAAAGTTCAGGGCAAGCAGGGTAGCCCATTCCTATAATCCCAGTGCTTTGGGAGGCCAAGGTGGGAGGTTTGCTTGAGACCAAGAGTTGGAGGCCAACCTGAGCAACATTGCAAGACCCCATATCTACAAAAATAAATTAACTGGGCATGGTGGAGTGTGCCTGTAGTCCTAGCTACTCAAGAGGCTGAGGAGGGATTGCCTAAGCCTAGGAATTTGCAGCTGCAGTGAGCTATGATCCCTGCATTCCAGCCTGAGTGACAGAGCGATTCTGTGTCTCAGAAAATGTCTGTATAAAATAAAAATAATAAAAATAAAAATTTTCCTCTTTTTCATTGTTCCTTTTAATTGGGCATTTGATGTTATGAGTGTCTTCATGTGTTACAGAAATAGGACTATGGAAGATGGATTAATATGGATAACAGAAAAACTTTGGTAAACTTTTTTTTTTTTTTTGGCAAACTTTGTTGTGTGATAGAATTGTGGGAAAAACAGATCAAATCTCTGAATCTCTAGGTTAAATTACTTGGAACTTGTTATTTAATTATTGAGGTGTAAAGATCTGGCACTATGAGAGCAAGTAACTAAAATTGCATCGAGATTTAGTCACCAGTCTATCTTTTGGCCATACTGTGAGAAGACTTGTATTAGAGCCACCTTTAATTAAAGAAGGGATTGAGCTGTGTGAGAGTTCTTACATTGTGTGCTCTTAATAACTATCCGACCAGACCCTAACCACCACTATTTAAAAAATTCTCCTGCAAGGGGGTCTTGCAGTGAAAGAGATTGGGCTCGACACCACTAATCTCTGCTTTTATCAGTCCAGAGTATGGGGATGGAGCATAGAGAAGCAATTATTTCTGCCATCACCATTTGTAGAGTGGACCAGTCTGTGAATAAAAAATGATGAGTGTTCTGCTTGTTTCTCCGGCCCTCCAAGGATTATGCGAAGAGTTACTGCGGGCCTAGGTGGCAGATCATAGACTGGTGGCAATGAAGTCAGGTTAACAGCTTGTCGCCATCTGTATTTTTCGGGGTGTGTGTTGTAGTCCTTAGTTGTGCCATTTCTGTCTCACTGAGCTTCCCAGTCCCACTGTGCTTTTAACTTTTAAAACAGAAGGGGTGAGGGGACAGCAGAATTGTGGTTTATAGCAGCTGTGATGTTAAGCCTGCAGAGGAAGGAAGAATGGCATGCAGAGAATTGCAAGCGGTCATTCGGGTGTGAAGTGGCTCCAAAGAAGGGAGGTAAATCCTGCCTTGGCCATTTATGTTGACCATATCCAGTGCATACCTATGTGTATGATCTTTAATAGCTTTTGCCTTGGTACTTAGTATATAGTGTTATAAGTTATAGATTGTGTTTGCTTGTTTATGTGTGTGTTTGTATGCATATTTTTAAAGGCTGAGAAAATCTAGTTAGCCATTATTTGGTGGTAGTTTGGTTTTATATAGTAATTGTTCTTTGGGAGCATTATCCAGCAAAAATTGTTGAGGACCAAGGAAGTATGATACTGTTAAAAACATCACACACTTTATTTTGATAATATGTTTGTCTGAGAAACAAAATACACCTTGTGTAGTTTGATCTTAAGTTCCTACTTTGTGACCTTGTCTAATGAACTGTAGCTTGCTCTTTACAGGGGCCATGGGCTCTATAACCTTAAATAAGCAAGTTCCTTCTGTCTGGCTTGGATTCCTTGGATGATAATAATAATAGACCATATCTGAGACGGTTGTCAGATGATTAAATGAGTCGCTACATCTGACATGCTGCCGTGTATCAAATGCCTAGACATAATAAGTTTTGTGATGCTGGTGATAGGTTTTTCCAAGTGGAAGAAACTTTAGAATTTCAGAAACAATCTAAGCAGAATGGTTCTTTCTGCAGGTGGGAACACAGGCAGAGTTTAGTTCACTTTGAGCTGTAACAGGTGGAGCTTTCTGCAAAGTGAATTCTCTTTCCTAGGGCTATACGGCTTATTAGCCACAGGACTAAAGCTGCTTCTGTTCATTCTTTGTCCAGTTTACTTGGATTAAGTTTCATACTTTATGCAGTAATGTCTTCTTCAGACCTTTTCACTAACATTTACAAATGTTGTATTTAAAATATATTAAATGTTCTTAGGCATATATTTCTTTTTTTAAGGTTTAATATACTAATATAATATTTGTGATGTAGCTGGCAAGTTTTTTGGGAGGAGTGTATGAAATAGAAATAGACAAACGAGAGATGAACCAAATTAGTTAGGTTGGGGGAACAAATTACCATTTAGGTCTAAATGTTGGGGAAACCTCTTAGTATTGTCCCCAGCATCATTATTGATGGGAAATCAAAGGAGGGGTTTGTCCAGGATCACACAAACATTGCATAGTTGAGCCAGGATTTGAACCCAGATCTGCCTCACTTCAAAATATGTGCTCCCTGAAACAGAATATGAATCCCTCATATTAAGTAATTTTATTTTCCTTGCTGAGCCTTTTTATATTCGTATTTTGGAATGAAAGTTTATAAATAGATCCTAATTCAGATTTTAATAGATTTTCAAACAGTAATCACATGTTATAATCTAAAAGAGATGGTTTATTATAAATGCTTTAGTTGTATAGTCATAATTTGATAGGTGGCTTATAGTTTAGTTAGGCAGGTAGATAGTATTTAATTTCCACATTATTTTTGTAGGGAAGATGGGAGGCCTGTGTTACAGTGGGAAACACAAAAGCCTGGCAATCAAAAGATCTGGGCTGGGTCCTGACTCCAGGACTAATTATGACTAATTATGTTGTCACTCTGGACAAATAACTCCATCTCTCTGGGCTTCAGTCATCCCATTATTGTATCAAGGGACCCAGGTTGAAAACCCCTGCAGATCTCTTGCACTTATTTTTGGTGATTTGTATGTGGGCTTCTGACTTGCCTTTTTCTCCTGCACTAGTTCCCTCCCCTTTTGCTGGTGGTCTTGGAGTCTGTCTGAGCACTTGATAGCATGTGACTGTGCTTTAACCTTTTTCTCCCAGTTGGTCAGATGCCTAGTGTTCTTTCACAGTACCAAAGTTCTCTGCTTAGGATAATGAGAATAACATCAAAATGTGTATTTTCAAATTTTCTACCTTTGTGCTTATGAATAAATAACTAAATGTTTTATGGTCGTAAAAGTACGAGCTTAGTAAGTCAGGCTATTGATTAACAAATTCTCAAACCTGACATCATTTTCATTGTCACAACTGTTGTAAAGTTCTGTGAGCTATGTGTTTTAGGGGAAGGAACAACATTAACCAAAGGCAATGAGTGGGAAAGAAAGGACCAAAAATGTAGAATTAAATTTGGGTATGTAAAGAACATGCTTTGGCTGTAGTTGGCGTTAATCCCCTACCTATGTAAATGTGGCTTGCTGGCTTGGTTCACAGGGTTCTTTGCAGCTTAGGATTCTATCACTAGTAAGAGATGAGGGTGATATTCAGCACCCATTAGCATTCATATGGCCTCAAATGTCTATTTCTAATTTGGTCCACAAGCAGGTTTTTTTTTTTTTTCTTTTCTTTTCAAAGTGGAGTCTTGCTGTCTTGCCTGGACTGGAGTGCAGTGGTGCGATCTCAGCTCACTTCAACCTCCACCTCCCAGGTTCAAGCAATTCTCCCACCTCAGCCTCCCAAGTAGCTAGGATTACAGGCACACACCACCACACGCAGCTAATTTTTTGTATTTTTAGTAGGGACAGGGTTTCACCATGTTGGCCAGGCTGGTCTCAAACTCCTGACCTCGTGATCCACCTGCCTAGGCCTCCCAGTGTGCTGGGATTACAGGCATGAGTCACCACGTCCGGCTTAAGCAGTTTTTAATGCCCATTCTTCTGGGTACTATTCTAAAGGCTGGGCCTCAAGGAATTCAGTAAACAGGTTTTTTCCTGCTTTGATGGCATGTTATTAGCCAGTGGGTTCATTTACTTTTGGATTCTATAGCAGAGAGACAGAAACTCAGGCCATTAACATGATCCATTTAGATGCGTTTTGGCTCCCCCTCTCTAGTTTTCAGTGTGGTTTCATTGCTGTTTAATATTGGTGGGTTATAAGTTTTTTTTATATGTATGTAAGTTTTCTCTCTCTAAATTGTAATTTATTTGAATAGGTAATTTTTGTTTTTTGCCTTTTAAAATTTATCTTTTCTCCTCTCTTCCCCACCTCATGTTTTCAGAGTATAGTAATAAATTCTTTCTATAAATATTAAATGATACAGCTATATGGTAGTGTGAGAAAACTTTTGCAGCTGGCATGGTGGCTCATGCCTGTAACCCCAGCACTTTGGGAGGCCAAGGTAGGCAGATCACCTAAGGTCAGGATTTCAAGACCAGGCTGGCCAATGTGGCGAAATCCCATCTCTACTAAAAATACAAAATTTAGCTGGGCATAGTGGCAGATACCTGTAATCCCAGCTACTTAGAAGGCTTCAGCAGGAGAATTGCTAGCACCGGGATAGCAGAGGTTACAGTGAGCCAAGATTGTGCCACTGCACTCCAGCCTGGGAAACAGAGGGAAACTCCATCTCAAAAAGAAAAGAAAAAGAAAATTTACTTAACAGAGATGAAATGCTTAACCAAAATATAATTTTTTTCTATTTATTTTTTAATCTCAGCTGTATTTGTGCTTATTTGAAGGTGATTAAGTATGATCATTGAAGGTTATGAGGATCCCCTTTTCCCAGATGAGTTCCACATTAAGTGATGTTTCCCAAATTGCGTTTTGTAGAATGCCGGTCTTAGAGAGATTAGTTGTTGGTAGGAGAGGTTCCAGAGCGAGATTATAACTTGGGGAAACTGGGTTAACATAGTCAAACAGATTTTTATTTTTGTTGGTGATTGTGTTACTGTTTTTCTGCAGAGCTCCTCAGAGTTTTAGTAGTGTGTGTTGGCAAATTGAGAAATGCTGCACATTATATTTCCTTCCTTCAAGTTTATTTGGTCAAAAGAATTCTCCTCCCCCCCCAGGGAGGTACCCACACACATCTTGAAGAAAGGTTCTAGTGGAACACAGTTTGAGAAACCCTTGTATTTGCATACTTATTAGTATGGCATTCAAAGCATTTAGTTACTGATTGGGATGATGCTTTTTTTTATCAGAGTTGGAATTCAGCTAAGATTGTAGTGGCTTTTGAGCCTTTTTTGTTTTTTTTTTTATACTGCAGCCTGCAGTGAGAAATTATATTTTTGATCAGTGACCCAACGTATACACTCTCAAAACTGAAAAAGAAATTTCATGTAACAGTACTTAGGTCATATTTCTTATGACGCATTCTAGTACTCTCTATTTTATCTCTTAATGCTTTTTATGAACTACTAAAATAATTCATGCAATATGAGAGACACTACAAGGTTACATGAATTTATAAACTTATGTTAGAATGAGAATATACCATACAAACTGTTTCACTTTTCTATTTAAAAAAATATTTTTTGTAGAGATGGGGTCTCACTATGTTGCCCAGGCTGATCTCAGACTCCTGGGCTCAAGTGATCCTCCTTCCTCAGCCTCCCAGAATGCTGGAATTACAGGCGTAAGCCACCTTGCCCAGCCCCAAACTGCTTTATAGGTGAGAAAACTAAAGCTCAGTATAGAGATGAGATGGAAGGGGCTCTGGCCATAAATTCTGGATTTAAATCCTGGTTGTGTGTTGTTGAGCAGGGTGTTTAATGCCCATTTTTCCTCAGCTTTCTCATTTGTAACGTAGCAGTAGAACCTATGCATAAAGTAGTCGTGAGGATGCAGTAAGAATGCCATGCATAGTGTGCTCTAAGTGCCCAATACATTTTAGCTTTTATGATGGCTGAAGTCTCAAATTCTTTCTGCTGTACTATACGTACTTTCAAAAATATTTTAAGACTTTAGAAGTTTTTAAGCAACCTCCAAGTAAAGCTAGACTCTTGATCTGTAGTTGGATGTATCATTTGTTGTGATATCAGCCTTCTGAAATAGTAAGTTTTAAAAATAGCGAAAAGGAGCCACTTAAAGTTGTTTTGTGTCAGTTGCAAATTGACTCTCAGATTGCTGAGCTTTATGCTATATTATTCTTTAACTTTCTTAAATTTCAGTTTTGTTAAAGAAAAGAATGAATAGTTGGCTTTTCAAGCCTTTTTTTTTTAGTAGTCTTTATAAGCATGTAATTAAATACAAATATGTTGATACTTGTAGCCTATTAATTCAGCTTTTTTGTAGTTTCAATTCATTAAAAGACAAAGACCAAAGTTACCATTTCCTGTTTTGTCCACGTTTCTGCAGGTTTGGTGAGTTTGCCCATCCTCAATATTTTATATTACCATTAGGGGGTTTAATTTTGTGTCCTGACCTAAGAAAAGGGACATTTACAGAAGATTTACGGTAGTGGGAGCCTGATTTCCCATTATCTTTTTCTTTCTTTCATTCTGGTTTAGACACTTTATTTTCGTTTCTCCACTTTGGGCTTCCTGAACCCACCCCACTTAAATTTTAAGGTTGAACCTTTGCCAAACACAGGAAGACAAGTCTCTGATTTAACATTCTTGGAGGAGTAAGTTCTACTCTTCAAAGCCACGTCAGAGAAATCTTGCTGCCCCTTCACCAGCAGGTGTGTCCTCATCTGTACGTTCCTGAAATGTGTTGTCTTTGAGCTGATCCTCCAGTTGTCTGACCTCCCAGACCTTTCTCCTCCTTTTAGTGCCGCACGGTCTTTGGAGGACTACGCTATCACCATGGCACCCAGAACCCCCTGCCTGCTGGTTGGGCTTTGGTTGGGTTTAGCCAGTGGAAGCCCTGGGCGGGAGATTAGAGGGTAGGAGGAGAAAGAACTTGGTCTGGTTGCAGTGGCTCATGCCTGCAAACCCAGCACTTTGGGAGGCCAATGTAAGTGGATCACCTGAGGTCAAGAGTTCAAGACCAGCCTGGCTAATATGGCAAAACACTGTCTCTACTAAAAATACAAAAAATTAGCCAGACACAGTGGTGGGTGCCTGTATTCCCAGGTACTCGGGAGACTGAGGCAGTAGTATCGCTTGAACCCAGGAGGCGGAGGTTGTGGTGAGCCGAGATAATGTCGAACCAGGATTGCGCCATTGCACTCCAGCCTGGCAAAACTCCATCTCAAAAAAAAAAAAAAAAAAAATTAGCCTGACATGGTGCTGTGTGCCTGTAATCCCAGCTACTAGGGAGGCTGAGGAACTGGGGAGGTGAAGATTGCAGTAAGCCGAGATCATGCCATTGCACTCCAGCTTGGGCAACAAGAATGACACTCCATCTCACAAAAAAAAAAAGTAACTCAGCGTATGTCTTGCCCTGCCCTCTCCATGCCCTGGTGACATTGTTTGGCCAAGGGTTCCCATTATCTTAAACATAGCTGGCTACTTTATATTTTGTCACTACTGAGGCATTTGAGTTTTCTAGCCATGGATTAAGTGTTTCTCAATTTGTTTCTTTTATCCCCCAGAGTGTCTTCATTGTGAGCTGAAGTTGCTGAAATAAGAGGTTCCAATCAGCGTCACTGCCACATACCAATTCATTATGAAAATAGCATAAAGAGAGCCTGGTGTGGTGGCTCACTCCTGTAATACCAGCACTTTGGGAGGCTGAGGTGGGTGGATCCCTTGAGGCTTTTAGGAATTTGAGACCAGCGTGGGCAACATGGCAAAACCTGTCTCTGCTAAAAATACAAAAATTAGCCAAGTGTGGTGACACACACCTGTAATCCCAGCTACTTGGGAGGCTGAGGCACAAGAATCGCTTGAACTGAGGAGGTGGAGGTTGCAGTGAGCTGAGATCATGCTACTGCACTCCAGCCTGGGAGACAGAGCGAGACTGTCTCAAAAAGAAAAAAGAAAGAAAATAGCATAAAGGCATAAAGATTCTCTACTTGTGTGAGCAGGAGGAATGTGGTAAAAACAGTAAATAATTGCTGACATAGCATATGTATTTATCTGCTGATATGTTAAGACCTCTATAAATAGTTTACCTCATGTAATATTGTAACAACCCTATTTAATATCAAATTTTGTCCTCATATTTTTAGGTGAGTAATGGAGAAAAACAAGCAAATTATGTAATTGGCCTGAACCTAGAAAGGGGTCCTAGATTTGAAACCCAGGTCACAGAGCTTGAACTTGCAACCTGCCAAGCTGCCTCTACCACAAGATACTGGAATGTAGAATCGTCTTGGAACATAGGACATTTCTGATATGGAAACAGATGAGGTCAAGTCTCCCGGTCAGGATGTTTGATATCTCAGGACACAGAGAACTTTCATTTCATATAACCGAGTCGCTGTCAATGATCTTTGAGGAGTTGTGATGGAATGGAGCCATGCAAGAAAATTAGAAAAGTTAAAAGTACTGCTTTTCCATAAAAGGAAGAGGTGAAATCTACAAATCATGAGACTACTACACTTGATGTTGATTGCCAGACAGAGTCCTTAGTTAAGTGTTGACTTCTAGAAGCTACCATCCATTTATTAACTATGTCCTTTTTTAGTAGGATTCTATTAAATGTCTTGGATAAGGATGGGGCAGGATTCATAGTTCTGTCCATATTTGAGATTATCTGAAAAATGTTAAATCACACAATTTAAAATGGAATATTTTCTGGGACTTGAAAGTCATTTTGGTGTTTTTGCTTTTTGATTTAATTAATTTTTTTTTTTTTAGGTGGAGTCTCACTTTGTTACCCAGGCTGGAGTGCAGTGGCGTGATCTCAGCTCCCTGTAACCTCTGCCTCCTGGATTCAAGCGATTCTCTTGCCTCAGCCTCTGGAGTAGCTGGGATTACAGGTGCATGCTACCATGCCTTTTTTTTTTTTTTTTTTTTTTTTAAAGTAGCTATGAGGTTTCACTGTGTTGGCCCGGCTGCTCTCGAACTCCTGGCCTCAAGTGATCTGCCCACCCCTGACTACCAAAGTACTGGAATTACAGGTGTGAGTCACTGTGCCCGGCCTTATTTTGATGTTTTTGTAAGATCCTTTTACTTGTGTTCTTTATACCTATCTAATAATACTTTTCCCAAGCAGCTTATGGACACAATAGTCACAGATAAGGTGGCCTGCATCCCTATGCCTCAACCTTTTCATGTAGGCAAAAAGGAACTAGGAACTGTTAGCATCTTCCTGTACATACACACAGCAAAGTAAATATTTACACTCTTAAAATCATCCATTTCTGTTCTTGAAGATTGTTACTAACCTATTTGTTTACTCAAAAGCTAGTCGTGGACTTGTTCACATAGTGACTGGAAACTGAATTGATGGAAAGAGGGCAGCCCTTCCCCACAGAAGCTAAAAGGGAGGGGAAGGGAATGTTTTTTAATTTTTTAATCTTATGGAAGCTTCCCCACTTCTTAAATATAATGAAAGGAAGACAGAAGGAATCAGTCTGTATGTTGATGCCCCTTGGTGTTTGAAAAGGTCAAAAACTGTCTTTTATGGAGGTTTTTGTTATTATCATTGAGAAGAGGAAGGAATAATAAATACAGAGAGGAAAGAGGAACAAGACATAGGAGTATATCCAGAAGAAAGTAAGCAAGTAACACTAGGTCTAAATTTGTGTGTCATGCATGACTTTGAAAGAGCCAATAATGAAGGTGGAACTGATTGCTTTTCAGAATTGTCTTAAGTAGAGCACTTGAATAGATTGTCAACCATATTTAATAATATATTTAAATATATATAAATGGGAAGAGGGCAGTCCTTCCTCATGGAAGCTGAAAGAGAGAGGTGGGGAATATTTTAAATATATGTACATATTTAAATATGTATTTAAGAAGTAGAGCACTTGAATAGATTGTTAACTGTGTGTGTGTGTGTGTGTGTGTGTGTGTGTGTGTGTGTGTGTGTATTTTTGAAACAGGGTCACACTCTGTCACCCAGGCTGGAGTGCAGTGGTGTAGACTTGGCTCACTGTAGCCACAGCTTCCTGGGCTCAAGTGATCCTCCCATCTCAGCCTCCTGAATGACTGGGACCATTGGTGCATACCACCATGCCCAGCTAATCTTTTTATATTTTTTGTAGAGATGGGGTTTTGCTGTGTTGCCCAGGCTTGTCTAGAACTGGGCTCCAGTGATTCATTTGCCTTGGCCTCCCCAAAGTGCTGGTATTACAAGCGTAAGGCACTTTGCCTGGCCTTAACTCATGGAATATATTAAGTATATATTAAAAGCGTGGCCTTCTAACCAGATAGGGGAAGGAGTGTTCTTCACCCAGTTAGTATAGAAACTATATACTCTTATATAATGATACACCTAATATATATACCCATATAGAAATTAAATGTTCTCTTTAAAATTTGATAAAACATAAACTCTATTTATTCTAGGCCCTAGAATACCAAAAGGTACCAGATCATATTACAAAACTAGCCTAGGCCAGGTGCGGTGGCTCACACCTGTAACCTAAGCAGTTTGGGAGGCCAAAGCAGGAGGAACACCTGAGATTAGGAGTTCGAGACCATTCTGGCCAACATGGTAAAACCTCGTCTATGATAAAGATACAAAAATTAGCTGGGCATGGTGGCATGCGTGTCTGTAGTCCCAGCTCCTCAGGAGGCTGAGGCAGGAGAATTGCTTGAACCCGGGAGCTGGAGGTTGCAGTGAGCCAAGATCACACCACTGTACTCCAGCCTGGGCAACAAAGCGAGACTCCATCTCAGAAAATAAATAAATAAATAAATAAAAACTAGCCTAAATTCTTAAAAACCTAATAAAATATAAGAACAGCAACCTGATAAGACATTAAAAAGGATGAAAGCTACATTCCAGTTTATCTTTTGTTTGTTTTGTTTTTTGAGACAAGGTCTCCAGTCTGTCTCCCACACTGGAGTCCAGTGGCATGATCTCTGCTCACTGCAACCTCTGCCACCCAATCTCAAGTGATTCTCCAGCCTCAGCCTCCAGAGTAGCTGGGATTATAGGGGTGAGCCACCATGACCAGCTAATTTTTGTAGAAATGGTGTTTCGCCATGTTGCCCAGGCTGGTCTTGAACTCCTGAGCTCAGAGCAGTCCACCTGCCTCTACTTTCCAAAGTGCTGGGATTACAGGTGTGAGCCACCTCACACTGCCCCAATTTATCTTTTATATGTTTTTTTAAGACAGGGTCTTGCTTTATCACCCAGTCTGGAGTATAGTGGCACAGTTGTAGTTTACCATAGACCCAAACCCCTAGGCATAACCAATCCTCCTGCGTCAGCCTCCTGAGTAGCTAGGACTGCAGGCATGTATCACCACACCCAGCTAATTTTTGGTGGAGATGGGATCTCACTTTGTTTTCTAGGTTGGTCTTGAACTCCTGGGTTCAAGCAATCCTCCTGCCTTGGCCTCCCAAAGTGCTAGAGCTACAGGCATGAACCATTGCACCTGGCCGCAGTTTCACACACAGAAGCCACGAGCATTCTAAGTAAAACACCGGCAAAACTAATTAAACATGAAATTAACAAAGAAGGCAAAACTTGGTATTTACTGGGTGCCAAGTGTTTTAAGCACTTACATTATCTCAGTTAATTCCCACAGCCCAAAGAAAGAGGTTATTATTATTATCCTTATTTTACACATTATGAAATATAGGCCAGGAGGTTAAATCGTCTGCCCAAAGATTAATTGCAAATAAGCCACAGTGTCAGATTTTGAACCCTTGGGAGGTTTGCATTAGCTAATATTTAACCTCAGACTTTATCATCCCAATATGTGCCAGGATAGCAGTGTTAAACAGTTCTTCTTGTTTTGTGAACTCTTGAAATTAGAAAACAAAACAAGGATGCCCAGTAACACTGATGATGTGTGATCATATCTTGGCTGGTGAAAGAATATATCAAATAAAAGGCTTAACTATTGCAAAAAAAAATGGTGGAATATAGCAGTATTTGCAGGTGGTCACAAATAAAATAAATATCAAGGATTTTTTTTTTTTTTTGGAGACAGAATCTCGCTGCGTCACCCAGGCTGGAGTGCAGTGGTGCAATCTCGGCTGACTGCAACCTCTCCCCGGGTTCAAACGATTCTCCTGCCTCAGCCTCCTGAGTAGTTGGGATTACAGGCACCTGCCACTATGCCTGGCTGATTTTTTTAGTAGAGATAGGGTTTCACCATGTTGACTAGGCTGTTCTCAAACTCCTGGCCTCAGGTGATCCTCCTGCTTCAGCCTTCCGAAGTGCTGGGATTACAGGTGTGAACCACCACGCCTGGCACAGATGGTCACAATTTTAAACCTGGGAAAACCAAGAGAATCAAATCAAGAGTTAAAAATAAGAGTTTAGTAAGGTGTTTTGTTTTTGTTTTTGTTTTTTTTCTTTTTGCGGCAGAGTCTCGCTCTGTCACCCAGGCTGGAGTGCAGTGGCACAGTCTCAGCTCATTTCAACCTCCGCCTCCTGGGTTCAGGTGATTCTCGTGCCTCAGCCTCCCCAGTAGCTGGTATTACAGGTATGCTCCACCACAGCTGGATAATTTGTATTTTTAGTAGAGATTGGATTTCACCATGTTGGTCAGGTTGGTCTCGAACTCCTGACCTTGTGATCTGCCCACCTCAGCCCCAAAAAGTGCTGGGATTACAGGAGTGAGCCACTGCGCCTGGCTAGTAAGATGGTTTTATACCACAATAAGATACTTAATAATTGGTATCATTTATTTATGAAAAATCTTGAGTGAAAACCTCATTCATTATAGCAATTAAAAAAAAATGAAATGCCCAAGGTGAGGGAATCTATTAATGTTTGAGATTTTTACAAAGGAAACTATAAATTTAATTAAGTGAAAAAACAAATAAGAGAGAAAATTTTTCCAAGTTAAATCACTGTAGTATTGGCCAGAGAATACTGTTAGTTTTTTTTTTTTTTTTTTTTTTTAAGTTGACTTACGGAACTCAGTAAAAGATATAAGAGCCTACTACATAAGCAACTGGAACTCAGTAAAAGATATAAGAGCCTACTACATAAGCAACATCACATATTAGTGGAGAAAAATAATTATTTAGAAAAAAAAATTATTTCTTAGAATTTTTGAGACAGGATCTTGCTGTGTCACCCAGGCTAGAGTGCGGTGGTATGATCACTGTACAATGCAGCTTTGACCTGGTTTCGAGTGATCACCCACCTCAGCCTCCTGAGTAGCTGGGACTACAGGTGCACACCACCACGCTCAGTTAGTTTTTGTAGTTTTTGCAGTGTTTCACCATGTTGCCCAGGCTAGAGCAAAATACTTTTCAATGATTGGTTATTCTTTGGGAAAATCAGTTGTGATAATTAAGCTACCCTTTATATGAAAATGTATCAGATGAGAGAATGAATAAAAACCATACATTAGGAGAAAACTTATATGGATATCAGGCCATTGGATGAAAAAGCAGGCTATTTTCATTGCTGTCGAGTGATAGAAGAAAAGAATGAAGAAAAATGTGAAAAAAATTTGCACGATGCTGGCCAGAGTGTTGACATTTACCTCAGTAGAGTAAAAGCTAATAGAAATTGGTAACTGCTGTTTATTAGTAAGCTCCTTTTATGTTTTAAATGCTGCCCTAGGCATTTTATTTATCTTACAATTTTAACAGTTATTTTATAACTGAGACACAGAAGGTCAATGTTTTACCCCCAGGTTTTGGGTCATACCTCTACTGAACGAAAGAGCTGGGATTTAAACTGGGGTTTGACAAGAGATGCTCGTAACCTTAAAGCATGCTGCCTTTCAAGCAAGTTAAAGGCTAAAACACTGGACAAATGAGCAGCCACATCAGGTGGTGGCTAAATAAGATAAATGAAACTAAAACAATGGGGGTGCTATTAGAGATTTTAACAAGTGGTAATCTTTAATGCAAGTACAGTTACATTGAGGTACATAAGACGACTATCTCATATACTGCTGGTAGGGCCTTTCTGGGAGTTTGGTCCAGTATGTAGCCAGATTGTAAAGATATTCATTTTATGTAAACCAGGAAAAAATAAAATTTCTTTTTCATCCTTACTACAGGTGGTCTTTGGTGTTTTTAAAAAAATCTAGCTGTTTTACTGATTATGGCGGTGGTTGCTTAACTCTGAATATACTGAAAACTATTGGATTTTATGCTTGAAAATTCTTTTTTTAAGACAAAGTCTCACTCTGTCATTGAGGCTGAGTGCAATAGTGTGGTCATACCTTACTCTAGCCTCAAGCTTCAGGGTTCAAGTAATCTTCCCTCCTCAGCCTCTCAAGTAGCTAGGACTACAGACCAGAACCGCCACACCTGACTAATTTTTAAATTTCTTGTAGAGATAAGGTCTTGCTATGGTGCCTAGCCTAGTCTTAAACTGGCCTCCCTCCTAGGCCTCCCAAAGTGCTGGGATTATAGATGTGGGCCACCATGCCCAGCTGAATTGTATGCTTTAAGTAGGTAAATTGTATGGCGTGTGAATCGTTATCTCAGTAAAGTTAATATTTAAAATATCTAGCCATGTTAGCTATTTAGTGGAAGAAGAAAATAATTTGCTTCTTCGAATTTTGCATTGTTAAAAATGTTCCAACATGTTGTCTTCCAGTTTATCCTGCACTGTTATTGGTATACCCCATTAAACGCAGTATCATCAATCTATAGACAGTAGAATTAGTGCTGAGACTGTCTTAATGAATGCGTAAAGGAAAGGGCTGAGAGTGTGGTGAAGTTATCTCTTCACAGGAGAACTCAGTTTCAGGTTTATCAAAGTCAGTTTTAAGACAGCATACTTGGGTTTAAGGAGACATCTTCCACCTCATCTTTATTTAAAACTAACGTGTGCATACAAACACAATCTCTGTTGATTTTCAGTTGTATCCCACCTTGTGAGGAGTACATGAAGATGGCCCTTGCTGTCTAGGGGCATGCATGTAAATGTATTTATTGTTAATTTTCAAATTCAGGGGTGCATAAACCAGGGAAAATTTCCTCAAAGATTGAGTGGGGAGAAAAAAAACTCATGTTGAGATGCTGGCTGTTGGGTGAATGAGATCAGTTAGATCAGCCTGTTCTGATTCTGGGAGCAGGATGGTATGAATGATGCTGATAATGAAGTGTTTGCCTGTAGGAGAAATGCCAACTAGTTGCCCATCTGGCCTGGGTGGTTAGTGGGAGGTTGAGGAGTTATTTCATGACATAGACATATTACCCAATAAATCTAGTGAATTGTAGATATTTACTGATTTGAAGTATTGAATAGTGCCAAGAGAGACTTGTTTGCATCATCACTGACAATTTTTAAAAAATATATTTTTAAATGTGGAATTTTTTTCAACCAGGACTAACAAATATGTATGTGCAGGTTACCATGCTGCACCTTACTGTAAGTGGAGGGTGCCCTGTCTTTGCTAGATTGAGAAATGGGTATAAACAGAAAAGTTGGCTAGTCATAGGGGAATCCAAATAGTCACAGATTAGTAGGGGTGACCAAATGTCCTGACTTCCCAGGGACAGCACACGTTTATGCCTGTTGTCTTCATGTAATTATTCATTGTGCCCTGCTCCATTCTCCACCTTGCCCTGGTTTGGATGATGAATTGTCATCTTACCATTCACCAGTTGCAAGACTAGCTGTTTCTTGACCCCTCCTCTCATTTTTTTGCTGTTAAGGATGTAAGGCTGTCTTAATCAGGTCCTCGGGTGACCCCCCACACACATCCCCAGTGTAGTTTGATTTTGGGTGTTCCTTCTGGAGTTGTAGCATTCCTTCCTTGAAACCAAAAGGGTTTTCAGTAGATTGCCTTGACTTTCTTCTGAATGAGAGAGCTATATGCTGTTAGCACTTCTGCCTCTAAAGTATTCGACTTTGCTTGAAAGGAGATTCTAAATGTAAACACTTTGTTTTTGCCCAAATTCCCTCTTCCTTTATTCTCCCATAAGTAGCTTCTCAGGAACTACTGAAAGAGAAGTTGGGGAGTTGTGGATTTTAAATGGTTGTTACTGGATGCCTTATAACTCTTAAAAAGGACTGTTAAGGAGACAGAGTACCAGTATTCCTATACTTACATATTTATATATTTGATTCTTGATTTTAGAGCAGATGTTTCCAAGGGAAATGCCAAGAGTTTCACAAGATCATTTTGGGAGTTGAGTTTAGGATGGCCAGGGGAAAAAAATTGCATTTAATTTTCATTTGCTTATATAATCTTGAACTTTATTCTCAATTTGTGAAAATAAACAGACATACTGTTTTTACACTTTAGTTTTTTCTTTATTTCTTCCCATTTCTTTATGACACATTTCAGATCTCCATCCCCCAAAGTAGATTACATGTAGAGTATGTGGAAGAATAAAAGACAGTGCCGCTCTCAGGCTGCACTAGGCCAGTTTGGCCCTCTAAAAGGTGAAGAGGAGAAAGACCTGACCCCTGCCCTTTGAGGTAGCCCTTTGTATTACTGGAACTCTCTCATTTCTTCTAACAAAACAGGGGTTTAGTAAAATTTTATTTTGGAGAAAAGGAAGAGGTACGTCTGGGTCTCAGAAACAGCTGGAACCAGGAATACAGGCACCTTTAAGACTGTCCATTTCCTACTGCATTTCCCTGCTTATTTGCCCTGTGATCTCTATGCAGACCAGTTTTTTCCACCTGTTAGAAAACCTGGCCACCTGCATTTCATAAGTATGTATCATGGAACTTCAGCCCCTGGATAGACTGACTTCCTGTTCAGTGTCTAGCTTACCCTCCTCTAGGTTAGGTCAGGCCGGCAGGGGTGTGTCATGTAAGACCATAGCACCACCCGCTCCAGCTATGTGAGTGGTAGGGGAGTAAGGGAGTTGCCAGAAGGAAATGGTACTGGGGATGATGAAGAATGACCCTGTGACCTTTCTGAGGATTGGTGAAGTGGATCATCTTCCCCTCCCATTTGTTTAGGTGTCCAAGATAAAAGTTCCATAGATTTCTTGGTTATTTGACCCAGACCACATCTTCATTCCTGTTATTTTGTCCTTTATCTCTCATGTTAAACGTAGGCCCAGTTTTAGGACTTTTGGCCACAGATATCCTGAAGGCACAAGGGAGTCTAAAGGGCTGGCCCCGAGGATCCCAGAGGCATTCCATCTCCGACTAAAAAGCCACTTGAACCTATATTCGCTCAGCTGCGGAGGGAGGAACTGGAATGTGTGCCCCACCCCCCCGGGTGGAACGCTGTTCTGCATTCTTCGTCTTCTGGTCTAAACCACCAATATTTTTTTGGTTGTGTTTTTTGTTTAATCATAGGAAGACATCAAATGACCAATGGTCACTTGTTGATTGGGTAGCATTTTGGTTTATCTCGTCTGCCTGTCTTCCATTTACATTGTGCTCTTTGCTGGTCACCTCCCCTGATACCCCTCGAATTCTTGTTGTTTTCCTTAGTTTCCTTGGAGAGGTTGGAGTAGAATGTGGAATTGCTGTTTGCAAGTACAGCTCAGCCATTATTTTATTTATATTTTATTTTTTTTTATTTTTGAGGGAGAGTCTTGATCTGACACCCAGGCTGGAATGCAGTGGTATGATCTCAGCTCACTGCAACCTCTGCCTCCCGGGTTCAGGCAGTTCTCCTGCTTCAGCCTCCTGAGCAGCTGGAATTACAGGCAACTGCCACCACGCCCAGCTAATTTTTGTATTTTTAGTAGAGATGGGGTTTCACCATGTTGGCCAGGCTGGTCTCGAACTCCTGGCCTCAACTGATCCACCCACCTCAGCCTCTCAAAGTGGTGGGATTACAGGCATGAGCCACTACCCCCAGCTCAGTCATTGTTTTAATTTATGAATGGTTTATATACCTGGTTAAAAATAATTTTGAGGGGAGTGAGAGTGGGGAGACAGCCTGTCATTCAGGCTGGAGTACAGTGGCGCAGTCATGGCTCACTGCAGCCCCTACCTCCCAGCTCAAGCAGTCCTCCTACCTCAACCTCTCAAGTAGCTGGAACCCTAGGTGTGTACTACCACACTCAGCTAAGTTTTAAAATTTTTGTATAGAGCCCAGGTCTCACTATGGTGCCCAGACCACTCTTGAACTCCTGTGCTCAACCCATCCACCTGCCTCAGCCTCCCAAAGTGCTGGGATTTCAGGCATAAGCTACCATGTTCAACAACAAAATAAATTTTTTTTTTTTTTTTTTAGATGGAGTCTTGTTCTGTCACCCAGGCTAGAGTGCAGTGGCACGATCTCTGCTCACTGCAACCTTTGCCTCCCAGGTTCAAGCAGTTCTCCTGCCTCAGCCTCTCAAATAGCTGGGATTACAGGCACCTACCACTGCACCTGGCTAATATTTATATTTTTAGTAGAGACAAGGTTTCCCCATATTGGCCAGACTGGTCTCAAACTTCTGACCTCAGGTGATCCACCCACCTCAGCCTCCCAGAGTGCTGGGATTACAGGCATGAGCCACCATGCCTGGCCCCCCAAAATTTTTTTCTATAAACACCATTTAGACTTTAATATCTATAATGGCTTGCATTTAACAGGGGCTTGAAAAACTTGGAAGTTGTTCCCTGTTGAATAACTTGGAAGTATTTTTCTTCATCTTTATTTACCAGAAAGGAGAACAATAGGAACTAAACATTTGTTGCACACTGCATAGCGGCTCTTCGAGAGGTGGAGGAGTTATGCGACCATCTCTCATGTTCAAGGGGCTGGCATGCTGTTGGTCATGGATAGAAAGTATTTGACTCTCAAGAAGAATGATGGAAGTCCCTGCTTTTGCTGCACATTGTGCATGTTGATTGCTTTGACACATTTTCCCTGTTTTACTTAATGTAGTACTCTTCCCAGACAGGATGTCCCCCATACCATTGTTACCTATTTCTACCACAGTGAGAATATTGTGATCTTACAGTATTTAACACATTTATCATGGTGGTAAAGTTAAAAGCTACATCATCATACTAAAATTAGATTTTTTCATGTTCTTTGCCTGCCATTTTAGGGAAATGGAGAAAATTAGGGGTATGTTTCCTTCCCTTTTTTCTCCCCTTCTGTCCCATCTTCTACTTCACCCCAAAGAATAGATAAGAAGCAATGGAAAAATAAGGAGAGACAAAATTACTCTCAGGGCAAGGTTAGTATCAAATGCATGTGTTTTACACTAGCTGGATGAAGCCTACACATTTGGCTCTGAGTTTGAGTAGCCAGAACAAAGAAAGAGCAAATCCAAGATAGTTTATGAGATTAAAAAAAGAAAGCCAGTCACTTAGGAGAAGCAAAATTTTCTGTATTTGAGACCCTGTGGATCCTTTATTAATGTGAGCTCTGAGTCTTAATATATTTCTCAAATCTCAGTCAGGAGGAGGGGAAGGAGGGGAGTCAAAAAATCTCAAAAATTTGATACTTCTCAATCTCAACAGTGTCTGTAAAAATGAAGTACCTGAGTTCAAGTTTAAGGTACCCTAGTACAAGACATAAAAGACATAGTATTAGGCTGGAGTGCAGTTAAATCATTTTTCTGATCCTCTTCCACTCTGGAGCTGTGGAAGCAGCCCTCTATAATAATTTATGCTGCTGACCTTTTAATTAAAATTGAGTACCATAGAGGTCCAAGTTTATAGTGTCTGGTAGCTGCTCTGGCTTTAACAATTGGCTGAAATGGCAACCAACACCAGTACCTGCCTTAGAAAACTTAACCAGGACTTGATTTCTAATGTAGTTAGTTAAGTTGACTTGGAAGCCAGGTTAGTGTTTTCCTCAGAAACTAGTTCTGTGCCCAACATGCAGACATTTTTAATGGACATTGTTTTATGTCATAAAATTTTTAGAAAAAAATTCTTTAATCGATGACACTGTTAAGAGTGAGGTTTTGGGGCTGGAGAGGAGATAGACCCTCACCTGCTTCAGATCTTAGAACAAGGTTTAAAAGTCACTTCAGAAGAATGGCTACTACAGTCATTTTAGTCTGAAAAACTTCAATGCCTTGATTGCTGTTCTCCCACTGTTATGGAATAAGCTCACCCTATCTCCCCTCTACCCTCTTAGGATATCTGCCAAAAATCTAATTTTAAACACTATAACTTCCTTTTCAAGCCAGTCTGGGAGATTGGCGAGAGGGTTAACAGTAACCCCAGCATTTGGGAAGACAGAAAAATCAAGAGGATGGATTTTTGAGGCCTGCATGGAAATGATCATCTTAGTTTGTTAGAGATTGCAGAGCGCTGTCACAAATATTTTGTCTAGTCCTCGTATTCACTTGAGTTAGTAGTATTCTTTTGCTGAAATAGTAAAGGAAAAGTGAAATCCCATGTTGAGAATTTTTGTAGAGGAAAATAAGGTTTTAATGTAAGTAAATGTATCCCTTGTAGCTCTTCCTGAATGGTTTTAGATCTCTCACTAAAACTTAAATTTTTATGTCCCTTGGATATAAGATGCTTTTGTTGTACATTTTAGATACTGCTTTGAGATTAAAAAGCAAGTTTCCCAGATTGACTGTATTCTGATGTCAACACTTACCTGGAAAGCACCACTCCATAAAGTGTGGAATGTTCTTTGAGCAATAAAAGAAGGTATGTGGTTATTGTGTAAACAGCACTTGGGTTTTTCACCTTCTGCCTGCCTTTTCACCCGTTACTTCATTACCCACCAGAGCTCGACGAAATTACAAAGTAATTTTTCTTTCCTTATCGTAGTTCAGACCGTTGCATAAAGTCTTCCAGTCAAACATTTTCTGACCCTTATCCAATTTTTCATTCTACAAAATGCGGTTCAAGAAACATCTCCCCTGAAGTCTGGGACCTTCAGCACACAGTGCCCTGTCTGTGTGTATCAGTCTTCCACAGATTTAAGTCTTCTGTATTTTGTGCCTTTCCCCAGCTGGGTTCTAAGTCCTGGAACAGCTAATCAATATGTGCCACTTACTATACATGTCATTTAGTTCTCATCTTTTGGTTCATGAGCTGAATTTAGGCTGTATGATTGGGAACTTTTTTCCTCAAAAACACAAGCAAGAGCTTTTATATTTGATCATGCCAGTCAGTTGACAAATGAGGTTTGGTTACTTCCTCTGAAGCTCAGTGTTGTTTAGCCTCATTATTTCATCAGGATCAAGCCTTCATATGCCAGTTTGTGTGTTGATGTGGAGGAGTGGAGTGGAAAGAGTATGTTGATTGGTTAGGAAATTCTCATCAGAAATTATCCTTGGGTAGAATGTTCTGTGTGATCATCTATAGGGGCTGTGCACTTGTGCATTCTGTGACTCTAAATGCTGCTGCTGGAAAAAGCCTGTTCACACTAAATACCACCAGACAGCAGCCTTTGAGCAGTTAAAAAGAAGCCTTCCAGTCTCCTGCCATGGTGGTTCAGCTCAGGCTGGTTTTGTGGCATGTTTGTGCTTTTGTGGGCATTTGGCCAGAACAGAAATAGCCCTGCTTAGACCTTGAAGGGGAGTGATTTTCCAGGTTTATATCTGATGCTGTAGAAATAAGTTTAAGGTTAGAAATTTTGCAAAGAAAACTTTTTTTTTGAAAATTCAGTTTTTCATTGGAATGACTAAAAGGAAAAAATTAAAATCTTCAATGATTCTCATTCTCAGGTGTGACTTTCTAATCTACCTTAATTCTTTGACACAAAAATAATTTTCTGGAAGGTCTTTTCCCCATACTTGAACTTTTAACTTTTCTCTTTTGTTTAGGTATTCTTTTAAAGGAATTATCTTTATAAAAGAGCAGGATTGGCTGTTTGCTTTTCTTATTTACCAAAACGTGGGTGAGGCTCTGATGTTTGCTCCTGATCATATGGACTATGTTTACACAGCCTTGTAGCCAGAGAGAGTAAATTTAACCAGAAGGAAAATAGATACTTTAAATATCTGGTTTAAAAAAAAAAGTAGACACTGATTAACCTTTTTTATCTTAAAATACAGTGCTAATTTGTCTGGAAAGAGCTGAAGTTCACATATTCTGAAACTAGTTCTACAAATATGATAACTCTTAATTTCTTAGGTGTCTGAATAAATCATCGTAGATAAAACTAAAGATGGCAGATCTATATTAATAAAAGACCTTTAATATATTCATAGAAGTCAGTCATGTATTACAGATGTTTCTAAATAATGCTTTGTAATATGAAACTATAAATTTGAAGTCTTTTTTTGAGACGGAGTTTCGCGTTTGTTGCCCAGGCTAGAAGGCAATGGGGCAATCTCAGCTCACCACAACCTCTGCCTCCCGGGTTCAAGTGATTCTCCTGCCTCAGCCTCCTGAGTAGCTAGGATTATAGGCATGTGCCACCAAGCCCAGCTAATTTTGTATTTTTAGTAGAGACGGGGTCTCGAACTCCTGACCTCAGTTTATCCTCCTGCTTCCCAAAGTGCTGGGATTACAGGCGTGAACCACCAAGCCTGGCCTTTTTTTTTTTTTTTGGACACAGTCTTATTCTGTTGCCCAAGCTAGACTTCAGTGGCATGATCTCAGCTCTCAGCTCAATGCAACCTCCACTTCCCACATTCAAGTGATTCTCCTGCTTCAGCCTCCCTAGTAGCTTGGATTACAGGTGCCTGCCACCACACCTGGCTAATTTTTGTATTTTTAGTAGGGATGGGATTTCACCATGTTGGCCAGGCTGGTCTCAAACTCCTGGCTTCAAGTGGTCTGTCCACCTCGGGCTCCCAAAGTGCTGGGATTACAGGCATGAGTCACCATGCCCACCCTCTAATTTGAAGTCTCAAATCATGATAAAGTCTTTGTGCTTTGCCATAACTTGGAAAGTTCAGCATTGTGAATACGATTGCTATCATTAGTATAAAAGGGCTATTCATATTGATCTTAAATCTAACTGCAGGTTCTGTCTTATCAGTTTGTTATAAAATCAACTTAGTGGGTTATGACTGATATTTATTAGGAAGGGAAGGAGTAGAGGGTTAGAACAAAATAGAATAAAGAATGTTAGTATCATTTTACATAGTATAAGTGCTATTTGGTGACAGTTGTTTTCTTTGTACGAATATATGTGCATCATGAGTCATGAGGTCAAAGAAGTCTATATGCCACCAGCAATGCTATAATGCAGTTAGGTGGCCTGGTGGCCTCATGGTTAATGACTGTACACAAAATACGCATTGATGATAGGCTTTATTGGAAGACTCCGGTACTGTCTTCCCTGACCTATTCATACTTGTACTGGGAAGTAAAGGAAAACCTGTGTGACTTGCTAATCAGATTTGTAGTTGACTCGAATCTGGTAGGGGAAGCTAATGCATACTGGATAACAGCATTAAGGTCCAAGAAAAAAATTTAAATGCCATCCTGTGTACTGAGTCTAAATCATAAGGCACTGAATAGGTATAGTGGTTCAGTCCCGCTGGCATGTCACAAAATGCAGTAATACAGCAGTCCTCAACCTTTTTGGCATGAGAGACCAGTTTCATGGAAGACAAGTTTTCCATGGACTAGTGCTGGTTGGGTGTGCAGCGCAGCATGGTTTCAGGATGAATCTGTGCCACCTCGGATCATCAGGCATTAGATTCTCATAAGGAGCGTACAACCTAGATCCCTTGAATGTGCAGTTCACAGTAGGGTTCACACTCCTATGAGATCTGATGCTGTTACTGATCTGACAGGAGGCAGAGCTCAGGCGGTAATGCTCTCTTGCCCACTGCTCCCCTCCTGCCGTTACTAGCAGGCCCCTGGGCGCGTACCAGTCTGCACCCCAGGGGTTGGGGACCCCTGCAGTAGTAGACAATGTATGAAGATGGGGCTTCCTATGCAACATTACAAAAGACTTGGGTCAGTTAAATTGCTCAGTAGAAAACGTTTTAGCTGTGTTGTGCCATTATTAAAACTGTTAATGTAAGTGAAGATCACATTTATGAAATATATGGAAAGATGGTCTTGCCTGGTCAGCTGACATATGGGGAATATGGGATCCCATTTGGAGCACCACAATCTGAGAGGAGCAGTGACAAACAGGAATGCATGGAGAGTGATTCTGGCTGCCCCCTGATCAAGTTAATTCCCCCAAGGTTCATCTCCCTCTGTAGCAAAACCACAGATGGATAAATTTTATAGGAATTTGGTTGCTGACTATGCTAATTGTGGTGCAGATTCAAGGTGAATATATGGCTCTCTTTCCCAGACGGCTCACAGGCTAGTGCAGAGGTGGTTATTTGTATATTAAACATTTCTGATTAGACAGTTCAAAATGCTTTCAGCTCTTTTTTTAAAGCATCTCTTCCTTTCATTTTATCCCAATCCTGGATGCTGTCTCCATGCTTAAGACACAGAGGATACTGGTCAGCTTCAGAATATTCCTTCCTGACACCCATGAAAATGATTGCTCAGATTTGGTAGTATATTTTGTCAGACTTCTAGTATTTACCCCTGGCTTGGCTAGGACTGGGATAAGGTCCCAGTCTGGTCTCTAATTCCTGACCTCAAGCAGTCCTCCTGCCTCAGCCTCCTGAGTAGCCAGGATTACAGGCATCCATGCCCAACTCTAGGAATGGGAATTTGATCACATCATAAATAAGCTGGAATCTAATTTTAAAGGCATGTTTATAAATTCAGTTTTTAAAAAATCCTTAAATCATAGAGCTGTAATTTTGAACAATGTATCAAATTTAATTAAGTTTATTTAATGTTATATTTATTGAACATGTATTTAGATATGGCTACCATATAAAGAATATATTATGCCTCCCCCAAAATAACTATTTGCTGGTTAACTGGAGAAAAGTCACAGATACTTACAATAGATTTCTTCATTGAGTTTTTTTGTCTGCAACTAAGCAGGGCCATAATGAAAGCAGTCATTCTTTCTCAAACTGGATAGAATAGTGAGATTCATTAAATGAAATTCTACTAGAATGGCTTATTTCAGAAAGATACCATTGTTTAACTATAAATGTTTGATGTCTATGAATGTGAAATTTTGGATTCACATTCAGCATGCAGTTGCAAGCCTAGTAGAAAATCCAAAATTTGTAAATAAAAACATTTACAGATGAAGCTTATAAGAAAATGAAAACTTTTCATATTAAGTGACAAACTTTAGAAATGCAAGTGGCAAACTAGAACATATTTACAAAACAAATAGCCAAAGGGATAATATTCATAATTATTCAATATTCTACAAGTCAATAAGAAAAGGACTCTAAATCCAGTTGACTAATGGGCAGTAGAGATGTCACTACTGCCCATTAGTCAGTAGTGACAGTTTCACTAAGATGGCATTTTCACTAAGAAAATACAAATGGAAGTATGTTCATTGTCATTAATGATTAGCAATTCAAAGAATGGATCAGAGGGATGGAAAGAGGAAGTCAAGAAGACAGCATTTTTAATCTGGCAAATCAAAAAGATTAATAAGGTTCTAGTGTTGATTAGCTGGCAAAGAAATGGCTACCCTTATGGACTTTTGATGACTGTGTAAATTGGCATAAGGTTTTGGTATGAGTTAAGAATCTTTGTGTTTTGACTCTCAGACTGCTGCCTTACCTGAGTCACTCAGAATCTTCCGTGGCCGTATTTTACTCTCATATCTGGTATACATAACTGCACAGACCATTGTGTGGTCTCTTTGTGGCCAGGTCAGCCCTTTGTTTATTCCTTATCCAAGGTGGGCAGGACAGGTATAATTACTTCAAGTTTTATAAAGACGAGGAAACTGGCCTTTACGTCCAGTGACTGTCCTAAGTCTGGGTTAGTAGAGAGGAGGACAAGGAGTTGCAGTTTCTTTTCCTTTGCTCCCTCTATGGCTTCCACAGACAACTAGGCTGGGACTGTAATACAAAGTAAGGCTGGCTACATCTGCACAGAAAGGAAGGGACAGATATAGTAACTCATTAAAAATAAGACCCCCCCAAAGACTTGAGTCTTTTTACTGAAATGTTACAGAGCAATCTGTCTTTTGGAAAAATGCTGTGATGACACCCTGCTGACTTCAGAAAGAGTTGTGTTTGTCCAACAGTTTGAAGAAAATCTGTATTTGCTTTTATAATTAATCTAAAGGACATTATTAAAGATAGTTTTTTGTGGAGTTGTTAGTAAAAATATTGAAAGTTTTGCCAAGCTATGTTAATATAGAAAATTTAAATACAAGGGTATTGACCTTTTAAACTTGACTTTATTTATGATGTTATTAAGGTAATTCAGAACTTGATATTCATTTAGTCAAAACTAGAAGAAACTCATTTAGAAGAGTATTCACTGTGATGGCAGCTTGTTTCAGTACTAAGCAAACCACCTTTCTTGTAAACAACAAAAGACATTTGAAAACTGCTAATTGGGGCCAATATTTAATTACGGCAAACCCCAACTATTAATGTATAAAAAGAAACCTTTTGTCTGCAGAAATCAGGTAGCTATATGTATGTGTGTATAGTATGTATGGTCATTAGAACTTAGAAGAATAAAGTTACAGAGCTCTGATACGTGATATTTGGTGGTGGTGGTGGTGGTGGTGGTGGTGGTGGTGGTGGTGTTGGTGTTGGTGTTGGTGTTGGTGTTGCCGTTGCCCAGGCTGGAATGGAATGCCTCAATCTCAGCTCACTGCAAACTTCTCCTCTCGGGTTCAAGCAATTCTCCTGCCTTTAGCCTCCCTAGCTAGTAGCTGGAATTGCAGGCATCTGCCACCATGCCCAGCTAATGTTTTTATTTTCAGTAGAGACAGGATTCACCATGTTGGCCAGGCTGGTCTAGAACTCCTAACCGCAAGTGATCTGCCCACCTTAGCATCCCAAAGTGCTGGGATTGCAGGCGTGAGCCACCACACTCAGCCCCATGATATATTCTTAACTCTGAAGAGTTAATTAGTTGTGGTCAGTTTGGCTAAAAGACTTCCAACCATATGTATAAATACATACACACACACACACACACACACACACATATTTTTTTTGGGGGGGGGGTGGAGACAGAGTCTCACTTTTTTGCCCAGGCTAGAGTGCAGTGGCGTGATCTCAGCTCACTGCAACCTCTGCCTCCCAGGTTCAAGCGATCCTCCTGTCGCAGCCTCCTGAGTACCTGAGACTACAAGCACGTGTCACCCTGCCAGGCTAATTTTTGTATTTTTAGTAGAGACAGGGTTTCACCATGTTGGCCAGGCTGGTCTTGAACTCTTGACCTCGTGATCCACCCACCCCAGCCTCCCAAAGTGCTGGGATTACAGGTGTGAGCCACCGCACCCGGCTTCCAACCATATTTTTAAGTATATTCTATAACTGCGTTTAGATGTTGTAGTGAATGTTTATACATGTCCTGCCTTGTTCCAGAAAAAATTTAAGGGAGCATGATCCTAAAGCTAGATATACCAATTATATATGTTAAATAGACCATTAATTCCAAAATTTATATATGTATATAATAATAGGTATTTCTGGCTTTAGGATCGTGGAGAACGTTCCACTAACAATGATCTAACTTTACCCTTGCTTCTATATTCTGCAAAGGTTAAAAAAATTTGAAATCTGCCAGGCACGTTGGCTCACACCTGTAATCCCAGCACTTTGGGGGGCCGAAGTGGGTGGATCACAAGGTCAGGAGTTCGAGACCAGCCTGTCCAATATGGTGAAACTGCATCTCCACTAAAAATACAAAAATTAGCTGGGCATGGTGGCATATGCCTGTAGCCCCGGGAGGCTGAGGCAGGAGAGTTGCTTGAACCTAGGAGGCGGAGGTTGCAGTGAGGCAAGATCGTACCACTGCACTCTAGCCTGGGTGACAGTGAGACTCAGTCTCAAAAAAAAAAAAAAAAATTGAAGTCTTTGAAAAATCTATTTTTTTTAAGTGTTCTGAGAAAAATGTAGGCATGTGCCTAAAAGAACTTTGTTTTAGTTAAGATGTTGTTTTTCCAAAGGTTGATGAGTATGTAGAGAAGCTCATGGTCTTCAGACCTGTGCTTGCACTCTGGAGACTTGGTTGTACTAGAAGGTCATATATAGTACTCATAACCTAGCTTTCTATGCAGCATGTGTCAGAAATTTAATAGAAGAGGAACTTTATCAATGATGAGCAATAATCTTGAAAGCAGATGAAGCTGCGGTATAGGCCAAGCTTTTTAAAAATCTTTTAAAAAATTTTAAAGGATAGGGGCATTCAGGGTTATCCTTTTCATATTTATTTGACTCATAATCTTAGGAATTACCCTTTGTCTATTCGGTCAGGATTTAACAAAATCACTCAGCAAACATTTATTTGTGATTACTGTGTTTAAAATTATATTTTTATGTATTACTTTTTTTTGTAATACTTGATTTGTGTGTAAGATGACAGAACAAGTAAGTACAAAAAGTAGAATTTGGAATCAGGAGACTTGCCTTGAATCCTGACACCTACAGTTATTGTGTAATACCATGGCCAGCCTTTTATGAGACTTTGAAGATATACAGGAATTACTTACCATGGGAGCTAGAGAAAGGTACAGGGTGGATTCATGGAGGGAAAGTGTTCATAGACCTTGTGGTCAGGAATACGCATCACAGTATATAGCATGCCTTAATCAGTTATTTATTCCAGTTTAACACTGTTAAGAACAGCCAATTCAGAAAAGCTGTGAAGCTCCACAATAGGATGGCTCTATAAATAGTGTTACACTCTTAGGAACCCAGATCAGCCCTTTCAGTATTCTGTCTTGGGTATTAATTAAGTGGTCACAGTTTAGTCACAGTATTGCCAGGTTTATATTCATGGCATAAACAATATTCAGACAGACAAATTAGACTTGCTCAGCAAAGGTGTGTGAGTCCAGCTTTGTGTTTAGCAATAGGGAAATTATAGGCACTTTGCTTGAGTTCCTGCTCACTTACCCTCCAAGAGCATCTTGGTTCTGGCCTCTAGCTCCTTTCTGCATGTTTTTCAGGTGAAAATTTTCTAGTTAACTCTTGATTATGTATCATCTCTGTGAGTTTTTTTTATTGGTGTGATTTTTGTTTTGAGAAATGTTCTTCAGTTCTACTCAGGAAATGTATCTGGGGTGTTATGCAAAGCAGTATGCCAAATGTTATAAGAATATAAAATGACTGTTAATAGACAGCTTTGCTATCAAGAGGCTTCCAGATTAGTTGGAAGTGATACATAGGTACATAATAACACATTATAATTAAGATTTTTAAAATCTTAGGAGTGTAAGGAGGGCCTTACACTTTTACTGTGGAGATCTTTATGGAGAAGCTGGTGTTTGAAAGTGGTCTAGAGGCCAGGCGTGGTGGCTCATGCCTGTACTCCCAGCACTGTGGGGAGGCCAAGGTAGGTGCAGGAGAATCACTTAAACCTGGGAGGCAGAGGTTGCAGTGAGCTGAGATCACGCCACTGCCCTGGGCCTGGTGACAGAGTGTCTCAAGAAAAAGAAAAACGTGGCCTAGAGATGGGCAGCATTTTGGACAAGTAGAGTGAGAAGGGGTTACCCACATTGGCATTGCTGTAGTTTCCAAAAATTATTTCACAGAGAGAAGGGGAGGGACACTATGAACCAGTTGTTGAAGGCATTGCATTGCCCATGGAACTATTTCGTCTGTAGTTATTCTTCCTCTTACCTGCCATCAATAAAGTGAGTTTAATTGAATTGCTGCGGGCAAAATGAAAACACATGTAGATTGGAACAGTTAAGTAAGAGAGCTCTGAGACCCTGTAGAAGGAAAGGATAGTGTTTATATCTGAAACATGAATTACAGTGGTCATTTTGCAGTTTTACATAAATCTAACTTTGAACTTCTTGGCAAATAAGGGGAGAATTAAAGCAAAATTCAATGGATTATATAGTTTACCTTTCAGTGATTTATTTAAGGAGACATACCAGTTCTTCAAATAGAAACTTTTCTCTATTACTACTTTTTAAATTATGAAATATGTAAGTTTATACAAATAGGCCATAATACAATGAATTTCCAGCTTCAACAGTTAATACTTTGCTAGCCGTTTCATCTGTCCCCCACCTTGTTCTCTGAGAGAGGTGGAACTAAAGTATTTTAAAGAAAATCCCAAATCACTCATACTTCCATATATATGTCCAACTGATAAGGATATTTATTATATACATACGAAATTAACAGTCATTCCTTAATTGTCATACCCAGTATATAATTTTCCTGATTGCCAACATATGTTTTTTTTGGTTGGTTTATTTAATCAGGATCCAGAGAGGGCCCATGGATTGCATTTGACTATATCGTGAGTCTTCTATTATTTCAGTCTCTGCTGTCTCCCCCTTCTGCCACAACCTTCTTCTCATGTTTGGTTTTTTGGAGAAACCCAACATCTGTCCTGTGAAGTGTCCCATTTTCTGGGTTTGACTTACTGCTTCCCTGTGGTGTTGTTAAACTTGTTCCTCTCTCCTGATGCCTGTATGTAGACTGACCACTAGATCTAGAAGCTTGATTTGATTCAGAATTGTCATGGAAGTGGGGGGGGAGGGGGAGGGGGTGTTGGAGAGTCAAATTTTGATAGATGATGCTTTGTACTTCCTATTGTGTTGTATCATGAGTCACACTGGTGTGTGGTTGTCTTAATAGATTAGTGTTGTCCATGTAGTTAGCCTGCGTATCCTCTATGAAATTCCCCATCAGCCTTTCACCTAATAGTTAAAGCCACTGGTGATTGTTGCCTAGTTCCATTACTTCATCAAGAATTACAAAATGGGCCAGGCATGGTGGCTCACACCTGTAATCCCAGCAGTTTGGGAGGCCAAGGCAGGTCAATCACTTGAGGCCAGGATATCAAGACCAGCCTGGCCAACGTGGCCAAACCTCGTCTCTACTAAAAATACAAAAATTAGCTGGGCACAAGCCTGTAGTCCCAGCTACATAGGGAGGCTGAGGCACAAGAGTCGTTTGAACCTGGGAGGCAGAGTTTGCAGTGAGCTGAGATCATACCACTGCACTCCAGCCTGGGTAATAGAGTAAGACTCTGTTTCAAAAAAAAAAAAAAAAAAGGATTACAATATGGTCATTTTTTTCTTTCCACATTTATTAGCTGTGAATATTCTATAAAGAACTTTCCCTTGTCACTTATTTGATTATCCTGAAATATAGTCTGTTAAGAAAAAGGCAGGATAAATGTTCATTTCCTTTTTATTTCTTTTTTTTACCAATTTTTGGTGTATTGCATTGTTGTCTTCACAACCTCCAAGGTAAACCAATGAAAATTTGTTTTGCTAGTATTATAATTTGAATGGTCCCTATTGTGTTACATATATTATTATATATACATGTTACTATTAAATATACAGTAATTTAATGTATGCAGATGTTTGATTTCCATGTTAATGCATTGTCGTCATTTTTTGTGCTCAAACTCTGCCATCTTAGGTTTGTGCAGCACTTTTCAGCTTAGCTCCTGTGTCTTTTTTAGCATGCATGACCTCGTAAGTGCAATATTTGCTTTCTGGAGTAACATGTCCCTGGTTCATCTTGGGTATTTCCTACTCTTTCATGAAGTCTTGGTTTCTTTTTGTAGGAAATGATCATGTATTGATTTTTTTTTTTTTTTTTTTTTTTGAGATGGTGTCTTGCTTTGTCTCCAGGCTGGAGTGCAGTGTCGGCATCTCAGCTCACTACAGCCTCCGCCTCCCGGGTTCAAGTGATTCTCCTGCCTCAACATCTTGAGTAGCTGGGACTACAGGAGCACCCCACCATGCCCAGCTAATTTTTGTATTTTTAGTAGAGACAGGGTTTCATTATGTTGGCCAGGATGGTCTTGATCTCTGGACCTTGTGATCCACCTGCCTTGGCCTCCCAAAGTGCTGGGATTACAGGAGTGAGCCATCATGCCCAGCCTCACATTTTGAATTTTTAAAAGTACACTTTTTATATTTAGAAGAAAAGTATTGCATGCACATGGTAAATATTTAACCTTATGAAAAATGTAAATGTCAAGTCGTGTTCTCACTACCCATTATTAACCTTTACTATTTTTTCTCAGCATATCCTTCTGCATATATAGATCATAGACGGGATTATATGAATGCAAGTTTGTATTCAAGGTGTTTTCACTTAAGAGGAGTTGTAGACATTTTTTGATGTCAGTAAAAATCTTCAGAAGCATTGATTTTTAAATCACTTCTCAGTGTTCATTTCTACATGCTGAGGATTCTGGTTGATTTTCCTTTTCCTGCTGTATTAAATAACTATTCAGTGGCCATATTTGTATATAAATCTTAGCAAAGCAATAGATGATGAGGATACATTTATAGAATTGGAATTGCGGGCTTAAAGAGAAACATTTTTAAGGTTACTGATACATACGAATGTATTGACTGTAGTATGAAAGATGCTGGATAACCTGACAGACACTGTATAAGAGTTGGTCAAAACCTGCTTTGAAGTTCCAGGTTTTTCACTTTACTAACTAGCTTCATGATATTTGAACAAATTAGCCATTAATTTTGAGCCTTAATTTACTCATCTATAGAACAGAAATAATAAACTTCTTGTAGGAATGAACGGAGAATCCCACTGTTTCTTTGAGGATAAAAATAAATATTTAATAGGTCATTCTACAAATATTCTACCAATATGTGCCTACTGTGGTTTGAATGTTGTTTGCTTCCATCAAAACTTACTTTGAGGCTTGGTCCCTAATGTGGCAGTGTTGGGAGGAGATATCTTTAAGAGGTGATTAAGTCATTAAGAGGGATTAATGCCTTTCTCCTGGGATTGAGTTCTCACTGTTTTGGGGGACTAGATTAGTTAACGCCAAAGCAGGTTTTTATAAAATGAGGCCCTCTGCTGTTTGGTCTCTTCACACGTGTCCATTTCCCCTTCTGCTTCTCCACCATGTTTTGATACAGCACAAAACCCTCACTAGAAGCTTACCAGATGCTACCACCTGACCTTGTACCTCTCAGCCTCCAGTATCGTGAGCTAAATCAACCTCTACTTTATAAATTACCCAGTTTCATCTGCTTTTTAAAGCTGCTCTTGATTTATTTTAATGGAACCTAAGTTACCACATCTTTTATTTTTTTACTTCTCCATATGTAGTTTTCAATTTTATTTTTAATTTTTAGTTATCACAATTTATTTGCAGCTAAGAAAGGCTTGTGTCCCATCAGAAGCTAAATCAAGACTTTTAGATGTAGGCTTATAGAACAATAACTTCATTCATTTTATTCCATTTTATGTTGCTATCCAGTTGATATAATAGATACCATATATCGATACAATGCTAAGCACTTTTTAATTTGTATATCATATTGTGAAGTAGCTCTTGCTTTTCCCATTTTAGAGATAAGGAAAAGGGGGCTTAGAAATGCCTAAGTTAGTTAAGACATAACGAAGTCAGGATTTGAACCCAGGCTATCTTTAAAGGCCGTATAATTAACTACTGTGCTTTAAATAATTGTTCTGCACTACCGAATACAGTCTAGCACCTAATACAGTATCTGTAAATAGTTATTGTTTGAATTAAGTAACAATAATGCTGGAAGCAAGGGATTAAGTCTTAGATCCAGCTATCTAAAAAGAATACACATTGATGCATGTACTACACTTCACAATCTATGATGGTTTAGGAAGCTTTATAATTCTTGTAAGCAACTATCTTATGGTGTGTGGGTTTTTTTCTTTCTTTGTGCTTTTTGTATTTGACCACGAAGTTCGTGGTCTAACACATATGTTAGTGTAGTCTTATGAGCTCAGCTGTCTAGGAATGTGTTGTCATTCAGCAGCTTTTCATTATTGTCTCGCAACACATACACCCACATCCATACACACCAGAATGTGTCTTGAGAGGAGGCACTCTTGTTGCCTTAAGTTTGAGGCATATAGTAAATACACAGTTAGTATTGGAGTTAATGAATGTTCTGCTGACTGGCTTGTGGACCTTTTGAGTTCTTTTCAGTATTTGTCAATACATGGATGAATAGGAGTGTGTCGCATAAGCCAAAAGCAGTCAGATTGCCAAAGATGGGCAGTACCTAACAGGCCTAACTTTAATGGTGTGGGCTTTTATTTTCCCAATGGGTATTCTGTATATTCTCCAGCACTTTCCTGGGATGTTTCTTTGTACTCTTGAAAATATTCTTGAGAATATTAATGTGGTAGAGCAGTAATTTGATGTCTTCGTGCTTTGTAAGATAGAAGTGGCCATTTCTAGTGTTGTCTGGTTTGGAGAAGAGAGTAGACTTCCAGTACCAAAAACCCCACAAATAAAAAGCAAGTAATAAAAAGGAGAATATATTCCAAACTATTAATAATGACCATCTTACAGGCTTTGCAGGTGACTTTCACTTTCTACCTTATGTAATTCTTTAATGTTTGAATTTTGCATAATTAGTATAATCATTTTTTAAAAGCTAGAGGTTTAGCTCTCAGTGATGGACTTAGATGCAGGAATAGATGGAAAGATTTTGTATTCTGATCCCCCCACGCACCGTCAACCTCAGAGGATATGGAAACTAGCAGAAAGATATGCTTATGTGAACAACAGCATGGAGAAGCAGTGTCTTTTTAAAAATGATGATTTCGATGCTCACTTTGGCAGCACATACCCTAAAAATTGGAATGATACCAAGAAGATTAGCATGGCCCCTGCACAGGGATGACACACAAATTTGTGAAACATTCCATATTAACAACAAAAAAAATTATTTAGATGGTCAGTAAATGTCCCAATCATTGACAGCCAGATTTCCCACAGCATCTCTGTCTTATTCCATTTGTACTGCTGTACAAATGGAATCTGAGTCTGGGTAATTTATAAGAACAGAGAGATACTTCTCACAGTTCTGAGGACTAAGTCCAAGATCAAGGTGCTGGCATTCAGAGTCTGGGGAGGGCTGCAATCTCACATAGTGAAAGCTGGAAGGTCAAAATAGGGACAAATGCTGTGTCTTCACAATGGCAGAAGAGAGCAGTCCACTCCTGTAAGCCTTTGTTACAGTGACTGGAGGGAAGAGTCCTCATGACCTAAACACCTCCCATTGGGAATTAAATTTCCAACCCATAGATTTTGAGGTATATTCAGACCATTGTAATCCCCTAGAGGTGATATTGACCTCACTGACAACTCCTGGCTTTTGTGGAGAATGGTGAGGGTCTAGCCTTGATGTCTGTAGAGACAGACTTAGAAAACAGAATTGACTAAATTCATGAGCTGAATATATGTGGAAGAGTTGAGTAGAGTTTGCTGTGACAATCAAGTTTAGTGATGGGGTGAACAGTGGATCCATTCACTGGGAAGGGGAACACTAAAAAAGAAGCAGGACTTAGAGGAGATTTGGATTGCCTGGAAGACATCTATAGGAAGCAGAGTTGGAAAGGTGGGTCATTGGTCAGGCTCGAAATGGGTTTCAGATTGTTGAAAACATAGATGAGATCACCCAGAGGGAATATAGGGAGACAGCCAAGAGTGGAACCTTGAAAGGACATCAACATTGGAGTAGAGATGAGTCATTGAATTAAATTCAGAAAGGAAAATAAAGAAATAAATAGATGCAGGAAAGGAAAGGGCATTGGGAGAGAGCGGAAAACAACTAGTGGAGAGCAGTGCATGAAAGCGAAAGGGGAAAACTAAATGTCCATGCAGATTCAGCTTGTCGTAAGTGTTCATTTCATATGAAAGTAATCTGTTAACACCCCTCAACACCACCACTTTGGGATTCAAACATACACCAAAAATTATCATCAGAAGCAAGTCTATCCGTAGTAGGTATGGATTGCCACAGCCCATTAGAATCCTGTCAGCATCTGGCTTTGTCCCAGTGGACCTTGTGGACCTTTTGAGTTCTTTTCAGTATTTGTCAATACATAGATGAATAGGAGTGTGTCACATAAGCCAAAAGCAATCAGATTGCCAAAGATGGACAGTACCTAACAGGCCTAACTTTAATGGTGTGGGCTTTTATTTTCCCAATGGGTATTCTGTATATTCTCCAGCACTTTCTTGGGATGTTGCTGAGGTTTATTATAAACTATTTTTGGCCAAGCGCAGTGGCTCACGCCTGTAATACCACCACTTTGGGAGGCTGAGGTGGGCGGATCATGAGGTCAGGAGTTTGAGACCAGCCTGGCCAACCTGGTGAAACCCCATCTCTACTAAAAACATAAACGTTAGCTGGGCATGTTGGCAGGCACCTGTAGTCCCAGCTGCTCAGGAGGCTGAGGCAGGAGAATTGCTTGAACGTGAGAGGCAGAGGTTACAGTGAGCCGAGATTGTGCCACTGCACTCCAGTCTGGGCGACTGAGCATGACTCCATCTCAGAAAAAAAAAAAAAAAAAAGAAACCCATTTTTTAAGAGACAAGGGAATTGTATTTGGAAGCCAAATGAGTTTTTTAATTGAAATATCTATTTCTGTTCATTATCTTTGTGAACTTCAGTTATGTCTAAAACATAGTTAAGGCTGTTTTAAAACAATGTTAAGAAAAAGTTAGGACATAACAGAAAAATTCAGTAACAAAACCCATACGCCCATATCTAAATTTTAAAATTATTATTTTACCATATATGTAAATGTGATATTCTAGCTTAGAATTAGTTTGGGGAGCAGAAAGGACACCAGTGTCTCTGAACATCTAGGATCAAGGCCAGTGGCTGGGCTGTGAGTTGGGGATAGGTAAAACCTAGAGGGCCATGGTAAGGAATTAGGATTTTATTTATTTATTTTTAATTTTTTCCCCATAGGTTATTGGGGTACAGGTGGTATTTGGTGACAGGTTCTTTAGTGGTGACTTGTGAGGTTTCAGCACACCCATCACCCAAGCAGTTTAGATTGCACCATATTTGTAGTCTTTTTTTTTTCCCCCTTGAGACAGTCTCGCTCTGTTGCCCAGGCTGGAGTACAGTGGCGTAATCTTAGCTTACTAAAACCTCCACCTCCCAGGTTCAAGCCATCCTCCTGCCTCAGCCCCCCCGGTAGCTGGGATTATAGGCACGCGCCACCATGCCCAGCTAATTTTTGTATTTTTAGTAGAGACAGGTTTCCTCATGTTGGCCAGGCAGGACTCAAACTCCTGACCTCAGGTGATCCATCTGCCTCGGCTTCCCAAAGTGTTGGGATTACAGGCGTAAGCCACTGCACCTGGCCTGTTTGTACTCTTCTATCCCTCACCCCCTTCCCCCAGTTCTCCCCACGTCCCCAAAATCCGTTTTACCATTCTTAGGCCTTTGCGTCCTCAAAGCTTAGCTCCCACATATCAGTGAGAACATATGATGTTTGGTTTTCTATTTTTGAGTTACCTAACTTAGAATAATAGTCACCAGTCTCATCCAGTTTCTGCAAATGCTGTTAATTCATTCCTTTTTATGGCTGAGTAGTAGTCCAACACACACACACACACACACACACACACACACACACACACACCCCTACACACCACCGTTTCTTTATTCACTTGTTGATTGATGGGCATTTGGATTGGTTCCATGATTTTCCTCTAGGTAGATACCCAGCAGTGGGATTGCTGGATCAAATGGTAGTTCTACTTTTAGTTCTTTAAGGAATCTCCACACTGTTTTCCATAGTGGCTGTACTAGTTTACATTCCCACCAGCAGTGTAGAAGTGTTCCCTGATCACCACATCCACACCAACATCTATTTTTTGATTTCTTGATTATGGCCATTCTTGCAGCAAGAAGGTGGTATCACATTGTGGCTTTGGTGTGCATTTCCCTGATCATTAGTGATGTTGAGCATTTTTTCTTACATTCGTTGGCCATTTGTATATCTTCTTTTGAGAATTGTCTATTCATGTCATTAGCTCACTTTTGGATGGGATTGTTTGTTTTTTTCTTACTGATTTGTGTGAGTTTGTTGTAGATTCTGAATATTAGTCCTTTGTCAGATGTATAGATTGTGAAGATTTTCTTCCACTCTGTGTGTTCTCTGTTTACTCTGCTGACTGTTTCCTTTTGCTATGCAAAAGCACTTTAGTTTAATTAAGCTCCACGTATTTATCTTTGCTTTTATTGCATTTGTTTTTGGGGTTTTGGTCAAGGAATTTGGATTTTATTCTAAGGGAAGTGAAAAGCTATTGAAGATCTTAACCAGTGGATTCTTGTTACATTCCCTTAAATTCTTCTAAATATGTATAAAAGGAAATACTGCTGATGATCAAGGGGAGATGAGAAAGGCAGGTGGATTGTTACGGTGAAATATATCTTTATACCACTGTAACCCTTCTAGAACCATTGCTGCTTCCAACTTGGACATCTCCATACTCTAGGGATTGTCAGTTTCAAAACTCAGATATGTGCCCATGTGCTTCACATCCTTCAAGGTAACAGAGTATTCGGAATGGCTTGATGGTGGACCAGGCCCTTTGGAAGGCAATGTTCCCACCCTGGGAGAAATCAGTACCAGCTGAAGAGTTCACTCTTAAAGGTGCCTTTGGTATCATTTGAGCATTGACTGAAGGTCACGCATTATCCTGTGAAGGAATTAACTCCTGTGTTGCTTAACAGCTGGGATACATTCTGAGAAATGCACCAGGCAATTTTGTCATTGTGCAAACATCATGGAGTGTACAGTACTAACACAAACCTAGATAGTGTAGGCAACTACATAGTAATCTATGTGATATAGCTTGTCTAGGCTGTAAACCTGTATAGCATGTTACTGTGTTGAATACTGTAGGTATTTGTAACACAAAGCACTAAATGATAGGAATTTTTCAGCTCCACTATAATCTTATGGGACCACTGTCATATAATGCAGTCAATCATTGACTGAAACCATATCAGGCAGCTGCATGACTGTGTAAGACATTTAAGCTTAATACTTAGCAAACCTGAACATAAGAAACAAATGTTGTCATGCAGAAAATCATGCAGAAGTATCACCAATCTGCATGACACCAATCATGTCATGCAGAAATAAACACTTTTGGGGAGTGATATTTCCTTGTTTGTGCCTACCAAAAATCTTGGGTAACTGTTTTAAGAGTTGATGAGCCTGAGGACATAAATGATTGTTGAGAATTATTACACTCATACTTTAAAAATAAATAAGTTTTTTTTTTTTTTTTGAGACAGAGTCTCACTCTGTCACCCATGCTAGAGTGCTGTGGTGGGATCTCAGCTCACTATAACCTCCGCCTCCTGAGTTCAAGCAATTCTCCTGCCTCAGCCTCCTGAGTAGCTGGGATTACAGGCACATGCCACCTTGCCCAGCTAATTTTTGTATTTTTAGTAGAGACGGGGGTTTCACCATGTTGGTCAGGCCGGTCTCAGACTCCCGACCTTGTGATCCTCCCACTTCAGCCTCCCAAAGTGCTGGGATCCTCCCACCTTGGCCTCCCAAAATGCTGAGATTACTGGTATGAGCCACCGCGCCCAGCCTTTAACTGTATTTTTAAAACTAAGTCATGAAAAATGATTTATTAACTTTACCAGTGTGATTGGATTCTGCTGAGGAATGTCACTTCTTGTTTTGGGTAGTTTACTGTGTTTCTTTTCCTTCTTATTTAAATTTTTTAAGGCAGGGTCTCACTCTGTCACTCAGGCTGGATTGCAGTGGCACATTCACCACCTCTTGAGCTCAAGTGATTCTCCAGCCAGCCTCCCGAGTAGCTAGCTGGGATCACAGGCATGCACCACCAGGTCCAGTTAATTTTTAAATTTTTTGTAGAGACAGGGTCTCACTGTGTTGCTGAGGCTGATCTCAAACTCCTGACCTCAAGCAATCCCCCAATCTCAGACTCCCAAAATGCTGAGATTACAGATGTAAGCCACATCGCCTGGCCTGTATTTCTTCCAAATACGTTCTTACTAGTTCATATATTCTGTAAAATCTTAGCTGCCTGGTATATTAACAGAAATGATTATGTCATGCCTCCCCTTGCCCACTATTTATGTGTTCTCTTTGGTGGCTGTACTCTTTCTGCTATAACCGGCATTTGGTGTGTGATAGGACTTTTAACACCTCTGTTACCCTGGAAAGTCACATCCCTTTCACCATTGAGCCAGAGCCGAAAATATCTCTGTTGCATAGCACCATAACACTTCCTGCAAAATACTGCTAAACATTCCCACCCTCCACATCACTGCTATTATTTGCAGAGTTACAGATAGGAAAGATAATATTTTCAGAAGACATACTGAGAGTGTGATCCACTGTTTTTGGAGAAGCAACATTCATGCCCCCCTGCCCAAAGGAAAAAGTAATGGAAAAGAATGATCCAGGCTTTGTGTCCCATCTAGGTTGTAGAGCAATCATATGATAGCTAGTTGAGAGTGACTCCCCTAATGTCAGTTCAAACTTCTAGGAATAGAAAAGTTATTTAGAAGTGGACTTAAACATCCTTGGATTTTATGGCTGGGCATGGTGGCTCACACCTGTAATCCCAGCACTTTGAGAGGCTGAGGTGGGTGGATCCTTTGAGGCCAAGAATTGAGACCAGCCTAGCTAACATGGTGAAAACCTATCTCTACTAAAAATATAAAAAATTAGCTGGGTGTGGTGGCACACACCTATAGTCCCAGCTACTTGGGAGGCTAATGCTGAGGCATGAGAATCACGTGAACCTGGGAGGTGGAGGTTACAGTGAGCCAAGATCACACTACTGCACCCAAACATGGCTGACACAGCAAGACTGTCTTCAAAACAAAACCAAAAATCCTTGGATATTTAAGAACCTAAGACAAAGGACATGCATTAGACTGTTTTTCTTTGGTTAATTAAAATGTAGTTTTAATTTTATCTAAAAAGGATTTACAAGGTGACAAGGTGAGGTAGGCAATATTTGGGGGTTAGAGATTGGTCAGAACAGTTCACATCAGAACATGTTGAGAAATAACATACTTGTTTATGATTTAGTTGTAGGCTTAACATTGCATTCATTTGCATGTTTTAAACATTTATTCTTTATAAACAAATATGTAAGTCACTATTTCAAACTTAAGGGAAAAGAACACTCCAGTTTTTTCATCAAATGAAATCTTAAGCAAAGCTTATAAGCAGTGTTACGATACTATGCCATGGAGGTATTTTTGTGTTTCTGTAGAAGGAAAACAGTAGGGTTGGTGTCTGAGAGCCACCTCTTCTTACTTGGGTGTTTGTGGGGAGCACCTGGGCAGTTAAGTAAAGCGTGTTGAAACAGTCTGAAAACCAGCGATCTAAGTGATGCATAAGGTTTTTCTGAGAAGTATCATCTTTTGGTGTCTGATATGAGACTGTTTAGTGCCTGTGAGTTTAACTTCTCATAGTTTTTCTACTGAAAAATGGTAACTTCCAGCATGTTCCCAAGTCACTTCCATTGTTTGTCTTGTTAACTTTGTTTCTTCATAGTGCCTTTTTGGAACAGTTGCATGTCCTCCTTTTAGATGATGTCATACTGTGGTTTATGTGGTTGAAATGTTGTTTTCTACTGCCCTCAAAAAATTAAGAACTTCCAGAAGTTCATCATCCAGAGTTTTATTCAGTGAGTTCTTTCTTCTTGTTTTTTTGTTTTTTTGGGGTTTTTTTTTGAGACGGAGTTTTGCTCTTGTTACCCAGGCTGGAGTGCAATGGTGCGATCTCGGCTACCACAACCTCCGCCTCCTGGGTTCAGGCAATTCTCCTCCCTCAGCCTCCTGAGTAGCTGGGATTACAGGCACATGCCACCATGCCCAGCTAATTTTTTTGTATTTTTAGTAGAGACGGGGTTTCACCATGTTGACCAGGATGGTCTCAATCTCTTGACCTCGTGATCCACCCGCCTCGGCCTCCCAAAGTGCTGGGATTACAGGTGTTAGCCACCACACCCGGCCCAGTGAGTTCTTTCATAGGAGGTGGTCAAATCCAGGCAAAGAGAGTACGTGTTGACAACTGTCACATAGGAAATTAGAGAATCTAACAAGAGGTTTTTGCCACCATCCAGGCTTCTCTCTAGCTCTGAGACCCTATGACTGCCTGAATAAGAGGATGGGTGTGCTGAGGAAGTATGTGCCATATTCGGGGCACCCCCCTGGGGTGCTTAGGAGGAGCAGCGTGAACACCAGGAAAAGAGCATCTGGAGAGATGTAGATAGTAGGCTGTTGCCAGTGGTGTTTGGCTAAACACCTTACCTAACTTTTTGCCTCAGTTGCCTCAGCTATATAATAGATACCTGTCAATTCGAGGTAAAGTGTGGTGATGGAGACAGACCTAAGCTTGTTTGACCACTTAGTACCTTAAGCCTGACTCTCAACCTTGCTAGACTTCACCGGTAGTGAGGAGCAGGAGAGTGTTAGAAAGGGTTCCATGAGATGATGAATTCTAGTAGTCAGCATCAGGCCTGGCAGTAGCAGTTGCCCTGTGAGTGGGAGCCACTGCTCCCTACCTCAGCAGCGGCAGTCAGCATGTTTGTCCTCATTTTGGTGGTTAGGAGAGGAGTTGATTCGAATGAAAGGAAAAATAAAATTGTTTTGAAAAATACAGTGTTCTATAATTCTGAGCGATCTGTATTATCATTTCTTGCATATATTCGTGGATTTCCCTATTCCTACTTATTTTGAAAATTATGTAAAATGACTTTCCCAAACAGGTTTTCTTCCCAGATGAGGATTTACAAAGTCTATCTTCTCTTGATTCCAGTGTTTGCTCACATGAGTCTTGTGCTGTGTTCCAGGTAGCACAGGCGGAGTGCAGCGGAGGCCCCTGCCCCTGCCGTCATGCCGTTCCCGTTCGGGAAGTCTCACAAATCTCCAGCAGACATTGTGAAGAATCTGAAGGAAAGCATGGCCATTCTGGAAAAGCAAGACATTTCTGACAAAAAAGCAGAAAAGGTATGGATTTGGCTTTATTTATATTTGAAATCTCTTAATTAGCAAGTGTAAGACAGTTTATATGAGAAATCAGTAAGTCCCAATTTGGGTTTATTTTGAGTTTTAAAAATAACATCTAAAAAAGTGGCATATGCTGCTGTCGCAACACGTTTTTTCTTCTGTACTTTCATCTAACAAGTAGATTTGTAACTTTTCTCAGGTTTTGAGTTTATTTAAATTGAGTTTATTTCTTCTTGAAGTGCTTTACCTGATTCTTATTTATTATTAATTATTTTTGTAGAGACAAGTTTGTGCTATGTTACCCAGGCTGGTCTCAAATGCCTAACCTCAAGCGATCTTCCTGCCTCAGCCTCCCAGAGTGCTAGGATTATAGTTACCAGTTATCTGTTTGGTTGGTTGGTTGGCTGAGAGCAGGACTGAAAGTTTATTAAAATGTTTCAGAGCAAGAACAAAAGGAAGTAAAGTATACTTGAAAGAAGGCCAGGCAGGCAGCTTGAGAGATAGATACAAGTGTCACAGTTACCTGATTCTTGAAATCAGTGCTTCCCCCACAATCTTGCAGGCAGGATACCCCTCCTGGTTTTCTTTCTGTGTTCTCTGTATTCATGCCAAGTATCTCCATCTACCCAGTCACCACAGTCCAAAACCTGACTTTCATCCCACTGTGTCTTGCCCTCTCTTCCCTAAACCATCATTTTCCACTAAATCTTGTTCAACTCCTTAAATTGTTTATGAATCAGTTCTGATTTCCATTCTTTCTTGAAGAAGTTGGTCATAGTCTTTGTGATTTTTAGTCTTCGTAATTTTAGCAGTAGCCTTACTGTACTTTTTAAACATCATCTCTACTTTACATCTTCAGTGTAGTCTCTTCTTGTAACACATAGGACATTCGTGATCTGGTCTTTGTTTCTCTAAGTAAATTGTAGAGGTTTAGAATCATTACCCAAAATGTTTGGAATATGAAGTGTTTCAGAGTTTGGATTTTTTTTTTTTAATTTTGGAATATTCACATGTACATAATGAGATATCTTGGGGATGGGACTCATGTCTAAATATGAAATTAATTTATGTTTTATATACACCATATATATGTGGATATATAGACTGAAGGTAATTTTATACAATATTTTAAATTTGTGCATTGAATGAAATTTGTGTACATTGAACTGTCAGAAGGCAAAGATGTTGCTGTCTTAGCCACCAATGGCACAGTCTGTGGTTCTTTGGCATCATCATCATTCCTGACTCTGAATTTATATGCTAACAGTAAGCAGCCATTTTTTTACACTTACACACATGTAAGGACTTAACAGTAAAACGTATGACATACCGGGCCGGGCGTGGTGGCTCACACGTGTAATCCCGGCACTTTGGGAGGCCGAGGCGGGTAGATCACAAGGTCAGGAGTTTGAGATCAGCCTGCCCAACATGGTGAAATGCTGTCTCTACTAAAAAATACAAAAATAAGCTGGGCGGGTGGCAGGCACCTATAATCCCAGCTACTCGGGTGGCTGAGGCAGGAGAATTGCTTTGAACCCAGGAGGCAGAGGTTGCAGTGAGCTGAGACCATGCCATTGCACTCCAGCCTGGGCAACAGAGTGAGACTCCATCTCAAAAAAATATGTACATATGACATACCATTAATAATACCAAAACAGAGATACAGACCAATGGAACAGAACAGAGGCCTCGGAGGCAACACCACATGTCTACAACCATCTGATCTTCGACAAACCTGACAAAAACAAGCAATGAGGGGAGTCCCTCGTTAATAAATGGTGTTGGGAAAACTGGCTAGCCATGTGCAGAAAGCAAAAACTGGACCCCTTCCTGACACCTTACACTAAAATTAACTCCAGATGGATTAAAGACTTAAACATAAGACCTAACACCATAAAAACCCTAGAAGAAAACCTAGGCAAAACCATTCAGGACACAGGCGTAGGCAAGGACTTCATGACCAAAACACCAAAAGCACTGGCAACAAAAGCCAAAATAGACAAATGGGAACTAATCAAACTCCACAGCTTCTGCACAGCAAAAGAAACAGTCATTAGAGTGAATCGGCAACCAACAGAATGGGAAAAGATTTTTGCAATCTACCCATCTGACAAAGGGCTGATAAGAACTAAAACAGATTTACAAGAAAAAAAAAAGCCCATTCAAACATGGGTGAAGGGTATGAACAGACATTTTACAAAAGACATATATGAGGATGTGGAGAAATAGGAACACTTTACACTATTGGTGGAAGTGTAAATTATTTCAACCATTGTGGAAAACAGTGTGGCGATTCCTCAAGGACCTAGAAATAGAAATTCCATTTGACCTATCAATCCCATTACTGGGTATATATCCAAAGGATTATAAATCGTTCTACTATAAGGACACATGCACATGAATGTTCATTGCAGCACTGTTTACAATAGCAAAGACTCGGAACCAACCCAAATGCCCATCGATGATAGACTGGACAGGGAAAATGTGGCACATATACACCATGGAATGCTATGCAGCCATAAAAAACAATGAGTTTGTGTCCTTTGTAGGGACATGGATGAACCTGGAAACCATCATTCTCAGCAAACTGACACAAGAACAGAAAATCAAACACCGCATGTTCTCACTCATAGGCGGGTGTTGAACAATGAGAACACATGGACACAGGGAGGGGAGCATCACACACGGGTCTGTGGGGGGTGAAGTAGGGGAGGGACAGTGGGGGGATGGGGAATTGGGGAGTTATAATATGGGGAGAAATGCCAGATACATGTGATGGGGAGGAAGGCAGCAAACCACACTGCCATGTGTATACCTATGCAGCAATCTTACATGTTCTTCACATGTTCCCCAAAACCTAAAATGCAATTTAAAATAATGGATAATAATACCAGGCTGGAACTAAGGTGGTACCTCAGTTCAGGGTAACTAAGCAGCATAGTTATTGTTATCATCTGTATCTGTTGTTACCTCTTAGATAGAATATAATATCATAATCATTTGATTTTGGATTTCTATTTTTATTATTATTTTTTTTGAGATGGAGTTTTGTTCTGTCACCCTGACTAGAGTGCAGTGGCGCACTGTCAGCTCACTGCAACCTCCCCCTCCCAGGTTTAAGCAGTTCTCTGCCTCAGCCTCCTGAATAGCTGGGATTACAGGCACCTGTCACCACGCCCAGCTTATTTTTAGTAGAGATGGGGTTTCCCCATCTTGGCCAGGCTGATCTTGAACTCCTGACCTAGTGATCCACCCGCCTTGGTGTCCCAAACTGTTGGGATTACAGGCGTGAGCCAGTGCACCCAGCCAGGATTTCTCTTATAAGTATTATCATACTGCAGTGTAGTATGGATGCTTTCAGGTGAGTTGGAGGAGTATATAACTAACTATTCCTACTCTAAATGGTCCTAGCTTCGGTGCCTATGAGCTATCATTTCTGCTCTGTCTGTATTTTCTTTTATTGCTTGTTGTAATCTTTTGATATGTGCTGTTAACTGATGTTAAGCTTAACCCAGCTTCCTTTCGTTTTCTCATTCTTTTCAATGTTTCTAATGCCCTTTGGACTGGGAAACTAGATTAATTGAAACAATTTTAATAAGAGAATATAGATTCTAAGAGAATTTCCTTAGGTAAGGTAAGTGGTACTGTAAACACAGGATTCAAGTACATTTTTCATTTTATTGGTCAATGGGATATAAAAATATGAAAAGTTTAGCTCCAGAAACTAGAAACAAAGTGACCTCAAGAAGTTTGACTGAACCACATTAACATCTACTAATTCAGAGGGTAATAGCACTTAAGTTGGCCTCCCTGTCACTGCTGGACATCTTCAACTTTAGGAAACATGCAGAAGTCCTGATAGCCTACGGGGCTTCCATGAGGTGGAGGTGGCTACAGCCCGCTAGAGGCCGTCGGGAGAGAGCAGACCCCACAGAGTAGACGTGATACTTGCCTGCTGGAACTTCCCTCAGTGGTATTATTTTATTCTTATCCTAAAACTGCAAATTGATGAAAGGATAATATGTATGTCCCATAAATTAAAACTGGTTCACCTGGGCACGGTGGCTCACACCTGTAATTCCAGCACTTTGGGAGGCTGAGATGGGCGGATCATGAGGTAGGGAGTTCGAGACCAGCCTGACCAACATGGTGAAACTATCTCTATTAAAAATATAAAAATTAGCCAGGTGTAGTGGCTCATACCTGTAATCCCAGCTACTCAGGAGTCTGAGGCCACTTGAACTTGGGAGGCAGAGGTTGCAGTGAGCCAAGACTGTGCCACTGTACTCCAGCCTGGGTGACAGGGCAAGACTCTGTCTCAAAAAAAAAAAAAAAAAAAAATTGGCTGGGCATGGTAGCTCACGCCTGTAATCCAAGCACTTTGGAGGCCAAGGCAGGCGCATCACCTGAGGCCAGGAGTTCCGGACTAGCCTGACCAACATGGTGAAACCCCGTCTTGAAAAAAAAATGTTAAATGGTTCATCTTTTGTCTGTGGCTAAATATGTTGTGTACTCATTACATTCATTCTATTCATCAGAATCATACTGAACACCTACTAAATGCTCAGTCAGATTTTAGGCACTGGGGACGTAATAGTAAGATGGACAAGGTTGCTGTTCTTTCTGAGCTTCTGTTCTAATTAAGCTGGACAGTAAATAAGTAAACATAACTGAGTAAGAATTTCTGATGGCAGCAAGTGCCACAAAAGCAATAGAATGTACTGATGTGATGATAGAGCACATTTCTTAAGCTTTTAGGTCTCAAAATCTGATTTATTATTGAGGACCCAAAAGAGATTCGTCTAAGTATAGATGCTTCATCTATTGATGCTACCTTATTAAAAATTAAAACAAAATTTTGAAAATATGTGTTAATACATTTAAAAGTAATAAGCTCATTACAAGTTACAAATAATGTGGTTTTTATGAAAAATAACCATATTGTCCAAAACAAAAAATTTAGTGAGAAGTGTAGCATTGTTTTAAGTTTTGAAAATCTCAGTGTCTAGCTTACAGAAAACAGTTGGATTCTCATATCTATGTTTATATTCAAACTGCTCAAACATTATTTTGCTTTAAGTATATAAAGAAAATGTATACTTAAAGTTGGGCACAGTGGCTCATACCTGTAATTCTAACACCTTGGGAAGCTGAGGTGGGTAAATCACTTGAAGCCAGGAGTTCAAGACCAGCCTGGACAACATGGCAAAACCCTGTCTCTACTAGAAATACAAAAATTAGCCAGGCATGGTGGTGCACGCCTGTAGTCCCAGCTACTTGAAAGGCTAAGCCATGAGAATGTCTTAAATCTGGGAGGCAGAGGTTGCAGTGAGCTGGATCACACCACTGCATTCCAGCCTGGGTGACAAGCAAGATTCTCTCTCAAAAAAAAAACAAATTAAAAAAAAAAAACAAAAATAATCTGGCCTCATATATGTGTAGTTAGAACAGAGACCAGTATTTTAATAGCCTTTCAGATAATTTAAAATATTTAATACCACACAGTTGGTGATTTCTTTGTTGCATTACAGAGCATGAAACTCTATGAATGTACTTTTTATATTCTGTACTTTGAAAGGAACTTTTACCAGTACACGATTTTATAACATGTTTTGGTCATTTAGAAAGTACAGATGGTGGCTGGGCATGGTGGCTCATGCCTGTAATCCCAGCACTTTGGGAGCCCGAGTCAGATGGATCATTTGAGCTCAGGATTAGAGATTAGCATGACCAACATAGTGAAACCCCATCTCTACTAAAAATACAAAAATTAGCCTGGCGTTGTGGCACGCACCTGTAGTTCCTGCTACTCAGGAGGCTGAGGCAGGAGAATTGCTTGAATGGGGGAGGCAGAGGTTGCAGTGAGCCAAGATTGTGCCACTGCACTCCAGCCTGGGTGACAGAGTAAAACTTTGTCTCAAAAATAAGAGTACAAATGGTCCCTGACAAGAATTTTCAACTTTACAATGTTGCAAAATAAATATACATTCAATGGAAACCACGCTTTGAGTACCCATATGGCCATTCTGTTTTTCACTTTCATTACAATATTCAGCAAATTACGGGAGATATTCCACACTTTATTATAAAATAGGCTTTGTGTAAGAGGATTTTGCCCAATGGTAGGTTATTGTGTTCCAAGCACATTTTAGCTAAGCCATGCTAAGCTCTGATGTTTTGTGGGGTAGGTGTATATATAGTAAATGCACTTCTGACTTACAATATTTTCAACTCTTGATGGTTATATCTGCAGGTAGCTCCGTCATCAGTTGATGAGGAGCGTCTGTACTGGATCACTGACACACTGATTTCCCAAATGTTGACACATACAGATTATGAAGATAAACTTTTTAAAATAACACCACTGATCTCATTAGAGGAGTCTTAAGTATTGGGATGTGGTCAACCTTATCCATGAGGTATTTAAATTTCAGAATTCAGCTTTGGCCACAAATACAGTTTGTCGTTTTCCTTCAAGTGACAGGTTCATTTCAGTCATTTTGGAGAAAACATCTGCCAAATAATTCAAGTCTGAATAATTTATCAATCTTCCAATAACAAAAGCAGTTAGTTCAACTTATAGCTGAAATAATGATCCAAGTACTTTCCTTTAAGATAACCAGTCATTCTATAAGGAGCCAAAGGCACTTTATATGTACATCCCATTTGTTTTCTAAAGAGCAGTCCATGCAAATTACTTATGCTGAAATAGTTTAAGACTAGTAGAGAAAAACCCTGGAATTTCCTATTCACTTTCTTATCAGGGTTCAGAAGGAAGTAGCAACTAATACAAATGGTGAAGAGGGTACTGAGACCTGAAAACAATGGAAAGATGAAAATTGAATCACTAAATTAGAAACAGTGAAAAACAATTGATGTCATACTGAAAATCTAATGACATTAAACCCAGGTGCTTGCAACCTATTTAGCATTGTTCTAGAAATTCTAATCAATACATAAAGAAGTGGTTTTGAAATAAAAAATATACCTATTGCAAATAAAGAGGGAAAATTAATGTAGAGATACATATAAACATTTACAAAATACAAGATAATTAATGGGAAAATAAGAGTTTATTAAGGTGGTTATATGAATAGAATATTCATAGCTTTCCTAAACACTGTGTTATACTGTTTTTGCATTGCTCTAAAGGAATACCTGAGACTGGGTAATTTATAAAGAAAAGAGGTTTAATTGGCTTACAGTTCTGTAGGCTTTACAGAAAGCATGGTGCTGGCATCTGCCTCTGATGAGGCCTCAGGAAGCTTACAGTCACGGTGGAAGACCATAGAGAACCAGCATGTCATATGGCAACAGCAGGGGAGAGATGGGGGTAGTGAGAGAGAGGAGAATGACTAGGAAGTGCGATGCTCTTTAAAACAACCAGATTTCACATGAGCTGGAGAGAGAGAGAGAGAGTGACTAGGAAGTGCTACACTCAAAAACAGCCAGATCTCACATGAGCTGGAGAAAGAGAGTGACTAGGAAGTGCTACACTCTTTAAAACAGCCAGATCTCACACGAGCTGGAGAGAGAGAGTGACTGGGAAGTGCTACACTCTTTAAAGTGCTACACTCTTTAAAAGAGCCAGATCTCGCAGGACCCCACAGTGAGAAGGCTGTCATTACCATGGGGAGGGCACCAAGCCATTCATGAGGGATCCACCTCCATGATCCAAACACCTCCCATCAGGCCCCACCTCCAGCACTGGGGTTATGTGGTGTTTTTTTGGGGGACAGGGTTTCACTCTGTCACTTAGGCTGGAGTGCAGTGGCACGGTCATAGCTTGCTGCAGCCTCTACCTTCCGGCTTAATCGATCTTCAGTCTCCCAGGTAGCTGGGACTAAGAGCAGATGCCACCATGCTTGGCAGTTGTTTCTATTTTTTTGTAGAGACCGAGTCTCACAGTGTTACTTACCCAGGCTGTTCTCAAACTCCTGGGCTTAAGCAGTCCACCCAAATTGGCCTTCCAAATTGCTGGGATTATAGGTATGAGCTGCCGTGCCTGGCCTGGGGATTACATTTCAGCATGAGATTTAGAGGGGACAGATATCCCAATCATCTGACCAACCATATCTAGAAAATGTAATTTTACAAAGAAGTAACAAATTCACTATAGCAACAAAAAAAACAGTATGAGATGTCCGAGAACACTTTCATCGGGAAGCACACTGAACCTCTATGAAGAAATCTTTAGGACTTCTTTCAGAGGTATAAGAATTACCTGGTCTGTATTATCAGATGTAAATATGGAATATAGTTAAAATGCCATTTCTTCCCACATCATGCTTGCTGTTCACAGCAAGATCATTTTGAAACTTTACAGATAGAAGTTCTACTCCTCGTTTTGAAGCAAAATGCATACTTCAAAACCTGTTCCACCCACATTCTTCACTCTCATCATTAGCAGAACTCTGTCCTTCCAGTTTTTCAGGTCAAAAGTCTTAAAGGTCACCCATGACTACTTTCTCACTCCCCAAATCTATCCACTTTATCTGGAAAAAGAAAAGAGTCCAGAATCTAATCACTTCTCCCCATTTTTTTGTTCCCACTGAGCTGTCATTTTCTCTGCCCTGGATTACTGCAATGGCCTGCTCACTGGTCTCCCTTGGTTTTTCTACAACCATAGTGATTGTTTCAAAACATGAGTCAAATAATATATTCCTTAGAGTAAAAGTCAAAGTCCTAACAGGGGCCTAAAATAAGTTCTGCAGGCAAATCTTGTACGGTCTATTTTTATCAATCTCGTGAGCTAAGAATGGTTTTTACATTTACAGAGTTGGTTAAAAAAGCAAAGAAGTATATGAGGCAGAGACCTTATTTGGCCTGCAAAGCCTAAAATATTTGCTGTCTGCTCTTTTACATAAATGCCAACTCCTGCCCTGAACAATGAGGCCCATGACCTTAGTGGTCTTGTCTCCTAGTATTCTTCATCACGTGGGTCTCCTTTCCTCACGCACTCCAGTCATACTCCTGCCTGCAGACCTTTGCATTTGGCTTTTTCCTTAGCCTGAAAGATTCTTTGCCTCGTGCTCTATTTGGCTTACTGCCTGTCTTTTTCAAGTCTTTGCTCAAATGGTTTATGTTCATCATCTTTTATTAAGGATGATCGGGGATATTTTTCCTGATTAGATAAATAATCATACCTAATGGGTGTGGTGATTGAATCACTGTGAGCTTGTTGACAGGGTTTTAGTGATTTATAGGATAACAGTTCTCAAGTCTAAGCTGACGTTCATTGTGATTGACTTATATGAAGAGACTTAAAGGATTTAATTAGCCAACTTTGTGAATGACAAAAATTGGAGGAGAATAGGAAATTCTGTGAGTGCCTGAATTAGGCACCAAAAAAGGGTTAATTAGCTGGAGGTGGTGGGTCAGTGGTTAGAGGGAGTGTATAATATTAATTGATAAAACACAGTGCAAATAAAAGTAGGGCTCTTTTCTCTATCTAAAAAACAGACCATATGTTAACAAAGAAAATAAAATCATTAAAAACGCTTGATTAATTTAAAAGAAGGCAGAAAATGGAGGAAGGGATTTAAATAACAGATGGGATATAGAAAACAAATAGTAAGATTATGATGGATTCAGATGTACTGTTTCAATCACATTAAATATCAATGGTCTGAATAACCCATTTAAAAAGCAGAGATTGTCAGATTGGATGAAAAAATCCCTACTGTATGGTGCCTATTAAAAAATGGACTTTACAGGTAGCAACACAAATAGGTTAAAAGTAAAAATAATGGAAAAAGATAAACAAACATTGTTAACACTCATCAGAAGAAAACTGGAGTGGCTCTACTAATAGCAGGCAAAATAGACTTTGGAGCAATGACTATTACCAGGGATAAAGAAAGTCATTTTGTAGGGTTCAAATGTTCCAACAGATACAGTAATTCTAAACATTTATGCACTTAATAACAGAGCTTCAAAATAAAGCAAAATAAAATCTGATAGAACTGCAAGAAGTAGTCAAAGTCACAATTAATAGTTGGAGGTTTCAGTACCCACTCTCAAGAATTGATAGCACAAGCAGGCAGAAAATCAGCAAGGATTTTCTAGGTGGACCAGAATGATACTGTCAACCAACTTGACCTGATTGACATATATAGAACACTCAACAACTGTGAAACACACCTACACATTCTTTTGAAGTTCACATGGAAGATCTACCAAGGTAGATTATATTCTGGGTCAAAGAAAAAGGTCTCAGTACATTTTAAAGGATAAAGTCATACAGTGGATGTTCCATGACTGCAGTAGTATTCAATTAGAAATGAATTAACAGAAAAATCCTTGGAAAAGTCCCCAAATATTTAGGAACTAAATATCATACTTCTAGATAATTCATGGATCAAAGAAGATACTAGAAAGTAGTTTGAGGCCAGACACAGTGGCTCATGCCTGGAATCCCAGCACTTTGGGAGACTGAGGTGGGCAAATCAGTTAAGCTCAGAAGTTCGACACCAGCCTGGCCAACATGGCGAAACCCCTTCTCTACTAAAAATACAAAAAAATTGGATGGGGTAGCATGTGCCTGTAGTCCCAACTACTCTGGAGGCTGAGGTGGGAGGATTGCTTGAGCCCAGGGATGGAGGCTGCAGTGAGCTGAGAGGTCGTACCACTGCACTCTAGCCTGACAGACAGAGTGAGACCCTGTCTCAAGAAAAAAGAAAGTAGTTTGAGTGAAATAAAAGCAAAAACACATTTCAGAATTAGTGGGATGCTGCTAGGCTTTACTCAGGGAAATTTCTAGCACTCAATATCTATGTTAAAATATTTAACAAGAAGAAAGTTCTGAATTTCTACCTGAAAAACTAGAGAAAGAAGCACAAATTAAATACAAAGGAAGCAGGAGAAAGGAAATAGCTATCAAAACAGAAATGAGTTAACTTAAAAGAATAGTAAAATTGATCAACTCTAGCTAAGATTGACTAGGAGAAAGAAAACACAAATTCCCATTATCCGGACTGAGAGATTTCTGTAGTGATATTACCAGATTCCACAAGTTAATAGGGAATATATGAACAACTTCATGCCATTAAACTTGACAGCTTAGATGAAATGGACAAACTTCAAAGACACAAATTGCCAAAGCTAACTCAAGAAAAAAATAGATAACCTGATAGCCCTACATAGTTAGTTCCCTTACCACTGTGAAAACTCTAGGCCCAGATGGCTTGGTTAGAGATTCCTACCAAATGTTTAAGGAAGAAATAATACAATTTCTATGTAAACCTTTCCAAAAAATTTAAGAGAAAGAAATCATTCTTAACTCATTCCATGAGGTCAGCATTATAATTAACAGACAAAGATATTACAATAAAATAAAACCTACAGACTAGTATGCCTCACAAACATAAATGCAGAATTTCTCTATTTTAGCAAATTGACTCTACCTATAGGATAATAGAGCAAGTGAGGTTTATTCTTAGAATGCAGAACTAGTATAATATTACAAAGCTAATCAATATAATTCACTGTATTGAAAAAGTACATGTCAGTTGATGAAAAGGAGAAGAAAAACCCAGCATCTATTCCTGATTAAAAAAAAAAAAAGAATCTCAGCAAACTAGGAATAAAGGAAGGAAACTTTCTCAAGCTGAGAAAGGGCATCTGCAAAAATACTGCAGCTGGCATTATTTCTATTGGTGAAAGGCTAAATCATGTTACCTCTGAGATGGAGAAGATGACAGGGATATCAGCTTTCACCACAGCTATTCAGCTCTGTACTTGGAGATTCTAGCCTATAGCAGTCAGGCATTAAAAAGAAATTAAAGTCATTCAGATTGGAAAGAAAGCAGTGAAACTTTTAATTTGTAAATTACATGATAATCTACATAGAAAAACTGAAGGAATCTACAAAATTAATAGACTAGTAAATGAGTTTAGCAAGTCACAGGTTACGAGGTTGATGTACAAAAATCAATTATATTTCTGAATAGCAGCAATGAACAGTCCAAAATTGAAATTTAAAAATACCCTGTATTCAAGAATGTTAGGTATAATTGGGAAAAAACAATGGAAGAAAAAAGGGAAAAATAACATTTAGAATAGCATTACAAAAATATGAAATGCTAGAAATATAATTTAGAATAGCATTAAAAACATGAAATACTTAGGGATAAATCTGACAAAGGAAGTGAAAGAGTTGTACACTGAAACCTGCAAAATACTGCTAAGAGAAATTGACCTAAATAAGCAGGAGATACATGTTGTTCATGGGCTGGAAAACTCAATATTGTTAAAGTATCACTTCTCTCCAGGTGTATCTAGAGATTCTGTGCAATTCCAGCAGGATTTTTAAATCAGAGTTTATTCTAAAATTTGAATGGAAGTACAAAAGACCTGGAGTAATCAAAGTAACTCACTAAAACAAAGTTGGAGGGCTCGCACTGTCTTATTTCAAGACTAAAAAAGCTACAGTTGTTAAAACAGTGTGGTGTTAGTGTAAAGATAGACAGATATACTAACGGAACAGATTGCAGAGTACAGAAATAGACCTACACATGTGTGGAACATTGATTTTTGACAAAGGCATAAATGCATTTGTGCAGAAAGAAGGTAGTTGTTTTCAACAATTGGTGCTGAAACTATTTAATAGGCAGAAAGTTAGGACTCAGACCTCATACATACCATATGTAAAAATTAACTCAAAATGGATCCATAGCCAAATGTAAGACCTAAAATTATAAAGTTGCCAAAAAAAAATCTTTGTGACCTTGGGTTAGGCAAATAATTTTTGGATGTTCTGCCAAAAACACACTTCATTAAAAGCAAAAATTGAAAAATTGAAATTCATCAAAATTAAAACCTCTTCAGAAGACACTGTTAGAAGAATGAAAACGACAAACCACAAACTGGGAGAAAGTCTGCAAAGCATATATCTGATAAAAGACTGCATCTAGAATATATAAAGAATGCTTAAAATTTAACAGTAAGAAACTAGTAAAGAGTGGGCAAGGTATTTGTAGATGCATTTCACTAAAGGAGATAGGCAGATGTCAAATAAGCACTTGCAAAGATGTTAATCATTAGAAAATTGTAAAGTAAAACCATAAGGAGATTCCATCACACAGCTGTTAGAGTGGCTAAAATTGAAAATTTTGACTATACCAAATGTTGACAAGGATACATAGCAGTTGAAACTGTTGTTGGGAATATAAGATGGTACAACCACTTTGGAAAACAGTTTGCCAGCTTCTTAAACTAAACTCGAACCAGCCATTTGATCTAGCCATCCCACTCCTAAGTATTTACCCAAGAGAACAAAAAATACATGTTCATGAAAAGACTTTTGCCTAAATGTTCATAGCAGCTTTATTTGTAAATAGCCCAGATGCATGGATAAACCAATTGTAGTACATCCATGTAACAGAATACTACTCAGCAATTAAAAAAAAAAAACTGCTATACACACAGCACGGATGAACCTCAAAGTGATTATGTTGAGCAAAAGAAGCCAGACTCAAAAGAGCACACAGTATATAATTCTATTTGCACAAAACTCTAGAAAACAAAGCTAATCCATAATTACAGAAAGCAGATCAGTGGTTGCTTTAGAGTTGGTAAAGATGCATAGGTGGAAGCGGGGGGTGAGGTAGGGGAAGGGTAGCGGGGTAAAGGGAGCAGACCACAAAGGGGCATAAAGAAGCTTTTGGTGGTTACAGATACGTTCAATATTGTAATGGTTTCATGAGTGTGTGAATATGTGTCACATTACCTACTTTAAATATGTGGACTTCATTGTATATCATTTGTAACTCAATAGTGAATAAGAAAAGAATCTTCATGTACCAACTGGGGCAAATGTGGCTTAGAAACTATAGAGCACCCAGAAAGGCCATTGGAAGGCTAGATTGCAATACTTCAAATACACAATTGAAATTCAGTGATTATTCTACTCTGTGTGGGCAAGTCCGCACTTGAGGATGTAGAGAAACTGCAGTGTGCTGAGAGAGGAGTGACCAGGCTGACATAGAAACTCAAAACTCTACTGTGAGGAACAGTTGAATGACCTGAAAATGTGAGATGCAGCCTAGGGAGAAGAGTTGAGCAGAGTAAGGTTGTAGGGCGGAGGGAGTCACTGTAGCTCTTAGTAATATGTATTTGGGAGACCATATCATATGACAGAAGGATTAGAACTGACGGTGGCAGGAGGTAGAATTCAGACCCATGAGTGGAAATAAAGCAGGAAGCCCAGTTTTGTCTTGATATTAGGAAAAACAGTAAGTGGAAGTTGGCTTTTTCAGAAGATAGCAAGTTTTTTGTTTCTTCAACAAAACAAAAACCTTGGAGAGGTATTGGCATGGGCTAGTGACCACTTAGTTACGTGTACTAGAAGGAATTCAAGCTTTGCATCTTTGACACATCCTTATGTTGATATTCCACCATACTTTGCAAGGTGCCTTTTTATAGAGTCCCCCAGCTTATTTTGAGATAAAATTGGTTCCCGTTTCTTGTGATCCAGATGAAGAAAGCTGTTATTTACTAGGTAACCTGTTATATTAGAGTCAAAGAGAATTCACACCTAACTCTGCCAAACCCATGGTAAAATTATGCCTTTTTCCACTTCATTCATTATATCTCTGGGCTTTTTCTATTCATTTCTTGTGATCTTATAGACAGAATGATAAATATGACATTTAAGCATTTATTCCTTTATTTGTAATGTGTTTGTATTTGTTTTCTATGAACCACATTAAGAATCATGTGTGATACAAATAGATTAGTCTTTTAGGAACTATGCCACAGCTTTTAAAAATTCACACAAAACTAATTTTCTTACATTTTAAAAAAGCAGTTAATCTTACCATCCTTATTTTTAGGTGACTAGGGGACAGCGGTAGGGTGGGACGTAGTCTTTCACTGCCAACAACCTAACAGATGTGGTATATGTGATGACTATTTACACACTTCTTGCCCACCACATGCTATATAAAGGAGGTATGGCTGCTTCGCTCAGCTTATAGGTGGTTCCCTTCCTCACGATGAATGCTTGTGTTCACAGGGTTGAATAGCTATATTCACTCATTTCATGAGAGGATTAAGTTTGCTGACATATTTAAGGGGGGAAAGGGAGTAACCTTTTCATAGCGTGGCCATTTAGCAGTGACTCATGGTTACTAAACTTGTTTAGAGTAATCTTGGACACCAGAAGGTTATTAATAGACTTTTCTTGGTCCATAATCGTTCAGCTTAGAATACTCACACATTTCCTTTAGTGAAGAGGTGGGAGTAGGGGAGGTAAAAAGCATTTATCCCTGGAATTAATGTGATAATAAAAATTGTGCTTATTATCAAATACTTGGCACCAACAGTATCTGTCAGTTCACTTTTAGATTCCATTTCACATCTGCATCTTCATTGACTTTGATATAGAACTTTTCTTTTTTCAACAAGGTCATTTAATCTCTTCTTTTAGAATGAATTGATATTTCAGGCAGTAAATATAAATTGGTAAATATTTAGGGGCTCTTGTTTAAAATGATTATTTTGCTAAAGATTGGGTTTAAAGAAACTCAAAAAAAAAAAAAAAAATTTAAGCCTCCCTATTCCTCCCAAATCTGAGCTCTTTGAGTCATTTCTTTTTCTTTCTTGTTTTTTTTTTTTGGGAGGGGGGACAGAGTCTATTTCTGTCTCCAGGCTGTAGTGCGTGGTGTGATCTTGGCTCACTGTAACCTCCACCTCCCAGGTTCAAGTGATTCTCCTGCCTCAGCCTCCCAAGTAGCTGGGATTACAGGCATACACTGCCACACCTGGCTAATTTTTTTTTTTTTTAGTAGAGACAAAGTTTCAACATGTTGGCTAGGATGGTCTCAATCTCTGACCTTGTGATCCACGCACCTTGGCCTCCCAAAGTGCTGGGATTACAGGGGTAAGACACAGTGCCTGGCCTCTTTGAGGCCCCTGGCTGGCCTGCCTGCCTGCCCGCCTGCCTTCCTCCCTTCCTCTCCTCTTCCCCTCCCTCCTTCCCTCCCTCTTGTTGCCCAGGCTGGAGTGCAATGGTGTGACCCCGGCTCATTGCAACTTCTGCTCCCCCGGGTTGAAGCTGTTCTCCTGCCTCAGCCTCCTGAGTGGCAGGAATTACAGGCGCCTGCCACCACACTTGGCTAATTTTTATATTTTTAGTAGAGATGGGTTTTCAACATGTTGGCCAAGCTGGTCTCGAATTCCTGACCTCAGATGATCTACCCACCTCGCCCTCCCAAAGTGCTGGGATTACAGGCATCAGCCACCACATCCAGCCTCTTTGAGGCCTTTCTTAACAATAACTAGTTACGTGTAAGTTAGAATCAATTCAGTTACGTAAACTAAGGAACACAGGCATAGAAAATTTTGCTACATAGATCCCTTCAAAATTTTTCTAAAAAGATGACTTTATCAACATTGGTGCACATTGGAGTTAACGTGTTTTTCATGCATAAGTGCCTGTTGTCTTAGTCTACTATACTTACTTGCATCAGCATCTCTTGCAAGAGATCCCCAGTTTGATTGAATCCACAGACATTTTAGTGCCTCTCTGTGTGGGCAGATAGGCAGAGGAGTCAAACCTTGTCTCTGTTTTTAAAGAGTTTATAATCTAGTAGAAGAAGTACACATGTGAATAATGTAATATAGAGGGACTTGGATACATGGGTAAAATTCTGTGGGAATCAGGAGGATGAAGCAGTTACGTCCGTCAGAGACAGGTATAGAGATGAGATTAGGTTTGAAGTGACATTTAAGCTGGTTTTTAAGGTTTTGGGCAGCAAAGAGTGAAAGGGAACAGAATTTGAAACACCCCAAACTATGGCATGTTCAGAAAACAGTGACAAGTTCAGTGTGACTTAAGGGGTGGAGATAAAAAGGAATGATTAAGAAGTAAGGCTAGAGATACAAGCTTTGGTAGAATGAATAGACAACCTCGGGGTATACTGGGAGGGAGCACAAGAGGTCTTACTCTATAGAAGTTTTCTTATGTTGCTTTGCTTTGTTTATTTTGAAATTAATTAATTCACAGGAAGTCACGGAAATGAGTACAGGAGAACCCATGTACCCTTCACCCATGTCCCCATGGTAACCTCTCACATAACTATATACAATATCAAATCCAGAGCATTGGCACTGGTACAGTACACAGACCTTGTTCAGGTTTCACCAGTTTTACAATTTGTGTGGGTGTGTGTATAGCTCTATGCAATTGTATCACACTTCTGTAGCCACTGTTACACTCATAATATAGAACTGTTTTATCACCATCTCTCTTGCTACCCCTTTATAGCCAGACCCGTCTCCCCTATCCCTAACCCCTGCTGGCAACCACTAATCTGTTCTCCAAGCCTATATATTTTATTACTTCAAGAATGTTATATAAATAGAATCATATAGTGTGTAAACTTTTAAGATGGGCTTTCTTCCACTCAGCATCATTCCCATGAGATCCATGCAAGTGATTGTGAGTGTCAATAGTTCATTGCTCTGGAGAAACAAGTAGGTTGTGGTTCCATGTGCTCTTTCTCCCTTCATCCAATTTTTTTTGTTTTTAAGATAGCATTTTGCTATTGTTGCCTAGACTGGAGTGCAATGGCGTGGTCTCGGCTTACTATAACCTCTGCCTCCCTGTTTCAAGCAATTCTCCTGCTTCAGTTTCCCAAGTAGCAGGGATTACAGGCATGTGCCACCACCCGCTGGCTAATTTTGTATTTTTAATAGAGATAGGGTTTCTCTATGTTGGTCGGTTTGGTCTCGACTTCCTGACCTCAGGTGATCTGCCCATCTGGGCCTCCCAAAGTGCTGGGATTACAAGTGTGAGCCACCGCGCCTGGCCCCTTCATCCACTTTTTTAGTTTTACTTTATACTAACTAGTATATTGGAATTCTGCATTGGGTAGTGGGGAAGTGTGTGTGTGTGAGAAATATCTTTGTTTCCTTCATAGATGCTAATTTATTTCTACATCTATACAAAGTCATGTTCTAATATATATGTTTATTCCCAAAAAAAGCAGAAAATACAAGACTATAAAGAAAAAAGCTCATCCTTAATTCAGAACCATATGAAATGACTCCTGTTAACATGGTGGGAATTCTCATTCCTATTCTGTCTTGCGCTCTCTCTCTCTCTCTCTCTCTCTCTCTCTCTCTCTCTGGGGGAAAGAAGTAAATGAGTATGGGGTCATGCTGTCCTGTAACCTGTTTTTTTCTTTTTAAAGATTTTGGATTTATTAATCTTTGATGGTGTCTTTTATCAATTTCAGAATCAACTTTCTACAAATAGTGGTAAAATTTAACTTGAAAGTCATTGTAACCTGTTTGAGTTATTGTTTTTTAACGTCTTTTCATGTTTATATAGATCTCAACTTTTGTTTTGAGATGGAATCCCACTCTGTCACCTAGGCTGGAGTGCAGTGGCATAATCTCAGTTCACTGCAACCTCTACCTCCCAGGTTTAAGTAATTCTTGTGCCTCAGCTTCTCAAGTAGCTGGGATTACAGGTGGTCAGCTGATTTTTGTATTCTTAGTAGAGATGGAATTTCACCATGTTGGCCAGGCTGGTCTCAAACTCCTGACCTCAAGTGATCTGCCATCTTGACCTCCCAAAGTGCTGGGATTACAGGTATGAGCCACCACAGGCCGCCCTCAATTATTTTTAAAGCCTACCATGGTTTTTCCATTTTATGGGTATATCATGATTAAACTAGTTCAGTGGATAACTTTTACTTATAATTCTTTGCTATTGTAAATAATACTGCATGTACTTACCTTTATGTACTTGTCTGTTTCCATAGAGTAAATTCCTAAAAGTATAATTCACAGGAAGTTGCAGAAATGAGTCAGAGGGCTTATAGCTTTTAAAGCTCTTCGGTAACATTTTGCCAGATTACCCTCCAGTAAAATTGTACCAATTTATTTTCCTACCAACAGTGTATCTAAAGGCCTTTGCCTCTGATAAGAGGGAAGAATATTTTATCCTTTTAAGATTATTACTATTACTATGAAATAGAATCTTGTGTAAGGTTTTAATGTCTGACTTAGCCATTTCTATACTTAACCATGTTACTACATTTGTCTTTAAGTGTGCTTTCTATATTGAGGTTAGTCTTCCTACTAACTACTAAAAATTGGGGACAATGAAGCAGGCAGCCCAGCCTTGTATCTCACCAAGTATAGTCCTGTCCCTCCATCTGGGAGTAGCCTTCTTGTCACCTTAAGTTTCCTAATGTAAGGCCAGTTTAGATCTACTGAGTGCTTGGGTCCAGGGGAGGAATGTTGGGACAGGCTGTGAGTACTTCAGGGACATGATATAGAAGCACTAATGGATATGTGAGCTGCCTTCTTGAGTCTTCTGAAACTGTACTTTTGTATCACTATTTTTTATCAACAGTTGCGTCTAGTGACAATAAAATAGTGCACTGATAGGTACTGTGGAAATACTGGATTTAAGTCAAGAGAGTTTAAACGAAACATCCAGAGCTTTTGGTGATCTCTAAAAAGGCCATTCTTACTAATGTTTGGCTTGCTAATTGCTTGTTTCCCCACCCTCTTTTATTTTTTAATGGGAAAGCAGGTAGTGGAAAGTCTCATAGTCTTAGTGCTACTTGAAGAGGTTATTATGGACTCTAACCTTAGAAACTTGAAGTCCTGTTACATATTACTTAACAACAGGGATACATTCCGAAAAATGCATCATTAGGCGATTTCCTCCAGCCTGTCGCTCCTGGGCTACCAATCTATATAACATGTTACCTACAGTGAATGCTGTAGGCAGTTGGAACACAATGGCAAGTATTTGTTTATTTAAACATAGAAAAGGTACAGCAAAAATATGGTATTATATCTGTGGGCCCACTGTTGTCTCTGTGGTCTGCTATTGACGAGGTATTAGGTGGCATGTGACTCTAGTTACCTGTGTCCTCATCCTGGGAGGGAAAGCAGTTTAGTTCTGATATTGTTGCTAGTGAGGTGAGCATTAGGTGTGAACTTTGGGGTATTGGTTTCTATATAAGTTGATCCTATAACTTAAATATTTTATGTTTTAAAATGTATTAAGTGTAATTAAAAATGAAGTTGTTATCATTTGATTATATGTGAAAGTCAAGCTCCATAGTTTAAAATGAATATGCCTGGCCCCATGGGACATAGGGACTTCACCTCTCAACTCAGAGCCTTGATCTGAGAGGCTCTGCCGCGCCCAGACGCTTTCCTCTGTGTGCTGTGCTCTTTTGGGCCTCCACACTCCCACCACATATGGCTGCTATGGCTGCTCTGTGCAGCCACACAGGGTGAAGCACTTCTCAGAAGCCTACTAATGTCCTTCCTTTATCTGAACCAAAATCGAATTCAGGATCACACATTACTGAAGAAACAACTAGGAACTGAAACAAAACTTTATACCTCTCTCCCAGACAAGTCAGCAGTAAGGGATGAATCGTATCACTTTCCAGGCATGTGAGTGGGTTTGTTGTAAGGGGGCCTGTTCTGTCATGTCTTTCTTTTTCACTATGTGTTTATAAAACAATTGCCTGCTGTTGATAAAGCAGTCTGCCTGTGAAACGCAATGTGAGGCTCACTGATCCATAGAAATGTGGCATCTCTCGGAACACCATATTCAACTGAGGAAACTTCCCAGACAATTCAGTCAGTTAACAAAATCATCAAGTCATTCCATGTGTAAATCTCCATCTTAAGTGCTTTCCAAAGCCCTTGAATATGTGAGGGAGATGAGAGGTACATGTGAGAGGTTATAGCACTACCAGGTCAGTGACTGAAATAAGGTCACAGCTGCTGGAGGCATCAGAGGAGGAGAGAGTCGTGGGAGAGAGAAGAGTCTGGATGCAGGAGCTGTAAAAGTAGAGAGAAGGAGGTGGGTGGAGCGCTCAAGCTTTTAGGTTAGCTTGAGTAGAAACAGAAATGCCCAGGGTGAGGATAGGAATGTAGATGACCGGGCAAAAGAGAATTGAAGACTTTTATTTGGAATTTAAGATCTTAACAAAATGGAATGGGTCTCAGGGGTCATCTGGTCCAGCTCTCTTAATTATCAGATGGTCCAGTAAGACCCGACAGGTTTACATGAGGCCACACAACTGGTACAATTGCAAAGGGGGTGCTGAGTCAAAGCCAACCTCCATTTTGCCCTTTCTCTACTGCATAGAGAGAGAGCCATCAGCCTTGGAACTAAGTAGAATGCCCCTTACCTGTGAAGAAAAGGCAAAAAGAGGACTGATGAACTTCTCAGACTTACAAAATGGTTTCGAAGAAGAGCTTTCACCCAGCCTCCCTAAATGTTAACATCTTTTATAACCACTGGAGAATGATAAAAATACAGAAAATAACATTGGTATAATACTGTTAACTAATGCACAGGTCTTCCTCAAGTTTCATCAGTTGTCCTACTAATGTCATTTTTCTGAACCAAAATCCAATTCAGGATCACACATTACATTTAAGGAGTCATAACATCTCCCTAGGGCTCCTTAGATCTGGAACAGTTCCTCGGTTTCTCTTATGACTTTTATGACCCTGGTACTTCTGAGAAATACTAGCCAGCTATTTTATAGTGTCCCTTGATTTAGGTTTGGCTGATGTTTCTTCATGATTCAGTGTCAATTATGCATTTGTAAGAATACCACAGAAGTGAAGTACCCTTTTCAGTGCATCATTTTAGGAGGCAGAGATGTCAATACTCTCATTACTGATGATGTTCAGTCACATCAACTTGGTTAAGGTGGTGTCTACTGGAAAATTACTCTTTTTCCTTTTGTCATTAATTAGTATCTTGGGGCCAGGCTCAGTGGCTCATACCTGTAATCCCAACACTTTGAGAGGCTGAGGTGGGTGGATAACTTGAACTCAGGCATTTGAGACTAGCCTGGCCAACATGGCGAGGCTCTGTTGCTACAGAAAATTTCAAACTTGGCCAGACGTGGTGGTGCATACCTGTAGTCCTAGCTACTCAGGAGTCTGAGGTGAGAGGATCACTTGAGCCTGGGAGGTCAAGGCTGCAGTGAGACATGATTGCACCACTGCATTCCACCTGAGTAAAAGAGCAGAACCCAGTCTCAAGAAAAGTAAGTGGGGATCTTGTGGGAATGGGTCATCTCCTCTAAAAGTTTCTCAAGTGATTGTGAGTGTGTTGCCAGGTTTGAGAGAGGATGCAGAAATACATCAAGATGGAGTAAGGAAGTCTAAAATGATTTGGTTAGAAAGTCTTATGTTGATATAGAAGGAGTGAAGCTAGATGTTCAAATAAAGGAGTAAAGAGAGACTGACGGCTCTTGAGAAAAGTGGAGCAGTTTTGAAATATGTGCTCCTGGGAGTTACTGGTTGGAAATCAACCCAGTTTAAAGGAATGCTTCTGAGCTACTTTGAAGTTGAATGCCATGGTGTATTGTTGAACCAAATGTGCACAAGTTCTGTCACTTTTTCTACAATGCTCAGAAATTTGGGAGCTCAAGTAGAGAAGGTTTTGAATAAAGCACATTCAAGATTGTATAGGGGAACCAGGAGACATGAGCTGCTAGCATGAGTGGCCCTGAAATGTGCAGTCTTGGCAGGACAGAGAACGTGGTCGTAAGGGGTCAGTGGATTAGGTGATGTGATGATTCAGCAGCTTGGAAAGGATACAGTGTTTGGAGGAGCTGTAAGTGTGAATACCTTACTCAGTAGGGGTGAGGGCACAGATGGAGGTGGGAGATGAGGAGGATGTGGTTAGAAGGCAGGTAACATTGACATCATGCCTGCAAGCCAGAGTTGGGGCCCCAGGCCTAGTCACTAATGCAAGCTCCCATGGAGGGAACCAAGTCAAAACTAAACAAGGACAACCAAGGTTTTGTTTTTGTTTTTTTGAGACAGAGTCTCGCTCTGTCACCCAGGCTGGAGTGCAGTGGCACAAACTTGTCTTGCTGCAACCTCTCCTTCCCAGGTTCAAGAGATTATTGTCACTCAGCCTCCCGAGAAGCTGGGACTATAGGCGCGTGCCACTGCACCTGGCTAATTTTTGCATTTTTTAGTAGAGATGGAGTTTTGCCATGTTGGCCAGGTTGGTCTCAAACTCCTGACCTCAGGTGATCTGCCTGCCTCGGCCTCCGAAAGTGCTAGGATTACAGTCATGAGCCACCACACCCGGCCACAACCAAGTTTATTTGTTCTGTGTGTGGCATCTTCAGTTAGTAAATACTTGCTAAATTGCCTTCTCTTGCAAAACACTTATTAAAATTTTCTGATCATTTTTTGCTAATATTTGGGTATTTTTTAAAGCTTTTTGTTTAATCAACTTATAATTTTCCGTGGTTATTTGTCAGAAATAAATCTTTAAAATGTGGGAGGGGGGATGTCTTGTGGGGAGGGATGAAAAAGGAGAAATGGAGGAAGAAATCAATGAGTACAAACATAACGATCATTTTGATCTATATAATTTACCTCATCTTTTTCTTCTTTACATAAAAATAGAATGTGAATTGTAAGAAAAAATATTCAAACAAGTCTGAAATGGAGCAAGAGAAAATATTCTTAACTCTGCCTCACTGGTAGACAACCATACTGAGTTTGGTATGTATTCTCCCAGAGTATTTTCTCTGTGAGACCACAAGGAGTTAGTTAAATTGAGCACAAGGCAAATCACAACGAAACTTACCTTTGAAAACCCCTTAATTGTCCATACAGAGCAGTAAACAGTGTGGGCGTACTATGACTCAAGATTTCCAACACCGCGAGTGTTTCCTCCAGCATTGAAACAGACTGCTCTTCTTCAGTGGAGCACCAGATGCAGCTGTTGGCTTTCACTGAGCTCATCTTGAGGACATGTCCACACTATGAGCTGTGGGTGCACACCGAGACCCAAGCTCGGGGCATATGCTCATTAAGTAAAATGGCTAGCATTGAATCACTCAGCCAGTCTCTTTCCTTGCTCACCGCTGTCACTCTTTTTAGGAAGACATTTGCTTGTAATTATTTAGCTGGCTCCCTTCCTTTAAACTGCAGTTATGTTTTCACATCTCTGGTGATTTATTTCTTTGCCCATTCTTAGAGGAAAGTCTGTTCTTGTCTAGTATTTTTTTTTTTTTTTTGAGACAGGGTCTCGCTGTCACTCTGCCACCCAATGGCACCATCTTGGCTCACTGCAGAATCCGCACTGCCCCATACCCCTGCCCCTCAGGCTCAAGCAGTCCTCCTACCTCAGCCTCCCAAGTAGCTGGGACCGTAGGTGTGCACCACCATCCTGGCTAATTTTTTGTATTTTTAGTAGAGATGAGGTCTCACCATGTTTTCCAGGCTGGTCTTGAACTCCCAAGTTCAAGCCATCCACCCACCTTGGCCTCCCAATGTGCTGGGATTACAGGTGTGAGCCAGTATACCCACTGTTGTCCAGTATTGAACAGAGATTCTGATTTTCAGTTCTAATATTTTTCCTTTTCTGTCAATGGCTGAAAGATTTGCTCAGTTATGATCTTGCCTTGCCTGTTCAATGATCCAGCAGCAGCCTGGAGGAAGTTAAGAGGTGGGAGTCCAAGTCGAGTCCCTTCCTTCCCGCATATTTCCAGGCATAAACCAGGTAGGCTGTGCCCTGCTCTTTTTCTGGCCAGAGTTAAGTGTATTGCACAGTCTCTGCTTGGTGTAGCAATGTTTCTTTCCGGGTTCTGCTGAGGAGATCTCTTCCCTTAGCTTTCTTAGTGAGATGTTAAAGGTTGTGCTTCCTTTAGGTCTGTGTATCAACTCAATATTCTACTTTATTTCTTGAGACAGGGCCTGGCTCTGTCACCCAGGCTGGAGTGCAGTGTGCAATCTTGGCTCACTGCAGCCTCCACCACCCTGGCTCAAGCGATCCTCCTACCTCAGCCTCCGGAGTAGCTAGGATTACAGGCACATGCCACAGTGGCTGGCTAATTTTTGTAATTTTTCTAGAGACAGGGTTTCACCATGTTGGCCAGGCTGGTCTCTTAACTTCTGGACTCAAGCCGTCTTCCGCCTCGGCCTCCCAAAGTGCTGGGATTGCAGGTGTTGAGCCACCATGGCCTGCCTTTAATTAAACATAGGAAGCCTTTGACTTTATGGTATGATAACATCACATTTCCCTACATCCAGTTGTATTCTGGATTTTATATCCCTGTGATCAAGAATGCTGATGTTTAGTCATTCATCAATAATTTATGAAGCATTTTAAGCAACAGCAATGTCTTAATCATATTTATGTTATGAAAAGATAATTCTGGGTGTGATGTGGAGAATGCATCCCCTTTAGGCCCCCTACAATCCAAAGAAACCAATTAGTACACTATGTATTAATCTAGGCAAGAGTCATGGGAACTTTGATTTGGGTGGTGATGGTAGAGAGGAGGATAAATGGTTGGATTTGGGAGTCAATGAAGAATTAGATATTGGGGCAAGGTGAAGAAGAGGGGAGAGTTGAATATGACTCCTAAGTTTCTGACGTGTAATAACATCAATAGTGGTATCATTACTTGAAACAGGGAACAAGGAGGGATACCAGGCACTCGGGCAAGATCTTGGGTTCTATTTTAGATGTATTCGATTTGAGGTACTCTGAGACATTACAAGTGGAGACATTTGAGAGATTTTGAGAAGGCTGCACAAAGGTACTGATAAGTCCTGGAAGAAAAGAACTGGATTAAAGATAGGAATCTATGAGCCATCTGCATTTAACTGTTAATTAAAGCAGTGGGTGTGGATGAGATCACCAAAGAAGAGTCTAGAGAATGAGAAGGAGGCCTAGTACCCTGCCTCGAGGGATTCCCTTTGTTTAAATGGCCTGGGGTGAATGAGGCAAAAAGGAGACAGAGAAGGAGCACAGTCAGGAGGGAACATAAGGATGGTGGTGAGTCACAGAGGACTGGAAGAATGGCTTCTAGAAGAGGGTGTAATCAGCAATTTCGAATCCTGTGGAAAGTTCAGGTGTAATAAAGACAAAAATTGTATTTAATGGCATGCATGTCATTGACTAAAGCCAAAAGAATTGGGCTGAAGAGTGAATGAGGAAAAAACAGGCACCATCATAAATACAGGCAAATGTTTTGAGAGATTTAATTATGAGGTGTGGGTGGTAGCTGGGAAAGGGTGGTAGAATCTAGGGAGGGCTTATGTGATTTTTGTCAAGTGGAATCTTGATCCAGTTTAAAACTGATAGGAAGAAATTAGGTGGGGTAAGATTGACTCTATGAGGAGATGAGGTAACAGGCAGGGTGAGTTCCTAAGAAAGCATGGGGATGGGGAGATCCAAAAGTAGGTGAGGATTAATGTAGTTGGTGGGTACTGTGTCAGCTCGTGAGGGAATTCCAGTCCATGACAGCATTCAACTCAGAAGTACAATAAAAATCTTTTTTTTTTTTTTTTTTTTTTTGAGACAGGGTCTCTCTGTCTCCCAGGCTGGAGTGCAGTGGTGCAATCATAGCTTACTGCAGCCTCAACCTCCTGGCCTCAGCCTCAGCCTTAGCCTCCTGAGTAGCTGAGACTATAGGCTTGTGCCACCACACTCAGCTAACTAACTTTTGTGGTTTTTTTAGAGATGGAGTCTCGCCATGTTGCCCAGGCTGGTCTCGAACTACTGGGCTCAGGTGATCCATATGCTGCAGCCTCCCAGAGGGCTAGGCTCCCAGGCATGAGCCACCACACCCAGCCATAAATAGCTTTCTAATTATATTCCTGCCTCTCTCTTTCCTTCCCTTTTTTTCTTGAAAAGTAAAAAGGTCAGAAAACAGCTTTATTGAGATATAATTCATATGCCGTCTAGTTTTCCCATTTGAAGGGTACAATTCAGTGGTTTTTAGTTTATTCACAAATATCCATAACCACATGGTTATTTGGAATAACCATTTTAGGACATTTTGTTACCTCACAAAGAAATCCAAATATACTCTTTAGCTATTCACCCACCTTCTTTCTTACTCATCTTTTGCTGCCAGAATAGAATATGGTCTGAATTCACACTTAAAATCATATAATGATTTCAAAGAAAAGTATAAACTTAGGTATGTGAAGAGTCATTAACAGCTTTGATCTAACTAGATCTAACTAGAGAAGTGAAGGAAGCCCAGGCCTGCTGCTTAGGGTCACTGGCACAGAATCAGTAGATAATACATTCACAAAACCTATTAGGTATCAGATTCTTCCTGTCAAAGAGAATCATCTGAAGAATAGAGATAGTAAAATGGAGTGGAAAACGCAACACACTCATGCAAACAGGTTCTAAGAGAACACCTACTATTGCTAAATGGTTTTTCTTTTGGCCCAGAAAAATTACATTCTGGGTTACTGAATTTGCATATGGGATGATGAGCTGCCTTCAGAGATCTCTAAGACATTACCAAGAGTAAAGTAGTAACAGCAGACTGGAAAAGGTAGACTCGGCTTAGCATTGATACCAAGTATGGTTTCATAATGGGATTCTTAGGAGGAGGATTTATAAGCATTTAGAAAAGAATGTTGTAGTCAGTAGATATTAGGGTAGGCAATAGTAAAAAGTCAGACCAAATAACTTCGTTTTATTTTCTCATGGTCAGGAAATAGGAAATAAATAGTATAATTTTATCAAAGTATTTGACAAAAGACCTTTTGAACATAACTTGGAAATAGTTGCATATATACATGACTGAGCAGCCTGCCCCAAGATTTGTAGGAGATCATTACTGAAAGGAGCATGATGATTCAAAGGCATGATGATGGGCTCTATTTATGCATCATTTCTTTCCAGGATTTTGGTCATTCATTGAGGCAGGTCATGGGAGGCACACATATGAGATTCTCATATGATACAAATGTGAGAGCAGTAGATAATACATTGGATGGCCATCGGAATCTAGAGTTACCTCCATAATCTTGATTGATGGGCTGATAATGAGATTAAATTAAAGAGAAGAGTTACAGTCTTCATTGCAGTGTCATTCACCCCAGTTTAAGAATAACATTTGGAAAGACCTGTCTTTACTAATCAGTACCTGTGAAAGCCAAAGACTTTTTGTTCACTGTAAGCTCTCCCTGAGTCAGTTATATAGTATAATTGCAAACATTCTTAAAAGGTAGCCTTGGGCTACACTAACATTTGTAATGGAGGAGTGGTGGTCTGGTGTCTTCTGCATTGTACCATTCTGGATAGGGCTGAAATGTTAGCTCTGCCTTTCTTAGGAGGTTAATCAAAGAACCTGTGGGGAGGTTTTCTGAAGAAGATGACAATTTAGGGAATTTAGGCAAGCTGCTTTCAAATACAAGATTTATGTGGAAGAAAAGTTAAAATATTGGCTGATCTGCAGTATAAACCCGGGGACAGTCGACAGTGCAGTGAAGCAATGGTTGTCTGATTATAAATTTGTCAAACACTCTCTTATTCTGAATTCTGCTAATCCTGCATTACTGGAAATATTTAAGGTAAAGCAGTGTGATTTGGTGGAAGGTTAGAAGGTTACATAATTGAGTACCATGAAACTATATGATCTAAGTACTATTAAATGCTGAGGTTTTGTGAATCTGTGCAAAGTAATCTCTCTGACGTATATTTCTGATCATGAATGCTTCAGTTTATATAAGTTTTTATAGCCTTTATGTTACATCTCTTTAATACTCTACTTGGGTCTCCTTCGTTGGTTTATTAGCTATAAATCTTTTGGTTTTTTTTTTTTTTTTTTAAGTGGTTGCTTTTAGGGCTTATAGTATATACCTTTAACTTACTATAGTCCATCTTCAGGAAATATACTACTTCAGTTACTGTAAGGTATACTGACAACAGTATACCTGTATACCTCTGTTACCCGTCTTTGAGCTATTGTTACCATAGTTTTTGTTCTACTTTAACGCCAGAATACATTGTTATTTTTGCTTTAAAGAGCCATTTGTCTTTTAAATAATAGGGAAATTTTTGTTTAATATTTACTCACGTTACTATCTCCATTGCTTTTCATTCCTTTGTGTATTTACAGATTTTTATCTTGAATCATTTTTCTTCAGCCAGTAGGACTCCCTTAAATATTTCATGAAGTATGAGTCTTCTGGTGATCTGTGTCTCAAAAACTTTTTATTCTGCCCTTGTTTTTGAAAGATATTTTTGCTAGGTATAAAAATTCTAAGATGACAATTTGGTTGTGTTTTTCAGTATTTTAACAATGTTCCTCCACTATCTTTTGACTTGCATCATTTCTGTCAAGAAGTCTGTTGTTCTTTGATTCTTTGTCCATAATATTTTTTTCCTCTGGCTACTTTTAAGAATCCTTATCACTGAATTTAAGCAATTTGATTATTTTATACCTTGGTATTGTCTTCCTGTTTCTCATGGTTGGGATTTTTTAATGTTTTGGCTCTATGCAATTACAGTTTTTATTAAATTTGGAAAACATTCATCCATTATGTCTTCAGATATTTTGTCTGCCCTTCCATTTCCTTTGGGGACCGCAGTTACACATCTATGAGATTGCTTTGTGTTTACTAAGAGAGAGCCTACAAACTAAACTTTGTGTTACTATTCTTCTGTACTATCTAATCTGCTATTAATCCTATCTGGTGTAATTTTTATCTTAGACCTTGTAGTTTTGTTTCTAAGTGTTTCATTCAGGTGTTTTTTATGCCTTTTGTTTCTTACTTAACACGTTACATTTTTCTTGAATATATTGAATACAGTAGTAGTAAATACTTTAATGTCCTTGTTGAGTAATTCTGCCTCTCTGCCATTTCTACAGCTGTTTCTGTTGATTAGTTCTCCTCATTATTATTAGTCATGTTTTCCAGTTTTGATCCTTTCCAGGATTGCTGTTAAGCTTTGTTGGGCAGGACCAGAACAGGGTTTGACCTAGGATTAATTTTGTGTAACTACTGAGGCAAAACCCCCTGAGTACTTGCTTGATGACTGATGAATGTGAGGTTTTTCATTAAGCTGGTAGGAAACAAGAGCTATTTCCAGCCCTGTGTGAGCACCAAGGTCCTGATCCCTAGCCTTGGCTACTTTCCTTACACACGTGGTTATCAGTACTCAGTTGAAGACATGAGTGGGCTCTGAAGTCTCTGCCGTGCTCATTCTGTGCAGCTCTCACCTCTCTACCACTCTGCCCTGTAAACTCTAGTCTTCTTGGCCTCCCTGGGTTGCCAGCTCTGCCTCTTCAACTCACGGAGACCACCTCTTCTGGCTGGCTTCCCCCTCCCTGTGCTGTGGCCTAGCAAGAAACTGGGGTAATTATGAAGTTCCCCTCATTTGTTTCCTTCTCTCAGGGATCGCTGTCTTGTGCTGCCTGAAGTCCAGTATTTAAAAGTCATTGTTTTGGCTAGGGACGGTGGCTCACACCTGTAATCCCAGCACAAATTGGGCAGAGTGCTTGGGTCCAGGAGTTTGAGACCAGCCTGAGCAAGATGGCAAAACCCTATCTGTACTGAAAATACAAAAATTGGTCTGACATGGTGGCACACAGCTCTGGTCCCAGGTATCCAGGAGGCTAAGGCAGGAGGATGGCTTAAATCCAGTAAGTGGAGGCTGCAGTAAACTGTGATCACACCACTGCACTCCAGGCCTGAGCGACAGTGCAAAACCCTGTCTCAAAAAAAAAAAAAAAAAAGTCGTTTCATATATCTTACCCTACTTATTAGTCTTTTCCATGGGGAATGGTAAATCTGGCCCTTATTCCTCTGTCTTGAGCAGAAGTAGAAGCTCTTTAATGACTTTTTATCTATCACTAACACCTTAGCTTTGCACTCAAAGCCATTTTCTGCTCACTCTCCCTTATTCCCACCACATCTTTTCTGTGATAGGCTGTGTACTTTCCCTTCTCCCTCATCCCTAGCTCATGCCATCTTCAAGTATTGTCAGAATCTCTTCATTCTTGGGGATTAGCACACTTGCCTCTTTGGTGATGTTTATCTCCCACTTGAGGAACTGAAGCTTTCTCCCTGTTTTGTTTCTGCCGTACATAAATACGGTTTTCAGTGTTTGGCTGTCTGTTGTGCACATGCTGGCCTTCCTGTGGAGTATGCATACCTGGTCCCCATGTGCACGCATGTGTAGCACTGAGCCCCTGAGGGCAAGGATGGAGTTTGCCCACTTTGCTTCTTGTTCATAGGGGTCTATAATATAGAGGGGTGATTTGACAAATGTTGATGTGTTACATGTTTGTTAAAATAAATTGTTTTTTCTTCCTCTTCCCCAATCCCTCTCTCTAAAATTAGGCTACAGAAGAAGTTTCCAAAAATCTGGTTGCCATGAAAGAAATTCTGTATGGCACAAATGAAAAAGAGCCTCAGACAGAAGCAGTGGCCCAGCTTGCTCAAGAACTCTATAATAGTGGGCTTCTTAGCACCCTGGTAGCTGATTTACAGCTCATTGACTTTGAGGTAAGAAATCAGTTTTCTTATTTTTTAAAAACAGTACACTATTTATAATCCTTTTCCATACGTTCTCTATTTTGGAACATCTTAAAATTCCTGTTGGGCTCTTGGCTCAAGGTTACTGACCTCGAATGTCAGAATGCCTGGGCTGCCTGCCTAATTAGCAGAGCAAAGCCAGGAACCCAAGGATGTTTCAGGCTTGGGACAGGGTTCCTCCTCTGTTTCATCACACTGGATGTGGAGTTTCTTAGATAGTCATTATGCCCTTTCATTTAGGTTGTGTTTAATAAACAGCTGCTCTTTAGATCACTGTAGTGTTCTGATAATTCACTGGCCCTTGGCATTCAAGGAATAAACAATCTAAAGACAACTATAGAATATTAGAATTTCAGAGGTAGATACAGTCTTAGAGAACATCCAGTTATGTCTTTTCTTTACCTGCTAATTCATTGTAACCAGAGATCATGTGCATTTCGTTTACTTAGCACTGCTTTTAAATTTTAAATTAATATAATACTTAAGTGGCAGGAGATTTTATACACGGGTCTGCATTTCTGGCTTCTCTTGAAAAATTTGACTCCAGCAATAATGGGTCTGTAGTCCTACTTGGCTCTTCACCTAGACCAGAGTAGCAACACAGGGCATCCGCACTTGTGTTTGCTGTAGATGGCACAGCTTACTTCTGTCTCAGGGCCCATTTGCATCTCCTGCCCAGCCCTGGTAGGCATTTGAGATTGTTGCCCAAGTTAATACAGTTGGATCACGCCATGTTAGATATTTAGTGAATTTGACAGTGAGAATAATGATCCTGGATACCATCTGAGTAGTCAAGACGCATATATGGTCATGAAGCACTGTGGCATGGCCATCCCTCTTTAACTCTTTGTTATCCATGTGCTTTGTTTTAAGCCCCAGTGTTTGTCAGCCTGAGTGAATGGATGTCTGTACAGGTGCTTGAAAGACAGGCACATGTTCCAGGGGAGAAAGTGACAGATGTCAGATTAAATTTTGGAAAAAGATGAGAGGGTATGGTTCATAAGTTGAGTTTAATACTGATAATAAAAGAAAATAAAATTTTATTTCTGTCCTACTGTAGAGCAGATAGAACTGCAATATTTCCATTTATATAGCTGATTTCACGTATTTTTAATAATGTATCAAATTCCAAAAGCAATTTTTATTTCCTCTGCAAAGTTGGGGATGTAGTGGAACATCTAGGTTCCTTCTCCTTTGTCTGCTTCCACCTGACCTGGACACTGAATTTAATATATGTCAACTTAAAAGACAAGTATGCCCTTAAGGCTGGGTCTTAGAGATTTAGAGATTGCCATTACTGCTCCTGAGCTAGTGCGGGATGATCTCTGTGCTTTAGGTATATGCTGGCAAGCTAGCATTTCACTCACTCTCCTAAGGGCTTGTTGGCCTTGTAACAAGTGGCGGTTCAGAAACGCCACTTGAAGTCCAGTTCTCTCCATTTGTTAATTTCTTGTGCAGCTTTCTGATTGTAAGATTCAGTGGATACGTAGTGCCTTCATTATTAATCTATATAAAGTCTTCCCTAAATAGGCCTAGTTTAATTGGGAAATAGATCTACTTGCCATTAGAGCTCAGATTTCTACAGAATTAATATAGAAGCAGAGTATATTTTCCTTTCCTTCCATCACTATAAAAGGAAAGCACATATCGTGTTCCCAATGTAAGCATCTTATTTGAAGCTGCTTGTTCCATTTGGCTGGAATTCAGATCCCTTAGACTGTTAGCATTGCAGGGTTTTGTTTCTCATATCAGAGTCAGCATGATCCTGAGAGTTAGAAATGGTTGAAATTATATGTGGAATATAGTCAACACATTTGTTAACACATTGTTCATGTTACAAGTAGTACGCTAGTAAACTTAGAATTTGGAATTACAAATGAAGGGATGAAATAATGTCTATGAATGTGTTAAAGTCATATTCAGTCATAACAATAAATACAATCGCTTTATTCGAGTTCATTTGGGAGGGTGAATGGGCATTTTGATGTTTAGTCAGGAAAATTTGTTAATGATTGTATTCCTAATAGGGCAAAAAAGACGTGGCTCAAATTTTCAACAATATTCTCAGAAGACAAATTGGTACAAGAACTCCTACTGTTGAATACATCTGCACCCAACAGAATATTTTGTTCATGTTATTGAAAGGGTATGTACAATGTAATAAAATTTGTATTCTTAGTTGAACATAAAGGAAAGGTTGCCTTGAGAAAAAAGCAGGATGCTGAATGTGGGAAGCATTTTCTCTGTAATTGAGTCAGATAATTTTTCCGCAGATTTTGAACACATTTTCCTTGTTGAAATTCAATATGTGAGCTAAATTGAATTTGAAAATACCCTATAGATGGGAGCTTAGAATTAGGTGATTTCTAAGCTTTTAAATTCACAAATCCAGCATGCCTGAAGGGAAAAAAATAATCCTCTGTGGTCTTACTTCTGTTCTCTAGGACTTTAAAAAGTAGGAATTCATTGCAGTATCAGTTAAGTTCTATATTGAAAGACCTCTCCTTTGGACATAATATGCACACCATAAGGCAGTAAAAGCTGCCTCTTAAGTGAAGCATGATTTCTCTATAGCTTTACTTTGTTGAGTCAGCAAAGTACATGTTTATGAATTAGTAGTGCCCTTTGATTTTTACCTCTGTGTGTCCTCTTACTAATCCATATAATTTGGCAATTCACAATGCATCTTCCTGGAATTACTACTGGTCTAAGCAGGCATTAATGTTTGGGTGGTCTTGTCAATTTAAAAGCAGAGAAAAACAGAAAAGCCTAAAGACTGAACCATAGAAACAAATGCCCTTCTCCCTCATCCCTGAGCCTTCTTGACTGGCAAGGTAACCTCTTGTTCTTTCCCACCAGAGTCGTGTGCCAGCCCGAGTATGGTGTGCATCTGTTTGTCCCAGCATTGGTGGGGCCTGTTCTATTAAGATGGTGGGCAGGCATGTTCCTGACATGACCACTGGCATGAATCAGCTTGCTGTCCTCCTCCTCGCTTTATAGCTTGCCTCAGTCTGATTCACATCTCTGCGGTTTAACACTTCCCCCAAGTTCAAACTTGTTTAGACAAAGCATGAGTCAGTGCCTGTGTTGCACGCCAGCATTCTGCTTCCCTCTTTCTCTTTCTAACCATCTGTGTTACTTCTTCAGATGTTGGGCTACAGAACTTTTGGCATCTAACTTTTGTTGTATCAATTCAGAGTTGTATGAGTAAACATGTAGTGGGTAGTGTGAACCTTTAGTGTTCTTAGAGCAGCTTTCAGGTGCCTTCATGTATTTTTAAAGCCCATATTTCCTTTTCCATAGAAACCAGTGATTATTCAAATCAGTATTTTAGTTAGCTGCCGACATTTTCACCTGAGAGTAATCAGAGGCATATGAGTGTTGTTAAATGGCATGTAAAGAAAGACTTTTGAGATACAATTTACAGTTTGGAGCTCTCACCTACGCTCTCCAGGGCAGACACTTCCAGCTAGGAAGTAGGGTGGAGCATGCAACTGGTCAATCAACCAGAAGCCCCACCCACCACCTTTGTTGTGAAAAATGTACATACAACTAGAGGGAATAATGTGACATACCAGTTCCTACCCTCAACCCACTTCAACAGTTACGAATGTTCTGTCGTTCTTGTTCCTTGCCTCCTTTTTCCTCTGACACATGATCACCTCAGTATGTCCCTAGTACACAGTACAAAACACAGTATAACACAGTTAACGATACCATTTGCAAACCTGATGTCTATTGCCCAATTTTCAGATTTCCTCAATTTTCACAAAAAGAGCATTTCACAGTTAGTTTATTTAATATTAGTTCCAGACTGAGCGTGGTGGCTCACACCTGTAATCCCAGCATTTGGGAGGCCAAGGCAGGTGGATAACTTGAGCCCAGGAGTTTGAGACCAGCCTGGGCAACATGGTGAAATGCTGTCTCTACTAAAAATACAAAAATTAGCTGGGCGTGGCGGCGCACACTTGTTATTCCAGCTATTTGAGAGGCTGAGGCACAGGAATCACTTGAACCCACAAGGCAGAGTTGCAGTGAGCCAAGATTGCGCCATTGCAGTCCAGCCTAGGTGACAGAGCAAGACTTGGTCTCAAAAAAAAAAAGGTTCCAAGCAAGGTCCACAAACTGAATTTGGTTAATAGAACTCTGAGCTCTCTTTTCATCTATAATAGTTAATATTATGCCATTTCTTTGTTGAAGCCTGGATTGCTTGTTTTGTAGAAAAATCATACATTTTCTGTTTTAGACTTGCATTTCTGTTGTTTCTTGAACATGTTCCACTATCCGCTATCGATTTAAGTGGTGGATAGTAGATCTGGCTTTTTTATTAGATTCAGATTCACTTTGGTGGGGGGGAAGTTCATGGATGGTGCTGTGTGCTTCATATCAGGTGACACTGGTTATCCCATTTCTGGTGATGTTCGATTGACCAGTGGATGTAGATATTGTCAGTCTGTCATCTGCCCTTTCACTAGTGGTTTTAGTTTCCATTGAGAATCAATCATTGCCTAGATTCAGAATGGCCGTTTCCCAATTGTGTTATTTCTTCTTCATATAATTGTTTATATAAAGAAGAACCCTTCCTTTTTTTGATGACTTAGTTATCTCAAAATATTATCTCATTTTTTAGTATAATCAGTTGGCGACATGGCCACTTCCTTAGATAAGCATTGAGTTGTTTTAAGGGTCATTATAAACTCAAGGTTTTTTGTTTTTTTTTTTTTAAAGACGAGGTTTCACCATGTTGCTCAGGCTGGTCTTGAACTCCCAACCTCAGGTGTCAGCCACCACGCCCAGCCTTAAACTCAAGTTTGTTTTTTTTTTTTTTAATATATTTGATATGTCTCAATCCCTTCCAGTCATTACTTTCTTGTATCCAGATTACCTCATCTTTGGCTATTGGGAGCTCCTTGAAGTTGGCTTCTGTGATGCTTTGGCAAGACCCCATCAGTTTGTGATGGCTTCCTTGCTTTCTGGCATAGGATAACCATCTTGCTCGTTTTGTACGAGTCCTGCCAGACCTGGAAACAGCTGTTCCTTCAGGGAGCCCTGTGAACAGCATTTTAAGATTTTTGTACTTTCGTTGATTGATTTAGACTGCTTCCATATTATGTGATTATCTTCTTAATCTGTAAGTACTTCTGTGCTAGATACTTATTTGGGGGGCTATGCTGCTAATATTAGCATGCATTTGAAGTCTACATTTGGAGGCGATAGGATTTTTTTTACTGGCATTTTACATGTTAATGTGCTGTTCACTCTCATGCTCACAGGTTATACAGCATAACTGTTTGCCTTGGACTTATTGGTTTATGGTTTTATCATTTAGACAAGGTTGACAAGCCTCCATCAAAACCTGCTCAACTTGTTGTACCAAACTATCTCACCCTTGTCCTTCCTGCCTACTAAAGATCAGCAGAGATGACTTGTATGATCAGCCATTTTGTAAGCAGGTATTTCTGTCAAGTAAGAGCCCCGTCAGCACCCTAGCTTCATCCCTCTACTGATGCCAAGGAGTATGTGGTTTATCTTGTTGAGGATCTATGATGAGCATATGTGTAAGAGGATACTACTACTAGATAACAAGTTAGTACCACCAGACTTCTGAGAATAAAATGTGGTTTGGGTTAATAAGGCAAGGGTTGATAAAAGGAATAAGACTTGAGATTGGAGCTCCTAGTAGTTTAGAATTTACATAGGCAGAAAAGAGCGAGAAGGCACCCTAATGGTATAGGACTGGGAACAAAGGTACAGGCGCAGTAATGAATGTAACATGATTGACAGCAATAAGGAGAGAATCGGAAAGTTGTATGGCAGGGTGGGAGGTGGCATTGTGCTAGAACAGGAGATCTGATGAGGGGAAGACTGGACAGTAAGTCCAGAAGTTATTTGATTAGCTAGAAGAAATCATTTTAAGCTTCTGAGCTAGAAATGCTGTTGATACACTTGTGTGTTGGGTAGATTTATTACCACAGAGCTTGAACAAGGATGCTGACTAGGAAGCATTTGTAGTTGTCCAGGTATGAATTAGTGTAACAGTGGGAATGGATAAAAGGAAATGAAACTAAGATAATCAGAGAAATATTTTTAAGAGCCTTTAAAGGCTTTTAAAACCTGACATTGAAGGTGAGAAGATTTGGAGTAAAGAAAAACTGGGCTGTGCAATATAGTAGCTACTAACCAGATTAATTAATTTAAATTAAATAATAGTTAAGATTCAGCCCCACAGTCACACTAGACAAACTTCAGGTGCTTAGTAGCTGTATGTGGCCAGTATTACCACAGTGAACAGCACAGATACGGAAATTTCTGTAGACCTGGTTTAGAACTGTAGAACTGAAACAAAATAATGACACCAAATTATAGAAATGAGGAAGCAGGGGGGTTGAGGGGGTGATTTTTTGGAGGGGGATGAGATTTTATTTGAGACACGTTGAGTTTATAGTAGCCCTTTAACTGAAATTGTCCAGAGGCAACAGAAAATGCCTAACTGTATTTCACGGGTAGACACGGACATGGGGTTAGTAGTCGTCGTGGGAGCCATGAGAGTGTATGGGCTTTCGTTAGCAGGTTGTCAGCTACAGGTAAAGACCTCAGCCAGGCAAGAAATAGGAACAGTCAGAGAGATAAAAAGAAGAACCATGAAAGGTTTTGGTTTGGTTTGGTTTGGTTTGGTTTTTACAGCACTGTCAGGACACTTAAGTAGAAGAATCTGTTTAGCCAAGAGGGAATCTTTGCTGGGTGGTTGGTTATTTCACTAGCATGTTGGGAAATGGAATGTGACTACAAGAAACTAGAGGAGAATGTGAGGTGGAAAGAGCCAATGTGTGCAGCTGGAGAGGAAGTAGAAGAGAGTGACGTGTTTGAGGGGGCGGCAGAGTCCAGTCAGAGGGCTTGTGCATGTCTGAAGGGGAAAGGGCTCTCTTGCTTGGCTGAGAGGTATTCTCACTAATGGCAGGGGAATAAGAAGCAAGAGACGCAGGGATGAGCACAGAGAAGGCTGTGTGCAGAGAGCTGACAAGGGGGCCGCCTGCTCCATGGCCCCTAGGCTCTCTGATGGGGACACTTTGTGAAGTCCTCAGGAGGAGGCTTATCAGCTTGGTAGTGTTCACATGTGGCAGAGAGTCTCTAAGTACTATCTTGAGTATTGAATTGAAACAACAAGGTATAAATTCTATACATTTATAGACCTATTTAGTTACTCTTGAATTTGGGGAAATATTTTATTTTCTGTTTTTTGATTTAGCTTTTGGTTTTTCTGAGTGTGAGGAGTATGGTACTCCTGTAATAGCTAACCCCCCTGTATGGAGTGGTATGACCCGAAATACTTCTCCTGAAATCTTTTTGCTTAAATAATGAACATGTGGTCACACAGTCACTCGTATGGCTATTTTTCTTTGATTTAAGGCAGTCACCACCAAGCAGTGTGTGTGCGTGCTCTGGAGTCAGTTTACCTGAGTACATGTGCTGCTCTGAGAGAAATACCTTCTGTAATCTGCGATGGTCGTTTAGTTAAGACACTTGTCTGAAAGCTTCCTGTCCTAAAAGTTTGAACGGTTCAGTGTTGGAGTTTTGAAAGAGCAATCATGTGGGTTTTTTGTTTTTGCAGGTATGAATCTCCAGAAATAGCTTTAAATTGTGGAATAATGTTAAGAGAATGCATCAGACATGAACCACTTGCAAAAATCATTTTGTGGTCAGAACAGTTTTATGATTTCTTCAGATATGTCGAAATGTCAACATTTGACATAGCTTCAGATGCATTTGCCACATTCAAGGTAACGTAAAAACTAGAATTCTAAATATGCTTGAAAGATTAACAGGTGTGCTGGTTTTCTAAACCTTCATTACCCTTCTAAATCTACACGTGACTGCCCTCTAGTGGGAAGAGAAAGATACATTTTATATGTGTTTGTGTGATGCAGGTATGTGCAGTAAAGTCACAGCTTTAAAAGGGTGGAAAAGTTAGATTCTAAAGTCTGTCTAAAAGACAGAAGTCCTGTATACTCAAAATTTTACTTTGCTGTTAAATTATGATTAAGTATGGCATACTGTACAACGTGTGTAACAACCAACTTTTCTCCTGTGTTGAAACATTGTGTAGCAGTTTTTTTTTTTTGGTTAAGCACCAGATGAAGTAGTTGGCTTCTGTTCAGGGTTATGTTAATTTGGAATATACATGTCATGAAATATTAGGACCACATTCAGGAGAGAAATACTCATATTGTGGACAGGCCCGAGGAAACAGTGGATTCACCTCTCCCATCTCCTGCCCACACTGGATCGTGTCTATTGCATGTAGTGCGTGGACAGAATCACCTGCACTATTCAAACCATAATGGATCCTCCCCGCTCCCCCGTCTCCCTTCCCTCCATTGGTGGGTATCTGTATAAATTACATACATACATGATGTGACAGCATGGTATAGGATGCAGATTCTTGTTTTGAGTTGCAAGGCTCTGTGCTGTGTACAGTATATGAATGAAGGAGGAGTCTGTTTTTTACAGTGAGAGCAAGCCTTTATAGATTACTTTCCCTTACGTAAGTTGCCTAACCTTATCAGTAAATATGTAGAACTATTTTAATGTAAACCCGTGTTTAGCATACTGATATGCAGACAACCATGCTCAGAAACCATGAACACTGTCACAATGAGAAGTGGCCACCTTTCTTGGGAGGGTCCAGTTTTATGATTATGAAGAGCCCACGAGATAATGAGCACACACTTTGGTGCCTGGGTGAAATAAGTCCCACTTCAGGGTGAATAAATGCCCTAAAGATAGGATGACACCTGGGGACCTGATCATTAGGGTTTTACATTGAATGAGAATCAGGTCACAGTGTGAGAGGCCCCCAGGGATTTATTGCCCAAACATCTTAAAGAGGGAATCGGAAGCCTCGGGTGAGGGCCCAGATATTTGTATGTCAGTGTACAAAGCAAAACAAAATGAATTTGAGATTATAACATAGAGTGGTCAGTATAATGTCTTAGTTGTCACTGCAGGTGGTGGGCTAGGACTCATGCTTATAATGCATCGGTGGAAGAGTGTGCCCCATTCAGAAGCAGCAGACGAACCATGAAGGGAGGTGTAGCAGCACCTGTGTCAAGGAGAGATTCCCCTGTGTTGAAGGACAGCCAGGAGCCCCAGGGTGGCAGCACTCTGGGCACATGAGGGTGAGGGAAGAGGACTGAGCAGCCGCAGTGGTGTGGGAGAATGCAGCAAGACCCCTGACCCTGTGGAGGATGTGGATGACATGCTTCTGGCACAGATGGTAAAGGTGGCCCAGAGGTGAGAGAGATTATGCTGACTACATGCTGAAAATGGCCTTTGCAGTGAGTCCTGTCTGGCCTTGCTGATAGTTTTCATTTCCGTTAGGGTTGCTTCTTTGGATAATTCTCACCAAGGAAAAAATGGCAGTGATGGATCGCTATGGGTAAAGCGGCCCTATCAAGTCATGGCCAGAGAGGGGGACTGAGCAGCCAGGCAGGTCACCCCTAATTGATAAAGGGGAAGCTTCATAAAACAAGGTAGTGTCCTAAGGGTGAACTCTGGAGGAGAGAGCACTGGGGAGCTGGCCTGGACTGTGCATCTCAGGTGCTCATGATTGCATGCAAAGGAAGGAGCTAGTAAAGAGGAGAGGCCCCCAGACAGAGGGTTCTCCCAGAAACAAAAGTCACCAGAGTCTACGCCGAGACAGTACATGAAAGAGAGGACAGACCTCCCATCAGAATCTCAGGGTGGCTAAACTACCAGACAGGTGGAAGTCACCCTCTTACTCCTCCCTGAAGGAAACTCCAGTCAGGGGAGGAAGGAAGACCAGCAGGAACAGTCTCCCAGCTGCACACCAGAGGTGCCGACAAGGAGGGACACAGAGCTACTCCTCTCCTGCCTTGCTGCTAGTCTCCTCTTTGCAGAGAATAATTTTATAATGGAAAGGGAGAATAGATCTGTGGTTCATGCTCTACACACAGAAGTTTTCAAACACATGGTGGCTCATCCATAGCCTTGGAACAGGTGTTAAGTCTTAAAAGGAAATTAAAACTGCTCTAGGCCAGGTGCCATGGCTCAAACCTGTAATCCTGGCATTTTGGGAGGCCGAGGTGGGTGGATTACCTGAGGTCAGGAGTTCGAGACCAGCCTGCCCAACCCTGTCTCTACTAAAAAATACAAAAGCCAGTCAAGGTGGCATATGCCCATCCATAGTCCTAACTACTCAGGAGGCTGAGGCACAAGAATCCCTTGAACCTGGGAGGCAGAGATTGCAGTGAGCCGAGATCATGCCATTGCGCTCCAGCCTGGCGACAGAGTGAGACTCTGTTTAAAAAAAAAAAAAAAAAAAAAAAAACAACTGCTCTAAATATGTCCAAAATTCAGATGGCCATATATTCGTTAATTTTTTTCCTTTTTTCTGAGGAATTAAGGAGATGGGAGGGGCATTAGAAGGCCAAAAACATGTTTCCAGTGTTCTAGATTGAAAGAAGGTAGATTCCCCAGAAGGCTGATGGAATTTGCAGCTTGATACTATACCTGCATAAGCTTCTAGAAAGTATTTCTAAAGAGATGGTTTCTGAGCATTTTGAAAAGGAGACTGTGCCACACCCATTATGCATTCACTAAGAGGAAGTTCAGTCATACTGATCTCATGGTGCTGGTGGATTGGGGGTTTAAAGGGTGTGACTGCCTGGGTTCATACCAGCTCTGCTGCTGATGTCACCTCAGTCTTTTCATGTGTTCCGATGCAGGTAATACGAGCATATCAGTTATTATGGCTTCACACAGTATCTGTGCAGTAAACATTAGCCGTTAGAATTATTCCTTCATTATAAGGATATGTAAATGTATACTTCTACAAATCTGTTTTCATGGAAACTGTGAAATAGCTGTGCTGGATGGAGTTTCAGTATAGTGATTCACAACGAGTTGTATGTCATATCCGTATGCTATTGGCAAGTAAATTGCCGTCACCCTACAGAGGACCTTCCAGTGAATCTCCATGGGGCTTTGCCCACCCAGCACAGCTGAATGTTTTTATTAATGACTGAAATAAAGGGTGACGAGGCACCCTAAATGTATAGATGTTAGCCATGAAGGGAAGGACAGCAGATAACAGAGGATCCTAAAACTTAGAAAGATTCAGAGACCAGCAGGATGACATGTGACCATGTAGTATGTAGCCTAAGGAGCTTGATAGTTTCAGTCCACTATGAGCTTATTAGGTAACAACACATGAATGTGTTCCATTCAAGGTGCTATACTTTAAGAGGCACACAGACAAATAGATGACTTTCACAAGACAGTAGATGGTGAGAGGGACTCAGAACCCTGTCACTGGAGGAGTGGTTAAAGGAACTGGACTTATTTAGCCTGGAGAAGAGAAGACTCGGTAGGGGCCTGCCATGCAATTACTACTTGTATTTGAAACAAGACCCATAGAAACTGGACTAGCATGTGTCTGTCGGCTCCATGGTTCCTGGAAAGAACTTGGGGGTAGGTTTGACCCTAGCACAGGAAGAACTTTCTCACTATAAAAGCTCCAGAGGTGAACCACAGCTGGAAGAATTTCTTGTCCTTAGACACAATCAAACATCAAGTAGGAAATAGGGCCAAATGGTTTGTCAAAGTGTGAAAATAAGCCCCCAGGTTAGCAGGATTTCTTCAGGGATTCAGGGCTGTCTTAGTTACGTGATGTTTTGGCCTAAACTCAAGCTTTTAGAAAGCTTTTAAATTCAGCCCACCCTAAAAGTTGGCTGCTTAGTCTTCTGGACTTGGGAAATGATTCGTAGTCTTTCTTCTGTTATATGAGGTCCTGGAATAGACTGGAATTCAGAGAGATGGAAGATCAGGAATCCTCTTCCTCCATCTGCTGACTGACTGAGCAACTCTGCTGGTCTGGGTCACATGCACCCTAAACTTTGCAGGTCCACATGCTCTTTGCCCTTTATATTCTATTCTGTTGGTTTCCACACACACTCCACGCTCACCAGTTTGAGCTGTCCAGAGTTTTTGGCTGCAGTCACTAGGCTAAGGTTCCACTGCCAACGTCCTCATCTCCTCCTTTTCCCGGCTTAGTATTCACCTTTTTCTCTGTGCTTGCTCTTAGCAGTTGCTCTTTTTCTACTGGTGTTTTACCCCCCAGCCCCTCTCCAGGCTTTTGAATGACCCTTCTTAACAAAGGGTTTTCATCCTGTTATGCCCTGGGTCCAGCTCTTCCTTAAGCAGACTCTGAGGGCCCCATTCAATCTCTCCCACCCAAAGGCCATTGAGAGTTGATTTCTGGTTGGCAGCAGTTTCTTGAGTTTCCAGATGATAACGCATAGAATCTCCCCTACATGGGAAGATCCTCAGTGCCTGCTCTGTGCCAGGCACTTTTTTTTTTTTTTTTTTTTTGATGCGGAGTTTTGCTCTTGTTGCCCAGGCTAGAGTACAGTGGTGTTCAGTTCACTGCAGCCTCCATCTCCCGGGTTCAAGGGTTCTCCTGCCTCAGCCTCTGGAGTAGCTGGGATTATAGGCATGCGCTTACCACGCCCAGCTAATTTTTTGTATTCAGTAGAGACAGGATTTCACCATGTTAGTCAGGCTGGTCTTGAACTCCTGACCTCAGGTGATCCACTTCAGCAAGGCACTATTCTTTAGGTGTGGAGGATTTAGCAGTGAACCTTAAGACAAACCTTGCCATTGTGGCACCTCCACAGCAAGACACCAGCCATAAACACACCACAATAGCATGTTAAATGGTTCTGTCCGTATGTGATACATTCCCCTTCAGGTCCTCATGTTCCTAGCTCCTTTGCATCTGTGACCCCATGGACCAAGGTACGACTATAATAGAAATTCTCTTACCACTTTCCTCTTCTCCTTCCCCTGAGGGGAAACGTTGTAGCACTTCTTGCCAACCTCTTGAGGGTACTCAAAATAAACTCTAGGTTTTCTAATTTTGTCTGTTCAATCCTCCATGAGGATTTGGGAAAAATTGGGTAGGTCATTCCTGGGCATCCCTGCTACAATCAGGAAATAACAGCACATTCCCTATCCAGCAGTTTGAACAACTATCTTTGGGGTGGGGTTAGAAACCTTCACAAAAGCACACTTTGGAGATTGCCGAATGTGGTGTTTTCCCAAACATGTTCCCTGATTGTATTGGTTCATTCACTGATTTATTAAATATTAAGCTCTTACTATGCACTTGGCACTACATAGGTGCTGGGGATTCAAAGGTTAATAAAAAGAGACATGATCCTTGTATTTATGGAACTTACAGTGTAGTATAAGAGAGGCTTGAATCAAGTAATCCCACTAACCAGTGTAAAGTCACAGCTGTGTCCAATGCTTTCGTGAGGTGCCCAGAAAGGAGGAGTGGTGGTCCGAAGGGTGAGCAGTAGATAACCAGGCAGCAGGGAAAGCCTGTACAGAGGCCTTTTCAGGAAGGATGTTAACAGAAAGTAGTTGACAAAAGAGCTCCCTGGTAGAGTCTGGGACCCGACATCGAGTGAGCTGTGGCACTTGCCTCGTTTGTTTTACCATGGGACATTTCTTAAAGCATTTCTCAGAACCAGTATTTCATGTCGGCCTACTTCAGGAAACACCAGTTCTTGGTAACCTGGGCAATCTTCAAACATAAACAGGAAAGAAGACTAGGAAAGTTGGTTGGGAGAAAGGCGGTGATTGGCACTATCCTCTTTAGCAGTGGTGCAAAGGACGTTGATCCATTAGTTTAGCAGTTGCTGGCCAGGCACTCCTGCTGTCACCTGTTCCCTTTCTCTTCCCACCCAGTGAGACCAAGTCTAGTCCATTGCTAACTTCCAGGGATCCCATCTTTTTGTCTTTGAAGCCCTAGCACCTAGAACTTTACCTGTCACATAGTAAATATTTCTGAATGATTGATCCTTGGGAAAGTTATGGGGTGAGGCATAGGTTCTGTTTCATGATAATAGAAAATCAGACCGGAGGTCACACTCATTGTTAATTCTACGTTATCACACCAGCATTCTGCTTAAGCTAATGTTCATAATATGATGGGGCTTTTGAAACACGTTCTACCTTTAAAAAAAAATTCTCATTCACTATGAAACTGAATGTGATTGAATTTAGGAGGAAAAAAACAGAGCCTCTAATACTTATTCTAATAAAATTTCCTCTTTCTCCACAGGAGTGCTAAGTGGGTGTAGAATTCTGTTTGACAATTTAGCACTACTATTAGCTTTGGTGGTGGTTTTGTTTTTAAATAACCAGCTCACTTGGGGAGTGTTAACTTTAATTTCACTACAATTCCTTATTCTTTTCTTTTAGTTTATATTTCCATTGCCTTTATAATTTTTCCTTCGAAGAGCTGTAGATCCATGACTCATCATAATCATTAAAATTGCAGTTTCAAATAATGATTGTATTTTGCTTTTATGGAATCAAAATTTTTAATACAATTCATGAACAAATGTTAAGTATGTTGATTTTTAACAACAGTTTTTATCAGGTAAAATGGTGTGAAATGTTTTAAGATTCTTTGAAAACTTGGAGAACAACTGTAAAAAAATTGTTTTTTCTTTTTCTAGGATTTACTTACAAGACATAAATTGCTCAGTGCAGAATTTTTGGAACAGCATTATGATAGAGTAAGTATATGAAATATTTTTAAATAATAAATTATAACTTCTGTTACCAGAAATGAAAACCTTAAATTAGGTTTTATACTAGAATATTTATTTTGTATATGTAATATTAATAAATGGTGCTGTAGCTTGTAGAATATTACTTGGTCAGAAGTAGATCTTTCTGATTGACATACTGCCCTTTGAAGCTTTTATTGCTTTAAAAGAGGAAAATAGAGCATTTTGCTGCTAAAATGATAGTAGGAAAATTATCTGACTTTTTAACTTTTCCTTCCTTTTCCATCAGTTGCCCCACATTTCTGCTGCATACAAATAGAGAGAAAGGGAGGCAGCAGCTGATAGGATGAGAGCAGCACTGGCCAGAGGGGATGGGAGCCCGGCTCTGCTCCTGCTCTACTGCTAACTCCTTTGTGGCCATGGCCAAGGCAGTTAACCGCTTGGGGACTTAGAAGTCCGTCCTTATTGTAAAATGAGGACATTGGACTAGCCTGTCGGTAAGGTCCCTTCCAGCACTGAGTCAATGTCAGATGTTCCTGGTAATAGTGTCCCCCAGAGATTTGTAAATGATTCCCAGAGTGCTTGATAACTTGATTTCCCTAGACCCACACAGCCGCCTCTAGGGCTGCAGATCTCTTCCACCACTGCCAGTTCTGCAGCCTCAGGAGGATCTTCCAGGATACCCACAAACACACTATTGTGATGCACTGTTTAACTACACGTCCTGGAAGATTCTGATAGGTACCCTTAGAGAAGTTAGAAGAATGACAATCCACTTAAAATTCCTATCTATCCTGCAAGATTTGGTTTAGATTTTAATTTTCCTACTACTTGTTTAAATTTTTGAAATCCTAAGTATTATGAATACTTCATTATTCACTTTGCTGTTCAAATACATTATGAGATTCTTAGAGGCAAAAATCAATGTTTCCTCGTTCTTTTGTGTTCTTTTTTTTTCCTGTCTTTTCCCCCTGCCCTCCACTCCCAGTAAGATCATAACACAACACTGAGCACCTAAGTCCCTCAGAAGTAGCCTCAAAAATGGCTTACAAATTGCTGGTGTTTTATTTGAGCTCATGTATGTTTGGATATGGGTGTGTTTCTTCTTACATGTTCGTTGCTTTAAAATGGTAGCCTTGTCATCATCAGGGCCTTTTTACAGTAGATAGAAGCATGGACTTGAGCCTTCGATTGCTGGAGTCTGGCTGCAAGTCCCATCCCTGCCTTGGGCTGGGAAGACTTCAGCCACTGCCTTCACGTACCCTCTGTGCCTTCAGGGTCTTCCACCCTGAACAAGGCTGTTTATAATACCTGCCTATTAGGGTCATCGTGAGGATTAGAATGTTTATGTGATGAACATGGCACAGTGCCAGAACACAGAAAGCATTTAATAAATGTTAGCTCATTTATCATCATGATATTTTAACATACCAGTAATTTAAGGCCTACCAGAGTCACAGACTAGCTAATTTCCAGGACATTTGCTACAGTGAAATCTGTTTACTCTTTAGTAAAGTAGCTTCCTGCATGTTATTAATAGATGACATCAGTTAACAGGATTTTAGAAAAATGTATGTGAGGCAACTAATAAATATATGGAGAGTAGCCAGGTCTTATGGAGGGAGAAGCAGTGGGGGAATGTGGGTAATTTACAGCCACAGGTGAGGTTATTACACCAAAATGCACGCTCTAAATTCTGGTACACTTTGGCTCTGAGCTTTCTAATAACCAAAGCATAGAAAGAAAAGCAGTTAAAAGGTGACAGTATTTGTCGAGTAAAATATATGCTGGCTGCCCAAAAGAAAAGTAGCCTTTCCTACCACTGGGACCTGAGACAAATTTCTCCCCCTGGCATTCCTAAAGGAGAGTCAAGTTACAGTGTCATGTAGTGGACAGTCATTGCCGTGGCGCTGCGGTGGTGCAGTTCCCTGGAAGCAGTCTTTGAGGAACCCAGAAGTGGGCGGGAGGGCAGGGCCTAGGTTTGTTACTTATCCTTTGTCCTAACTCAGAGGAAAAATCTAATGTAACCGGAAGGAAACAGGGACTACATACGTACTCTCCAGGCAGTTCTCCATGAAAAACTTCTTGCAGCCAAGCTTGTTCAAAGAATTATGCAGCAGGAAATCTTAACTTGCATTTTCTGTCAAGAACTTGAGGTGTATGTATTTCGTTCCTGATTAAAAGCAGGTCCCATGGTTGTGATCATCAGTTTGATGATCATTTGAGAAGGTGGACTTCACAGCTCTTTCTGAAAAGAGAGAAGTCTAACTGAAATACTTACTAAATAGATGGCCAACTATTACAGACTGCCAAGAAGCAGGCAAAAGAAATAATGTATAATTCTGTGTTAGCTCTAAACCAATAAAGCAAATATTCGAGGCTTTGTGGTCTCTGTTAACTCTCCTGTCTGTTGTTCTGTGAAAGCAGTGGTGAATAATACATAAACATATCAGTGAACTCATGTTCAATAAACAAATGAGCATGGATGTGTTCCAGAAAAACTTTCTACAAACAGGCAGAAGGTCATAGTTTGCCATCCCCTGCTCTAGACCACAGATGAATGGCTAATGAGGACCCATCATAAATCCTGGGCACCAATAGTTTTCCCACAGACAGATGACAAAGCAGGCATTCCCTGGCACTCACTCGCTATGACCAAAGGAAAGTCTCAGGAAAGCACCAAGATCCAGCAGCCATCCTAGTGCTGCAGACTTTTAGAATGTCTTAAACCTATCTGTGGTTTACACAGACAGACAAAAAATAAAATCTTAAGGCCAACTGGCCTTATCTTCTAGGTTTTTGGAGGAGAGCCTTGGCCCCGAGTGCCCATCATTTCAGTATTCTAACTCTGCTTTACTGGGCCTCTAGCTTTCACCATTACAGCAGTGCCACTCTTGCCAGGGACCACTGTTTTGAAGATTCAGTAGACCTGTCAGTTCTTCAGTCTGTGGCATTTGTTCTCTCCAGGGCTTCATTCGTGCTCTGCCCTTCCTTTTTTATCCCCCAGGAATCTCCTTTCTCTCCTCCATTTCTGAGCGAAATTCTTCCCATCCATCAGATCTGAGCGTAAGCCCCACCTTCTGTGGGCCCTCTGCCTAGTTAACATAGTGCTGAATTTCTCCTCTCTAAATTTCTATTCTAAATTATTTTCTCTGTTTGCCTGATACATTGAAAGAGCAGGTAACTTTTCTCTTTGTGGTTGTGCTTTGAGCAAATTGAGTTCTTATTTATAAAAAATACGAATTTTTCAATCTAACACCAAGATATGAGAGCAGACTCAACAAGCAGAAGTGTGGGGTCAGGGAGTTAGGCTTTGTGCATATGGAGTTTGGGGTGACAGGCCTGGATTTAAGCTCTCTCTATGGGCCTGGCTAGAACTGGGAGGAGCCCTCTTTATGGAGGGGATTGGTGGGATCACCTGAGGGTCTCAGAGCAATCACATCAGAGGAAGACATGAAACAGAATGGCAGGGGAGCTAGGGAAGCCATCGGCCTTCATGGTATGAGAAGTGTGTCCTTAAGCTGATTTACAATATTACCTACCAGTCTTTTTTTTTTCCTTGCAATAATCCTGATATATTTTTTCTTATCTCTTAGTTTTTCAGTGAATATGAGAAGTTACTTCATTCAGAAAATTACGTGACAAAAAGACAGTCACTCAAGGTATGACCATTTCATATAGCTTATTTTTCTGCACTCTGTGTTTGAAATTTGGATCTGGGGAAAGGGAGATGTCCTGGATGGGTCGTAGACCTTTGGGAGAAATAAATACCCTTGCCCACAGTTAGGATTTTTCAGAAACAAATGGAGTTGGACAGTGATCCATGCAGGCACTTTCCTGCCTCCTTGTAAGGTGGAGATACGCAAAGGGAATGAACAGGAGTTTGAAGAAGACTTCTGTCTCGTAGCGATGCATTATTTGAGATTCTGAGCCGTAGTCCTGTCAGCTACATGGAGGCACTGCAGGTGCTGTGCTCCTGGGTGGCAGGCAGGTGTGTGAGGGTGGGGAGAGGCGATGTGCGAGTGAGGCTATGGACCGTAGACAGGCTTGGCCGCTTTGTATCAAATGTCAAATTTAAGATGTAAACTCTAGAACAAGGCAAACTACAACCCATGGGCTAACTTCAGCCAACTACCTATTTTGTAAGCGAAATTTTACTGGAGTAAAGACGTGCTCATTTATTTACATATTGTCTGTGGCTATTTTGAGCTCCAGCAGCAGTATTAAAGAGATGCCCGAGACCCTATGGCCTGCAAATCTAAAATATTTACCATTTGGCCCTTGATAGTTTGCTGACCCCGCTGTAGAAAATTCTAAAGCAGTTGAGAAATGGTACCCTCCATTCTGTCAGTAAGCAGTCCTGACAGCCACTATAGATAAAATCACAGAGGATTTGAGGGGAAGTCATCATTTCATTCCGTTTTTGGCCAGGTCTGTTTAAAATTTGACTCTGCCCACAGTTCTTCCCCTTATAGGTGTCTGGACCGATAGACCAAGACTCCATCCCCTCATCCCCTTCCTACCGTGGGGAAATCTCCCTTGAAGACCTTGTCTTTCTGTGGAAAAACTAAAGGACACCAGGAGCATCTGGAACACTGTGTCCTTTGATAGGAGCGCTCTACCATCCACATTTTCAGTCAATCCTTTCTTTCAGATAAGGCTGTAATTCCTGCAGCAGGGGATCGTGACAGCCACAGGTGGGGCACGGGCACAGTCCAGCCAGGCCCCGTGCTCTCCATTCATTGCTCTTGCTTGGGCCCAGCCTCCTAGCCATCCTCTTCGTCTAGTGTTGGGGATCCCTAAAGATTTTTTTCCCTGCCTCCCTGGCTAGAGGATCATCTGCTGTCCTTTCATCTTTGGGGGTTGGATAGAACTTCTGGCAGCTGTGGGCGGAGTTTCTCCCCCCTGCACATCTGTGTGATAGAGCGGAAGTTCCTGGGATCTCTCCTGCTCTGTGATCCTCAAAGAGCTGAGGTGCACTACTCTTGCCAGTGGTTACACGAATGCACACAGTTCACTGGAGTCAGTATCTTCTAAGGCCACAAAGGCAGGATAGTCTTAGGCAGTATAGTCTAGGATAGTAGCTTCTAGGGCCATTATAGAAGGAAGTGAGGAGGGGGTTACTGGCAACTTTGACCAAATGTTGGATTCTTGGGCTGTTTGGATAAGGAGAAAGGCCTTCAAGACCCTTCTGCCATTCAGAGTTACCAACATGAAAAGAAAGGCTGAGACCACCATTTGCAAGCCCTTAGGAGTGGATATAAAGCAAGTCGCTGGCTCCTGCAGTTCATGTTAGTGGTGGGCCTGTGAGTGCCTCATGAGCACACAGAGTGGCTTCCGCACCACTCTTACTTTAAAGATGGATTTTAATTTGCACTCTCTTTTTTGTAGCCACATTGGCATTTATTTATTCCCATATTTATTTTGCCAGAAAATTCATATTTCCTATGCAGGACTTCAAGTTTTTTAGTAAAGGATTACATGTTTGGGCTGAGCACAGTGGCTCACACCTGTAATCCTAGCACTTTGGGAGGCCGAGGCAGGTGGGATCACCTGAGGTCAGGAGTTCAAGACCAACCTGGCCAACATGGTGAAACCCTGTCTCTACTAAAAATATCCCCAAAAATTAATTAGCCAGGTGTGGTGGCACAAGCCTGTAGTCCCAACTACTTGGGAGGCTGAGGCATGAGAATTGCTTGAGCCTGGGAGGTGGAGGTTGCAGTGAGCCAGGATTGTGCTACTGCACTACAGCCTGGGTGACAGAGTGAGACTGTCTCAAACAATTAAAAATTATGTGTTTAAAGCCATCTTCCTTCAGATAACTGAAATGATCCATTTTCAGATTTTTTTTGGTTTCTGTGATAGAAAAAGAATACCATGAAAGCTATAAGTCACATAATACTAACTTCTGAGTCTTCCTAAGAGTAGATACTGGTTGCTTCTCACCGTAAGAATAGATTTTGTAATTCACGTTGATATGAAGCCTGTCTAAGCTTTTGAGTTCTTCCTATGAAGAAGTTATAAAGTTCCTTATAAAACTTTCTTATAACTTTTCCTTCCTATAAAGTTCCTTATAAAGCCTAAGCAAAATCGATCTGTTTTCTTGCACATCAGCTTATTTTTTATTTATTATGATGACCAGTTACTTACCCAGAGATCGGTTGTCTGGAGACTTCAGCTATCTGGAACATAGCCAGAAACCCAGATAGGAAGCAACAGTGCAGTAAAGCAACGACACAGCGGTGCTATTCGCACCTTTTCTTCCCTTAGCCCTCACAAGAAGTAGGGAGCCAGGACTGGAACCCAGGCATTCTGGCACCAGGGACCAAGCTCTCCACTGCTCTGCCTCTGCCCACAAGGACCGCAGCTTGGCACCTGCCCCACTGCCTGCAACCTGAAGAAGTGACTGCTGGTTTTAGGAAAAGGAAAATCTAGAGTGTGCAGTGACACTTTAAAAGCTAGGAGTTTATATGGTATAACCAGCTCTCCAGAAATTAGTAAACCCTGAAGTAAACAGATGTTTTTTAGCATAATTGGTATCATTAGTGATGATGAAGGGTCAGTAAGAAAACACTGGATTATCTTCAGGATACTTGAGGAGGAGCAGAAAAATACTCAGGTGTAAATCTTTCTGAATTAGCGGTAATAAAAATGGAACCTGTGGCATGTGCAGTGTACACATACGGAAAACTTCAGACAGAAAACACTTTATCCTGGGAAGTCCTGCTAAATAAAATTTAAAAATTGTTTTAAATTAAGCTAAGGTTTGTGGTTAGTTAACAGGAATAATCGATAACTTTGCTTTTGACCATTTTCTTGAATAGTTTCTTTTTAGTGAGCCAACATAGATGCACGCGTAAGTGATAGGCTGTGACGGTCTCCCACCCTGGGCCGAAGGGGCATCTTGAACATCCCCTGCAGAGAGCAGTGCCAGGCCTGCCCTAGATGTCATCTCCTCGAGGAAAGGTGGCAGAGAGTAGGCCCTTGATAGCTTTTGGGTCATAATTCAGTTCAGTTCTTCAAGCTTTTGAGTACTTGCTAATATTCTATACTTAATGATGATTATAAAATAACACTGGTTTTTTTGAACTTTGATTTTTCTTTAAATCTTAATGACAGTGTAAGAGTAATTGTTTAAATGTCTTTTCAGCTTCTCGGTGAACTACTACTAGACAGACACAACTTCACAATTATGACAAAATACATCAGTAAACCTGAGAACCTCAAGTTAATGATGAACCTGCTGCGAGACAAAAGTCGCAACATCCAGTTTGAGGCCTTTCACGTTTTTAAGGTAAGAGTCATAAAGTCATCAGTGACGCTTTCCACCCAAACTGTTCGTCTTCCATTCACAAGTAACTGAAATTATTAGCCTCGTTTTTGGTAATCCAGGCGGCATAATTAAGTTCAGTCACCTTTCATATTTGTGTGCTGACTTTTAAACAGAAAGGTAGACCTGGAAACAGGGGTTACTATTTGGATTTAGGAACACCAAAGTTCACACCTTTGGCGTAGAAGATTATTAACTGCAAACAAAAGCAATTCTGCATGCTTTCTGTAGAGGCTTCATTCTTAAAATCCAGTCTGACCTCTTGTGCTGAGAAATAATTTCTGCCCATTTTATTCTAAAATCAAAGTTTGTATTTAATACTAGACACTGTGTTTCAGGGCCGGCAGAGTGAATTTATCAGCTGTATTTGTGTTAAAACATGTCATTATTAGGATTTTTTTCTCCAAATTGTAAAATAAGGCTTAAAGCAAAACCCGACTACCTCGACTTCACCACCAGCCCCGGAGAGCATAGACGCGTGCTTTTCTGTCCTGTGGCTGCAGCTCACGTGTGTCTCTGCATTTTGTTCTCTCTTTGTGCCTGATGTGCATTTCTCTCCATGCAGGTGTTTGTAGCCAATCCTAACAAGACACAGCCCATCCTAGACATCCTCCTCAAGAACCAGACCAAACTCATAGAGTTCCTCAGCAAGTTTCAGAATGACAGGACGGAGGATGAGCAGTTTAATGACGAGAAGACCTATTTAGTTAAACAGATCAGGGATTTGAAGAGACCAGCTCAGCAAGAAGCTTAATCTCCAGTAAACATCTATATTAAATCCAAATTCAGCGTTTGCTGTTAGCTATTCAGCATCAGGCACTCTTATTGATTCATGAGGAACATTACTGCTAATCTACTGTTAAGTGAACGGTTTTTCATTTTACCCTTTTGTTTTTCAGTCCAGGTTGGAGATCGTAGCTGCTGCTGCTTGCACACTAGGGCACATGTGGGCTTTCTCTTGATCTTTGTGTCATTTCAGAATTCAAAGACTCCGTGTGCTGCGGGAGTTCTGAACATGGCTGGGTTCATGAAGGCAAATGTATGGATGAGAGTGTGGTTTAGGGAAGAGGGCATTGATACGATCAGATTAGACCTATGTGTTTGCACCCATCTTTGCTGGCGATCTGAGTGCAGTGTGGCATGCGCACACCTGGCATCCCTGCGTCAGATCGCGCGCCTTCACTGAAGGATGATCACGCAGAGCTTTATCTGAAATCAGAGGGGAACTGTATCCAAAAATGGGAGTTTCGGGGCAGATAAAGTTGACATGCGAATAAATTGATACTGAAACTTAGCAACTTCTTAAAAGTGTGAAGAAGCCTCATAAGGTCATAAGGAAAATGTATATATGCTTTTCACAGCTTTCTAGAATTTTTGACATTTGATTTTCTTGAGACTTGTAAACCTGGATATGTTGAAGAGTATTTGTTAATTTTACTTTTTGAAGATATTTTAAAACAGTAGAGCTAGCAATGACACCTTGCATTTCATTTCAACACTGCTTACAGGTTTCTTTTGTATATAATTCTTAGAATGCTCTTTTCTTTTCAATGGTTTAATTTGTACAGCAGAGGAATGTTACTGTAGTAGTATGTAACTATACCTAATACTGAGTTTTTGCAAAAAACAATGAATGCTCATATGTAATTGAAATACTTCAGATCACATGAAAATGCTGATTTAACATTTAAGTATCACAGCATTAAAAGGAAAAAAAAGTAAACCAATCCTTTGTATTCAGTTACCTAATGGGGTGCCATCAATAAGCCTAGATCCAGCCCTGGAGCTCAGTCAGCCACACTTTCCTGCATCCTATTGGCCTTATTCATTTAAAGTGAGTTAACGAATCCGCCAGATCTGTGAATGATAGAGATTATGCTAAATTAATGCTGATTCTGTGTGTGTGTGTGTGTGTGTGTGTGTGTGTGTGTGTGTGTGTGTGTGAAACCTCTGTAGAGCACCTTTCCTTTCTTAGACTAAGTAACCCAGTACAGTAGTTGTGAAACTGAATAATGAAAACTTCTGCTTCTCTTAGAAAAAGAAGAGCTCCTAGTCATAGGTGTCCTCTGGGGAAATTTATTTTTTTTAATGTCCTGTTCCTTAATGCTGCAAATTATCAGTATTTATAAAGTAACTGATTTTGCACCACTTTTTTGTTACTGTGACCATGGCAGAACAATGTCTTCTAGACTCTATCTATGTAAAGTTATTAGAATGGTCTCTGTTCATTTTAGTAATACAAAGATCACAACTAACAACTTACAAATCAGAGTTTGCCAGTTCAAATTCAGCATGGCTGCAGCTGATTAAGAAATTGATACGATTATTCTTTGCTAGCCTCTCTAACTAATGGAATTATATATTGGCCAGTAAAATGGGCCTCCCAATTGCTGTTTCAGCAGGCTTTTAAACCTTCAAGGAACACCAGCGAGGAAGATGGTTCCAGAGCATAGAGATAGATTTTATTTTTATTAAAACGGCAGTCTGTATCCTAATTGGCTCTTCCTGAGACTGTCTGTACCAGAATCTGTGTGAGTTAATTCATGTTTTTCTAGGGAAAGTAGGAAAGGCAATCTGGCCTCCTTGAAAAGAAACTCTTGGATGTTTAGGAAGGCAGACTTGGCGGTGATGTGGTGTCCTGGCTATTGTGGTGTCGTGCTGTGTGTATGGAGTTAGTGTAAAAACATGGATTACACCAACTGGGAAAAATGTCTCCCTGCCAGGCTCATTCTTAGAACCTAAACAGTAGAAAGCTTCCGCTTTGGCAGTGGTGTCGTAGCCTCGGTGGAAGACAGTAGGGGAGGGGTGCAGCGTGGCAGATGCATTCGTGTGTTACTCTCGCATTGGAATCTGAAGGTAGTAAAGACTTCCTGGGTTTTGTTTTTAAGCAAAACAATGTGAAAACATTTAAAGATGAAATGTTGCATTTGAAGTTATGATCGTTTAATATATTCATATTACCAAGACTATGATACTGAATGGTTTCTTTTTGTGTTATAAAGGTTTAATTTTACCTAAGGCAGTGACTTAATGTGATTTTTAACCCTTAAAAAAGTGGAGATGTATACATTTGTTACCAATGCCGTGAAAGCATTTTCTTTCTCCTGAGGAAAAGTGAATTTCCTATCAGAATATCTGGCTGGCCCTGTAATTTAAATTAAAATAAAACTTTGGAGAAACAGCACCGTCTGTCTTTATGATGTATTATAGACGGCTATGTTTGTGTTGTGAACAGCTGCATCAGGAGACACACAAGCACGAATTCGTCACCAGCTGAAAGCAGAGAGACAGTTAACACCCGTTGCTGTCCACCTGTCCTATTCAGGGCTCCACTTGACTCTCCCCCACCCATGTTTTCCTTACCTTTCCTAAGTTAAACTAAATGGCACCATTTCTTAGACCTAACATTGGAGGAGTAGCTCCTCGGTCTTTGGTTCTATGCTTCTTTGTTGTCAACACTGCAAGGCTGAACGAGAGCTCTCAGCCTGGAGTATATGCAGGTTACTAGAGTGAAATGATCGTGAAGGCGAGAGGACCATGGAAGCAGAAACAAGAACTCTGCCAGCATAAAGAATGTCCCTCAACTGTCTTCCAGGGTGCCTTGTAATCCTTAATTACAGATTTAACCCATCAGTAAATGAAGTCTTTATTCTCGGGAATGAAGGCACGGGATGCGCTCTTGCCAAAAACACTTCATCCGGGTAACAAGGTCCTATTTGTTATTTCTGCCAAGTAGTTCAATCTCCTTGTATGCTGTAGTTCCCCGAAGACGACAAAGGCCCATTAAGTCATAACTTGTGACTTTGCCACTCACTAGGATTTCCAGGCTGAGGACTGGATTCACGCTTCAGCTCAAATTCCGCTTCCTACACAATTACCAATCAAATGCCCTCCTCCCCTTGCCAAGAAAGCCCCAGAACATTGCACTTCAGGCAGCTCAGGAGTAGCGCAGTTCTCACCCCGCCTTCCCAGTCAGGGTCCAACAAGGTCCCCCAACCCCCACAGTCGGGAAAGTGCTCCAAGGCTGCAGTCAGTTCCCAATACCATGTTCATTCTGGAGGCTAGAGCCACTCGAGGTCATGAGAAAGCCAACCTGCGGATATGCCAAAGTCCTTTAGAGGGCAGCCAGGACTCGCCAACCTTCAGGTGCTCCCAGGCCATTGTTGTGTCCTCACCACATTTTTCAGGGCCGAATGCTCACTGACCATCTGATTTCCAGAAGACGTGAAGGACAGGGTAAGATCCTCCTCGCTCAGCAGTCTCAGTCCTGCTGGCTGCCAAAAACCAAGTCTGCAGAAAGCCTCAGGAACGGTCTGAACATACGCCACTGGAGCTTTTCGTTACGAAACCATCAGCTTCTACCTGCTAGCATTCTGCTCACTGTCAGCCAGCACACCCGCTACCAAGCACTTAAGACCAAGAAGTGCCTAATAAGGACCATAAGCTTTCGAGCCTCCAGGACCTCTGCCACTGGCATTCACGCTGACTGAAGAGGATGGTGGTGGTTGCACAAGGCTGGCTCTCGCTGTCACGCTGTGTGTGCCCTTAGTGTCCTCTAAAGCCTTACTCATGTCTGCGAGAACTGGCAGCCAAGTGCCTGTCCCCACCCTGGCTGGAAGGTGGGGCATGTTCCACCTGAGGGGACGTTCCCCAGGAGCTAAGTCTCCAAGGATGGTGACCCCCTGGTTTCTATGCAGGAGACTTCATCCTCTGCAGTTTTTTAACTTTTTTCTAGGTAGCACTTCAGTGGTAAGACCCCAGGGATTTCAGGAAAAGATTGACATTTTTTTCAACATTCTGCACAAGATTGACAGGTTTTACAGATGAGCTTTAGCTCCTAAAAGCCCCTTTCCTTTGGTAACAATTTATTATCACCTAAATCTTGGTATTCCGTGGCATCAGCATGGTCTGGCTCTAAGTTTTGGTAGCTGAGTCTTGTTTCGTTGAGATGCAACTGGTGTGCAAAGGCAGGAAGAGCCACAAGTCATCTGGGAAGGCTTCTGCCCAGAGGAAGTTTCTAGGCAAGATTGCACCCCAGTGGCTCCCTCTTTCTTTTCCATGGGCTTCGGCTTGAAGACCTGAAGTCCCGTTCAGCCCAAACCAGTCCCAGGGAGCAAAGATCCTGCTCCAGAAACTGCTCACACACATTCATGGGGACCTTTGCATATATCCCTGTCATGTTAAAGTCCTCGCCTGTGTGGAGAAAAAGGAAGTGAGAGGCCCACTGCACCAAGCCCCCTCCTAATCTCAGGGGCACCTTCTCACACTTAGCTGAATCTCCCCCCCCCCCCCGAAACGGAGTTTCACTCTTGTTGCCCAGGCTGGAAGGCAATGGCGCAATCTCGCTCATTACATTCTCTGCCTCCCGGGTTCAAGTGATTTCCCGTCTCAGCCTCCCAAGTAGCTGGGATTACAGGCACGCGCCACCATGCACAGCTAATTTTGTATTTTGTAGTAGAGACGGGTTTCTCCATGTTGGTCAGGCAGCTGGTCTCAAACTCCTGACCTCAGGTGATCTGCCTACCTCACCCTCTCAAAGTGCTGGGATTACAGGCATGAGCCACTGTGTCCAGCCCTCCCTTAGCTGAATCTATGTGGTCCTGGGCTCTCCCTAAAGCTTTTGGGATCTCGCTCCTTTGAAGATTCAGGGCATGAGGTAGGGTTGGGTGCCAACCTGTGTCATCTGAACCCTGTCAGTTCCCACACCCTGTCCTTGACACCCACTTCTGCTAATTGAACACCTGTGACTCTGCCTCAGCGCTCCCCTCTGGCCCCAAATGCAGGAATGACTGTCTCCAGAAGCAGCCCTCAGCTGATGAAGATGATGATGGCTGGTGGGCAAATACCCCAGTGTGCTTGGCCCTCAGCTGGGACAGCTGCACTCCCACCTTCCAGAGCCCACAGCAGGGCTGAGCTCCAATGCCCACTGCATTAACCAGCTTGCTAGAAACCTTTTGTGAGATTCTTTCCATCCCTGGCTCACATCCCCCTCTGTCCTGTCACCTGGGATCAAGTCCCAAATAACCCAACATTGGGACCCTTACCTGAGGGTGTGCTTCTGGGGTAACCCAAACTAAGACATGCTCATTTTGTTTCTTCTAACTCACAGCCATGCCCGTGGTCAGCCAGGTGAGAGTCCTCTCTCCTTAAAAAGGAGGCCAGTGGGGCAGCTAATAGTGCTGCCTGCCCTTCTGGAAGCATCCTTTCTGTCTCTTGCCTCAGTGTTTAAGAGAGGCTGGCCCCCAAGTATACATCAAAGCCTGACACCAGGTACAGAGAAGCCCAGCTCAGCAGAGCCGCTGTTGACCACAGCTTCTGCTGCCCAAATCTCATCTTAAATTGTAGCTCCCACAATTCCCTGTGTTCTGAGACCCCAGACACAGGCTCTCTGTCCCCGAGTCAGCCAATGCCTCCTGACTCTTACCTTTCAAAAGCAGCTGGATAGGACACACTATCTGCAACCAAACAGTTCTTCATGGCCATCAAACATGCTAACAAAACTGGAAAACTCCAGATTTTCTCATGTTCTGCCCCCTTTTAAAAAGACTTGAGAGGTATACTCCAGCCCAACAAAATGATTGCGCAATTGGGAATTGGAGCCAGAATTCAGGAAACGTCCAGGTTGAGGTAAGAATTGGGTTGGGGACAGTGGAGAGAGGGCTAGGGTCCATGTGGAGGCAGAGCCAACCCAATGGTGCTGGGGCAGCTCAAAGATGCCTGAAGGGGCTCCTCTGCCTTTCCGGTCCCCATGAGCTTTCCCTGCAGTCAACTTGCTTTCATTTTTTAAAAATGTCCACTGGGTGGCAGTAGAGCTCCTTGTTTTTAGCAGGCGCTGAGCTGGAGGAAATGGAGCATTCTTAGGGCAAACCCGAGCAACAACAGAGACCCTGGGATGTCATGACCCAACTGCCCTGAGCTTCCTGGACACCATTTTGAGCAAAAAGTCAGGGACAGTCTAAGGGGGCTGTGAAAAGAATGACAGAGGGCGAGACAGATGCATGAGAGTAACATGTGAAAGGTAGAATTTAGGTGGTAGGTACCTGGTTGCTTTGTTTGCTAATGAACCTTATTTTTTGGAACAGTTTCAGATTCACAGAAAACACTGCAAAGATGATACAGAGAGATCCCATATACTATGCACCCCATCCTGCCTGTTATTAGCATCTCACATGACTGTGGTATGTTTGCTAAAATTAAGAAACCAATATGGATGCACTATTATTAAGTGAAGTCCATACTTTATTCCGAGTTCCTTATGTTTTCCCCAATGTTCTTTTCTGTTCCCAGATTCCATCCAGGACCCTATGTTCTATTTGGTGGAGAGTTTCTCAGACTTTGGTTATTGCTGACAGTTTTGAAAAGTACTAGTCAGTTATTTGTGGAATCTCCCTCAACTGGGATTTGTCTGCTGCTTTTCTTTTGAGGAGATGAGAGCATGGGGTTCTGGAGGAAACTGACATACAGATAAGTGCTTTTTTTTTTTTTTTTTTCTGAGATGGGACCTCACTGTCACAAAGGCTGGAGTGCAGTGGTTCTATCTCAGCTCACTGCAGCCTTGAAAGGGGCTCAAGCAATCCTCCCACCTCAGTCTCTCGAGTAGCTGGGACCACAGGCATGTGTCACCACACCAGGCTATGTTTTGTACTTTTGGTAGAGACAGAGTTTCGCCATGTTGCCTAGGCTGGTCTCAAACTCCTGAGCTCAAGCGATCTGCCCGCCTCTGTTTCCCAAAGTGCTGGGATTACAGGCATGAGCCACGGCGCCCAGTGTAAAATGCTGTTTTCATCATGTCATATCAAGGGTGCACACTATGGACCTGACTTCTCCCTGTTGATGTTGACCTTGATCACCTGGCTGAGGTTGTGTTTGTCAGGTTTCTCCACAATCCCTTTTTATTTTCCCTCTTTCAGTTCTGTACTCTGAGGAAGGAAGTCACTATGTGAAGCCCACACCTACCAAGTGGGGAATTATGCTTCACCTTCTTGAGAACAGAGTATCTACATAAATTACTTAAAATTTTTCTGCATGAAGATTTGTATCTTTTCCGTTATATGTTTTTTTTCCTGTAAAATTATTTCAATTTTCTGTATGCTTCAAATGTTTCATAATGAAAAGGTGGGAGAAAAAAATAAACGATTTTTAAAAATGGCTGGGGTGGGGGTGATGATATACACCCGGCACGTGCTACCAAATTCAAGGGCATGGGGGCTTCAGGGTCATCTGGGGATACAGCAGCACACGCAGCACCTTCTCCAGAATTCACTTCCCAACTGTTATGGTTTGGCTGTGTCCTCATCCAAATCTCATCTTGAATTATAGCTCCCATAATTCCCACATGTTGTGGGAGGGAACTTATGGGAGGTAATTGAATCATGGGGGTGGGTCTTTCCCATGCTGTTCTCCTGATAGTGACTAAGTCTCACGAGATATGATGGTTTTATCCATAAAAAGGAGTTCCCCTACACAAGTTCTCTCTCTTGTCTGCCACCATGTAAGATGTGCCTTTCACCTTTGGCCATGTGAGGCCTCCCCAGCCATGTGGAACCGTGAGTCCATTAAACCTCTTTCCTTTGTAAATTACCCAGTCTCGGGTATGTCTTTATTAGCAGCATGAGAACTGACTGATACACCAACTGCCCACCTGCCGCAGCACACAGATGTCAACAACAGTCTCAACTGCACTGTGTCCAAAACAGAACTAGACAGAGACGCACCCATCAGGACCCTCAAACTCAGGGCACCAATGTCCCCTGGGTTCTTAAGCCACCAATGTGGGAATCACAGTTCATTCCTCCCCCATTCAACCGAAAGCAAATTACATTCTACCTTAAAACGCTTTAGTTTCAAGGCTGCAAGTCAAACATCCTTGAAATTATTAGAGCAAGCCTTCTAAAGTTACAAGAAAGCTTGTTTCCCTTCTTAGGAAACAGAAATGCAGTTTTATGAGGAAGCCATGCAGAATACATGTACATTTCATTTAAGTGTTTTGGTAACTGATAGGTAAATCTTTGCTAACCTTGTCTTGATTCATCTGAGAAATCCAAGTACATCTTCCTAAAGCACCATGACAGGAGATTCCCCATTCATTAAGTTCTTCCTTCACAGCCAACAATCCTCCTTAATGTTTGCTGAGTGATTGCCAAGGGCTTCGCAAGGGCTACTTCACTCAAGCCTCAGGACACTCAGAAGCATGGCTACTCTATTCTGATTTTAAGAGGAGGAAACAGCACAGAGAGGTTGAGCCAAGACCACACAGCAGCAAGTGGCAGGCAGGTGGGTGCGACATCTTTTCTTCAGTTCGGCAGTCTGCGCCCTCTTACAAATGCCTGGCTTCCTCCAGAACCTCCAGTGCACGTTGCTGGGGCCTGAGGAGCAGTGTCAAGGGTCCTGGAATCCCATCTGCTCTGATCCACAGTCACAGGACCGCGCGGCCAGGAAAGGCGATTTGCCACAGTCCCCTGACAGGCTAGAACGCGAATGTCCCGCCCCCCTGAGCCACTGCCAGGGCCAGGCTCGCAGCAGGCTTCAAAAACTATAGGGTCCACGCCACCCGCCGGGGGTCCAGCGGTCTGGGGTGGGGACAGAGACTCCAGACACTGCTGCCGCGAGGACCACACGGGGTGGGGGAGGGGCGTCGTGGGGGGGTGGGCAACCCCAGCCGCGGGGGTGGAGAAGGCCCCCCCGCGTGCACTCCAGTGGGTGGTGGGGCAGGGGCACACAGCCCAGCCCGGACTAGTGCCCGTGCCGAGGGGGGCATCTCCGGGGCGCACCTGGGCGGACGGCGGCGTCGCTGGGATATCGGATCTCCCGGAGCTCAGCGAGGCCGCGCCGATGGCCACCCGCACAGAGCCTGGGCTGTGGGCTTCGCCACGCGTCCCCGTACCCCGAGCCAGAGCGTGGCCAGGTCGGAAGCCGGCGTCCCGCGCCTTTCACCCCGACCCCACCCAGGGCTCAGCGCAGCGCCGTGGCGAGCCCTGGTCTGAGGCTTTCGTGTGGCCGCGTCCCGGCAGAAGGTCCCGATAGCTGGGGAGGAGGCCGCCCTCTCCTTCCACCTGGGTTGGCCCTACCCAGGGAGACCTCCAGTGTCTCAGATCCTCAGACTCCCCGGAGCCAGGTGGCAGCGCCCCGGGGCTGGGGCCTTGGAGCCTGGGAAAGCAACCGGCCGGTCCCTGGGGAGTCCTGAATGCAGGCGCCTGCCCAGGCCAGGATCGTGGCCAAGCCTGCCTCAGACCTGCCAAGGGAGTCTGTCCCTGCGCCCGAGAGCCTGTCCTTGAGGCTCAGAGAACCTGCCCCTGCTGTGTCGAAGGCCTGTGCCAGACTCGAGGCCCTGTCTCCCACTCAGAGGGCCTGTCCCCGCCCAGGGCCTAGGCCTAGAAAGTGTATACACTCAAGAGTCCCCAGGTGATGTTTGGCGGCAGCCGTTCTGTTCCTATGGCGGTGGCAGCCTCTGCCTCCCCCACTGAGTGCAGGACTCAGGTCTTCCAGGCCTGGCAGTGACCCTCAACGGCCTAGTTCTTCCTAAGGGTGGCAGTTTGTTGGGGTGCAGTGGGAAGTGCGAGAGACACTTCTGCAAGAGGCAGCTGCTGTTGAGCCTGGCGCCCAGAGAGGTAGTGACGAGGAGGCACTCCTCCTAGTTCACTGGGTGACTCTAAGGGACACCAATCCCGGGATTGATAGGTCGGCCCCACCAAGAGTCCAGGAAAGAAGCAATACACATGGCATCACCCTGCTCAGTATGCCCCAGACCACCACCAGCCAGGCATGGAAAACAGGACCCTGAGGACGACTGCTGGGCTCTGGAGGGCTGGGCGGGGGTGAAAACGTCCTAAAGGCTTGGTGCGGACCTGGACCTGACCCAGGTGTAGACTGCCTACTTGGTAGCGTTTGTGGAGTGAGGAGAACCCCATGCCACTGCCACATGGCTTCTGTCACCTGCATCCAGTCACAGTTCCTGAGGAAAGCGTCCCCAAGACCCCTGTTGGCAACGCTAGGTGCGAGGGAAGAAGCCTGGGTAAGCAACTGTCCCCATGGACACCACAGGGTTTCTCCCTGACATACATGGGAATGTCAGTGAGGTCAGAAAGACAGCAAATCCTTTATTCCTCATGTAAGAGGTGGACCTTTGACCCAGACCTGCAGTTGTGAGGGACAAAGTTTTAATAACTGTCTCAGTGAAAAAACCTGCCAGGTTAAATATTACTACATTTTGCAAATGTGAGAGACGAAATGTCAAGTTCATGCAGGCACTGAAGTGAAGTGCAATGGCAGGGCATGCATTTCCCCTCTCCCCAGCCTGCTTTCCTCGTGGAGGTCAGAGAGAGTAAGAGCTACCTCCTAGGTCTTCTGTGAGCACTAAATAAGCCAGGGTTTGTGAGGACCTCGGAGAGTGCCCAGCTTGACACATGCTTGCTTGGAAAAATCACTGGGTGTCATGTGTGTAGCCATGACCTTTAGGATACTGCTTGCCTTGACTCATCACCCCTGTTTGATGGACGAAAGCACAGCCACTCACTGGCATTTACTGGGCTAGAAACATCCTATTTGGGCCACTGTGCCTTGTAGTCGCTGAGCCCTGCTGCCAGCCAGCATGGTGCTGAGTGTGGCTGTGCCTCGGTCCTTCTACTCTCACACAGTGAGGTCAGGACTACCAGGACAGTGAATCACAGTGGGTAAGAGCCCAGCAGGTTCACCCTGCCTGCTGCCTAGACAGAGCCAATATGTCAAGACAGGGGAATTGCAACAGAGAAGAGTAATTCTCACAAAGCCAGTTTTATTATTACTCAAATCGGTATCCCTGAGCATTCTGGGATCAGAGTTTTTAAGGATAATTTGGTAGGTGGGGAGTTAGTGAGTCAGGAATAGATTGGTTGGGTAGGAGAGGAATTCATAGTGAGTCGATGCCATCCTCTTGCCCTGAGTTAGTTCCTGGGTGGTGGCCACAAGATAAGACAAGCCAATTTATTGATCTGTGTGGTGCCAGCTGATCCATCAAGTGCAGGATCTGCAAAGTACCTCAAGCACTGATCTTAGGTTTTGCAATAGTGATGTTATTCCCAGGAGCGATGTGGGGAGGGTCAGAATCTTGTAGCCTCCAGCGGCATGACTCCTAAACCATAACTTCTATTTTTTTGGCTAATGTGTTAGTCCTATAGAAGCTGTCTAGTCCCCAGGTAAGAAAGGGGTTTGTTTTGGGAAAGGGCTGTTATTATCTTTGTTTTAATCTATACACTAAATTTCTCCCAGTCTGTTCCACCAACACCCAGGAATTAACAAGGACAGCTTGGAGGTTAGAAGCAAGATGGAATTGGTTAGGTCAGATTTATTTCAATGTCTCGGTTATAATTTTGCAATGGTGATTTCAAGAGCAGTCACTCTGAAGTTCAGGACACCCAAGAAAGCACTCCTGATCTGGCCTCTGCTTCCAGCTCGGATTTAGGTCACAAGACACAGCAGTCTTGTAGTAATAGGAAGAAAATAAGCAAAATAAGAACAAGCATTCTTCTTATGAAGCTAGCAAACAGTGGTAGCAACAAGGAACCTGGAAGAAGTAAATTCCAGAGCATTCTGAGGCTTTTGTAGGTGAATGGGAAGCTGAGGCAGCTTCCATACCTGGAGGTGATGCCTCATCTGGATGAGAGCAATCCTGCCGAGGATGGAGACTTTGCCAGGATAGGGCAAGTCAGTAAGATCTTGGAAAACAGGGCTTGTGGGACAGACTGGAGTCTGGACAAGTCTCAAACACAAGAACAGATCACTTGGCCCAGAAATAACCTCCTCTGAGTTTTGCTAAGAAAATAGTAATAGGGCAGAGGATGGTAGCTAGGAAAGAAACTGTGTAATCCAAAACATTCTTGCAGTGATTGGATTCTGGGGCTCTGCCAGAGTTGAATCAAAAGGTGAACCAAAAATAGCTGAAATTGAAACCAATTGGCTCCCAGTCTATAAGATCAAAAGGCAGTGGCTCGGAAGATTGGGGACTGGGCTCCCCACAGAGAATGCACCTGATTAAAGCCACAACCCAGTCAAACCTTGTTCTAAAAGGAATCTGAAAGGTCTACCCTTGCACCAGATGATGGGAAAGGCTTACCATCAAAAACATGATCATATGTGAAATAACTATCCCACGCATTCAAGAAACTCAGCAAACCCCGAGTACGATCGGTGCAAAGAGACCCACATGGTAGGTCCTCAAATATGTTGAACATGCAGAGAGGTGTTAAAGCAAACAAAATATGGCCTGAGAAGGACTCCATACTTCTATGTTTGAGCCCCTGTGGACAAACTGCAACCTAACTTAATAGGTAGACAAGATTGAAAACCTAACTTAGGAGTAAGCACCTGTAACAATAGCTGAGTCTTGGCCAATCCCAGTGGCCCTCCTTCAACCACTCATACACTACTGAGTGTTCAGACTGTGTTGAAATAAGGCAAATGCTGAGCTGGAACCAATCCAGTTGTTTCTGCACCTAACTTCCGATATCTATAGGTCACTTTACTTTTTTTTTTTTTGGTCTATAAATTTGTTCTGACCATGAGGCACCCCTGGGGTCTCTCTGAATCTGCTGTGACTCAGGGCTGCCTGATGCATGAATTATTCATTGTTCAATTACATTACACTCCTCTACATTTAATTCTACCAAAGTTTTTCTTTTAACAGAGGAAATCTTGAAAGCAGCAAGAGAAAAACCACCCATCCGTCAGGGAAACAACAGTACAATTAATGGCTGGCTTCTCTCATCTGCATCTACAGAAGCCAGAAGGCAGTGGAATGGCATATTCGGAGTGCTTAAGGAAAAAACCGTCAATCAACTATTCTATATCCAGCAAAACTGTACTTCAGAAATGAAGGCTGAATGAAGATATTTTCAGATAAATGAAGACTGAAAGACTTGATTGCTAGTTCGACTGCCTCAAAAGAAATACTACAGAGCCTGGCACGGTGGCTCACACCTGTAATCCCAGCACTTTGGGAAGCCAAAGCAGGAGGATCACAGGTCAGGAAATCGAGACCATCCTAGCTAACATGGTGAAACCCCATCTCTACTAAAAATACAAAAATTAGTTGGGCCTGGTGGCACATGCCTGTAATCCCAGGTACTCGGGAGGCTGAGGCAGGAGAATCGCTTGAACCCAGGAGTTGGATGTTGCAGTGAGCCGAGATCATGCCACTGGACTCCAGCCTGGAGACAGAACGAGACTCCGTCTCAATAAAAGAAAAGAAAAGAAATACTAGAGAAAGTCTTTTAGGGTGAAAGGAAGAGATTCACATGTTAAGCTGAATCCGAAGGGTAAATCCAAGTAAATAGTACCAGAAATCATACATATGTACATTTATATAACAGATAAATATGTTTTACTCTTATTTCTTCTTTTAACTTCCAAAAGACTCAAGTTTGTATAAAGCGGTAAGTATAGCTGTAGTGTTATGTCCACAAGATGTAGATCTGCTATCTATGATAAAAACAGCATAAAGGAGAGAGGAGGGATGGACTGAATCACACGAGGCAAAGTTTCTATATAGTAGCAGAATTGAGTTACTATTGATCTGCAGTGAACTGCGGTGAGTTAAGGTGCATATTGTGATGCCTAAAGCAACCACTAAGAAAAAAAACCTCAAAATGTTGTTTACAAATCAACAAAAGGTCAGATACAGTGGCTAAAGCCTGTAATCCCAGCACTTTGGGAGGCCGAGGTGGGTGGATCATGAGGTCAAGAGATCGAGACCATCCTGGTCAACATGATGAAACCCCGTCTCTACTAAAAATGCAAAAAATTAGCTGGGCATGGTGGCGCGTGCCTGTAATCCCAGCTACTCAGGAGGCTGGGGCAGGAGAATTGCCTGAACCCAGGAGGCGGAGGTTGCGGTGAGCCGAGATTGCGCCATTGCACTCCAGCCTGGGTAACAAGAGCGAAACTCCGTCTCAAAACATAAATAAATAAATAAAAATACAAAAATTAACTGGGCATGACGGTGTGTCATGCCTACTAGTAGTCCTAGCTACTCAGGAGGTAAGGTGGATCACCTAAATTCAGGGAGGTAGAGGCCACAGTGACCCGTGATCACACCACTACACTCCAGCCTGGGTGACAGAGTGAGACACTGTGTCAAGAAAAAAAGTTAAAATATGTTAAAATGACACACCGAAAATATGTATTCAACACAAAAGAAGGCAGTAATGAGAAACAGGGTAAAAAAGTGGTAGGAGACATTCAGAAAACAAATAGCAAAATGGCAACTGTAAATTCAAACATGGCAATACTTACATTAAGTGTGACTAGTCTAAACATTCTATCAAGGCAGTTACAGTCTAAGTGGGTAAAAAGCCAAATCTAGCTATTTTCTGTCTAGAGGAGACATCTTAGATTCAAAGACACAGATCGGTGGGAAATGAAGGATGGAGAAAGATAAACCTTGCAAACAGTTAAACAACAACTTCCCATATGACCTAGCAATTCCATTCTAAGGAATCTTCCCAAGAAAAGTGAACACTTCTGCCACACAGAGCCAGTACCTGAAGTTCAGGGCAGTGCTATTCATAATAACTATACCTGCAAACAGTCCGAATGCCCAACAGCTAATAAGTGTAGAAGCAAAGTCTGATGGAGTCACACGATGGAATTCCAGTCAACAATTAAGGGAAGATGCCGGTACACGCTACAACAGAATGCTCAAAAACATTACGTCAACTGAAAGAATCCATATACTATATGACCCCATTTATATGAACTGTCCCAAGTTTATGAGAACAAAAAGCAGATCTGTGGTTGTTTAGGGCTGAGGATGAGGCAAAAACTAATTGCAAATGGACATAAGGACACACTCTGGGGTGATTAAAATGTTCTAAGGCCGGGCGTGGTGGCTCACGCCTGTAATCCCAGCAGTTTGGGGATCACCTGAGGTTGGAAGTTCAAGACCAGCCTGGCCAACATGGAGAAACCCCATCTCTACTAAAAATACAAAATTAGCAGGGCATGGTGGCACACACCTGTGATCCCAGCTACTCGGGAAGCTGAGGCAGGAGAATCGCTTGAACCTGGGAGGCAGAGGTTACAGTGGTCCAAGATGGCACCATTGCACTTCAGCCAAGAGCAAAACTCTCTCAAAAAAAAAAAAAAAAGTTTTAACACTGGATTATATAGTTGCTCAATTCCATAAATTTACTAAAAATCATTGAATTGAAAAAAGTAGCAATTAACCAAAATAATGAAAAAGTAGCAGTTAACCAAAATAATGAAAAAAAGTATCATTTAACAAAAAATGATATTTGATAATATTTTGTTTCTATCCCGCTATCTTAAAGTTTAGAAACACTTTATTATTAGAAAAAAAAACAATAAAAGAACACTATTATTTTAAAAAGTTTGTATTTTTTTATTGACTAAACAATCTATTGAGAAATAAAATAATAATTGAAAATACATTTTTCTTAGCATAAAGTAGTGGTAAGATACTATTGTAATATAGAAATAAATAATAATTTCCAGGCTGGACACGGTGGCCCATTCCTGTAATCCCAGCACTTTGGGAGGCTGAAGCAGGTAGATTCTTTGAGCCTAGGAATGTGAGACCAGCCTAGGTAACATGGCAAAAGCCCATCTCTGCTAAAAATACAAAAAGCTGGGCGTGGTGGCACGCATCGATAGTCCAGCTACTTGGGTGGCTGAGGTGGTAGAATCACCACTTGAGCCTGGGAGGTTGAGGCTGCAGTGAGCCGTGACCGCACCGCACCACTGGAGTCTGTCCTGAGCCATGGGAATGAGATGCCGCCTCAAAAAAAAAAAAAAAAAAAAGAATAATTTCTGTTGTATCAAACTTTAAAATAAATTTTCAATTGAAGGTGAAATAAAGACATTTCTGAAGAAATTACAGCTGAGAGTATTCATAGCCTGCAGACTCACCAGATAAGAGATGCTATCGGGAGCTCATTAGCTGAAGAGAAATGATCCAGATGAGAACAGGAAGGAAGGCATCGAGACAGCCAGAAATACGAATCTATGGGTAATTATAAAAGATGATTTTATCTCTTTTCTTCATTTCTTTAAAAGGCAAAAACACTAATAATATATTATGGAGTTTATAACATGTGAAGCAAAGTCTATGACATGGATAGATCAAAGATAACATGGGAATAATTACACTAATGTAATGTAAACCGTTATACAGAAGCGGTTTAATATTAATTTAATGTAGATTGTGATAAATTAAGGATAAATGCTTTATTACCTCCCTGAAGCAACCACTTTAAAAAAATCAAATAAAAGGAAACAGATGTATATCTGAAAAACTAACAGGGAAGGTAAGATAAAATACCATACCATACCGGATTAATCCTCAAAGACAGAAAAACAGAAGCCGCAAATAACAGATAGGATAAATCAGAAACAGGTAGCAAAACTGAACCATAAAACTCAACCATATCAATACTTCCACTAAATGGAAACAGGGCAGCCACCCCATTTAAAAGACAACAATGGTTAAGATGATGGCAAGAATGAGAGGAAGAAACAAACAAAAACAATTGGACTGGATTAAAAAAAAAAAACAACAAGCCCCAACTACATACTGTTTACAATAGATGTACTTTTGGCCCAGGCACGGTGTAATCCCAGCACTTTGGGAGGCTGAGGCAGGTGGATCATGAGGTCAGGAGTTCGAGACCAGCCTGACAAAACTGGTGAAACCCCATCTCTACTAAAAATACAAAAATCAGCCGGGCACGGTAATACAAGCCTGTAATCCCAGCTACTCAGGAGGCTGAGGCAGGAGAATCGCTTGAACCTGGGAGGCACTCCAGCCTGGGTGACAGAGAGAGACTTCGTCTAAAAAAAAAAAAAAAAAAAAAGATGTACTTTAAAGATACAGTAATCAGTAATCACACTAATCACAAGAAAGCTGGCAACCATACTAATATCAATAGGCTTTGAGGCAAGAAGCATTACCAAAGATAAAGAGAGATGGTTCTTTTTTTTTTTTTTTTAAATGGAGTCTTGCTCCGCTAATTTTTGTATTTTTAGTAGAGATGGAGTTTCCCTGTGTTGGCCAGGATGACCAACAGAGCAAAAGGTCAAACTCCTGACCTCAGGTGATCCACCTGCCTCAGCCTCCCAAAGTGCTGTGATTACAGGCATGAGCCACCACGCCTGGTGAGAGATACTTCTTAATGATGATCAAATCAATGTATCAAGAAGACAACAATCCTAAATATGCCTGTTCCTAATGACAGTTTGAAAATACATGAAACAGTGTTGGCTTCGGCAGCGCATGGACTAAAATTGGAACGATACAGAGAAGATTAGCACAGCCCCTGCGCAAGGATGACAGGCAAATTCGTGAAGTGTTCCGTAACAAAAAAGAAAGAAAATACATGAAACAAAACTTGACAGAACTAAGTGGAGAAATAGATGAATTTGTAATCATCGTCACGTTGTCTCCAAAGATGGCCACCAGCAGTGCCACCATCATCCAACCACGTAGCACACCTCCCAACAAGAGATGGAGTCATTTTCCTCCTCTTTTAAAATTTTTACTATTTTGTTTTTGAGACAGTCTCGCTCTGTCATCCAGGCTAGAGTGAAGTGGCGGGATCTTGGTTCACTGCAACCTCCGCCTCCTGGGTTTAAGCAGTTCTCCTGCTGTGACCCCCGAGTAGCTGGTACTACAGGTGTGCGCCACTACACTTGGCTAATTTCTATATTTTTAGTAGAGACGGGTTTTGCTACGTTGGCCAGGGTGGTCTTGAACTCCTGACCGCAAGTGATCCACCCATCTTGGCCTCCCAAAGTGCTAGGATTACAGGCAGGAGCCACCGCACCTGACCATATTTTCCTATTCTTTAGATCAGCAAGGTCCTTATGACTTGCTTTGACTAACAGAATGTAGCAGAAATGATTCTGGGCCACTTCTAGCCTGGCCCTTAAGAGGCTGGAAGATTCTCTTTCACTCTGTTGAAAGCCAGCTGCCATGCAGAATACCTTGGACTAGACTATTGAAAATTGAGACATTCCATGGAGACAGAGAAGACACATGGACTAGAACTGATACATCCTTGCCAAGGTCCCAGCACGTAAGTGAAGTTAGCAGTAGCTGAGCTTCCAGATGATTCCAGCTGTCCAAATGACACCAGCAGGCCGCATGACCCAGTGGACCCACAGAATCATGGGGAATAATGAATTATCTGAAGCCATGAGATTTTGGGGTGGTTTGCTATGCAGCAGTCTATCAATGAAACATGGTTTTCTCTGTCATTGATGGGATAAGCAGACAAAAGCCAGTGAAGACAGCAGCTTCCTCTGGATGACCCCTTCACTTTGCTGCCACTGCCCAGCCCAAGGGAGTCAGTCATGGAAGCCCCCAAGGAGCAAGATGGCCAGCAGTCCCAGAGGTGGAAATGAGAGACGATGAGTAAAATGCTAAGTTGACTGAGGTTCTGGAGCTCTTGGTTGCAGTTGTTCTTCCAGACCAATAATTAAAAGCTCACGGGCTTTGAACAAGGCCAGAGGAGAAATGACTTAGTGCATGCATACAATGCGGGCGCTGGCTTCCTCTTTCATGAAAACCCTGCAGAGGTCAAAAGCTAGCTCCATCAGCTCTGCCAAGTATGCATTGTCCACACTGGACGGGGCCCTCCCAGACTTAAGATTTTTTCCATACGTTTTCTATTATTCAGTGGCTGGTGAAGTGAAGGGGGCTGTACAAACAGAGGAAGAAATGGATGGCTACATCTGCTCCTATTCTATATCCTGGTTTTGGAAACTCACAGCTTTCCTAACAAGGATGACTTCAGAAAGAGAAAAGAAAAGGTCATCAAAACAATCACTGATATCTCCAAGGAGGATGAAAGACACTCATGGGGCAGGACGGAACACCCCACTAAGCCCAGCCTACATCAACAGACCACACCCAGCCAACCCTGAGACACATGAGCACACCCAGCCAAGACCACCGAAGTCCTCCACAGTCCAGTCTCAGAATGGGCCAATCCCCAGCAGCACCTGAGACATCTGAGCGAGTCAGGCAGAGGACTGTCAAGCTCAGCCAACCTTCAGCTGACCCTGAGACGCCAGAGTGAGCTCAGCTGAGGTCAGCAGAACTTTTCAGGCATGCCCAGCCCAAATCAGCCAACCTCCAGCTGACTCGCAGCCTCATCAACACCACCCAGCTGCTCGTTAAGCTAGTCAAGGCTGGGCTCCCCATAACCTAAGGAGCAGATTCTACACTGCAGAGGCGCCCACGTGGCCCAAACCTCCTGCCACATGTTCCATCCAGGATCTAATACCTTCTAAGAGCTTCTACCTCATCAAATGCTTCAATCCTGGAAGAAGAGGTGAATGTCATGTCTTCCTGGCTCATGCTGGCCGGCCTATTTCTTGAACTACTGAATCCACCTTTGCAAAATTATGACTGAGGCAGTGAAAGAGATCTAATTCACTGATTCCATCTTGCTTCCAACCTCCAAGCTGTCCTTGTTCATTCCTCGGCGTAGGCTGAGCTAACTTTGGGAGAAACTTAATTTATAGCTTATAGATTAAAACAAAGACGATAACAGCCTTTCCCAAAGCAGACCTCTTTCTTGTCTGGGAATAAATTACCTTGGAGGACTCACATTAGCCACAAGGTTAGGAATTATGGTCTAGGAGTCTTGCAGCTGGAGGCCACAAGATTCTGACCCTCCTTAAACCGCTCCTAAGATCAGTACTTGAGATATTTTGCACACCCTGCACTTGATGGATCAGCTGGCCCCACCCAGACTGATAAACTGGCTCATCTGATCTTGCAGCCCCCACCCAGGAACTGACTCAGTGCAACAAGACAGCTTCAACTTCCCTTGATTTCATCTCTGACCAGTCAGCACTACTGGCTCACTGGCTTCCCCCCACCCACCAAGTTGTCCTTAAAAACTTTGCTCCCCGAGACCATCCTGGCCAACATGGCGAAACCCCGTCTCTACTAAAAATACAAAAATTAGCTGGGCGTGGTGGCGCGTGCCTGTAATCCCAGCTACTCAGGAGGCTGAGGCAGGAGAATTGCTTGAACCCAGGAGGCGGAGGTTGCAGTGAGCCGAGATCATGCTACTGCACTCCAGTCTGGCGATTGGTGACGGAGTGAGACTCTGTCTCAAAAAAAAAAAAAAAAAAAAAAAAAACCTTGCTCCCCGAATGCTGGAGGAGACTGATTTGAGTAATGATAAAAATCTCGTCTCCTGCACAGCCAGCTCTATGTGAATTACCCTTTCTCTGCTACAGTTCCCCTGTCTTGATAAACTTGCTCTGTCTATGCGCGGGCAAGGTGAACCCCTTGGGTGCTTGTACTATTGACGACAAATTCCACTTTCTTCCTCCTCATTGTTTAAGGATGAAGTTAGTGAAGCCAAACCCCAATGTAGGACCCACAATAACCTCTCCTCCCTACATGCATTCAAGGCTGGCAGACCCAAACCAAGGAGGGGCTGAGCATCAGGAGTTTTGTGTAACTTTTTATGAAGTTTACTCATGAGAAGAACGAACTTCAGCCAGGTCTGCTGCACCTGTTCCCTGCCCCACCTCCACTGGAGTCTGCCCTGGTTACCAAGACTCATTTGGTTCAGTCTCTGTGTTTTTCTCAGTCCGTTGTCACTGGCAGTGTCCTAGCAACTGAGAGACTTCACAGTGGTGTCAGGGCCATGTAGGGTCTGCTATGGCCATGATGCTCTGTGTCATGCTGGTCCTAGAGATGCCACGCCAGGTGGTGGGAGCAGTGCAGGGACTTGGACCAGGCCCAGCTCCCCAAGGACTTCTGGGCAAGAGGGTGGTTTTGGTCATAGGCGGAGTTTAGTTGAGAGCCTACTTTATGCAAGTAGAGACAGATTGGCCATTTCTATCCCTCTAGGGGGACAACATCACATTTTTGGAAACTCAGCCACATGGAAATGTAAAAACTGGAGGCCATTAATACAAAGTTGGAAACTGCCAACTCTTTATTTGGGCTTAAAATAGGGCTTTTAGAAGAGGACATAAAGAGAAAGCTAAACGTTCAGAACAAGTTGAGTTGATGGCTGGCATTGCAAGAAACGTTCAGTCTTTAGAAGATGCAGCACAATGTATCTGACATCAAGAATCTGCAACCAGAACAGCCTTCAAAATACATCAGAGGAAACAGAGCACCTTTAGACAGCATGAAATCATCCCTGGATGACCATGATGGTCTTCAGGGATGCATGAGGCTGCTTTCGCAAGAAGCCAGAGAAGAGAAGGAAGAGTGGGTGAACATGGTAAGCAGAATGAAATATAGAACACTCTACAGGCGATCAGACCAAGCCTCTGGGTGGCCACTCGCTTAAAGAGGAGTGTTTGGGGGCCTTCCTGGGAGAAGACAACATGGATGGTGGGAGCTCGCAACTGGGTGGAACAACTGCATTAGAAAGCCAGCGGCTCCTAGATTCTTCAAAAGGAGTTTGAAGAAGTGGATGCCACTCAAAGAGTTCTTAGCCAGGTGCAGTGGCTCACGCCTATAATCCCAGCACTTTGGGAGGCTAAGGCACGTGGATCGCCTGAGGTCAGGAGTTCGAGACCAGCCTGGCCAACATAGTGAAACCCTGTCTCTACTAAAAATACAATTAGCTGGATGTGGTGGCAGGTGCCGATAATCCCAGCTACTAGGGAAGGCTGAGGCAGGAGAATCATTTGAACCCAGGAGGCAGAGGTTGCATCACTGCACTCCAGCCCTCCAGCCTGGACAACAAGAGTAAAATTCCATCTCAAAACAAACAAACAAACAAACAAAAAACAGTTCTCGTAAGACACTATTTATTTATTTAATTTTAGACAGGGCTTGCTCTGTAGCCCAGGCTGCAGTGCAGTGGCACAAACATGGCTTGCTGTAGCTTGGACCTCCTGGGCTCAATCGGTCCTCCCACCTAGGCCTCCCAAGTAGCTGGAACTACAGGTGCACACCAGCACACGCCGCTAATTTTGGCATATTTTGTAGAGACAGGGACTTTGTATGTTGCTCATGTTGATCTCCAACTCCCCGGCTCAAGTAATCCACCCGTCTCAGCCTCCCCAAGTGTGGGGATTACAGCGGTGAGTCCCTGAGCCCAGCTAAAACACCTTAAAAGAAATCAAATGTCCACTAAATTAGCTGAAGGAGAGGAAATGATTGATGGCCTCATACTTAAAGTCTACAAACTGAGACAGCCTCACTGAAGTCAGACAAACACAGACAGGGGAGGCCGCAGCTCCAGCAGGAACTCCGAGTCCTTCCTGAATTGCATCAAGGAAAAGAAATCAGTGTGCACCAAATCGCCAATTGAGAGAGAATTTGCCCTTTAATGATAGAGGAGACTGTTTCTGAAGCAGATGGCAAGACCAGGCGTGCTGGAGACTTGTAAAGTACCAGCCCAAATTCTGTCAGGAAAATGCAGAAGAATCACAAGCTATCACTCAAGCTAGCTTATTTCCTGTAAGAGAAAAAAACCCACGATAATGGGCTCAGAGCTCTGCTGGCTGAAAAAAAAAAGACCTTAAAAACTTAAGAAAAATTATACATTAGTAAAAATGACTGGAGAAGAATGTTAATGCTTTCAAGAATATCCCTAATATTCCAAATGGGCATTTGGCCAAGGCCAAGAGAATCACCAGGCAGGGCTGCCACAGTAAACGTATGATGCCCAGCTAAATTTGATAGGCTCATACTACACAAATTATCATTATTATTCTATTTTGTGAGACAAGGTCTCATTCTGTCACCCAGGCTGGAGTGCTGTGGTGCAATCACAGCTCACTGCAGCCTCAACTTCCTGGGCTCAAGCAATCCTCCTGCCTCAGCCTCCTGAGCAGCAGGGATTACAGGCGGGCACCACCATGCCCCGCTAATTTTTAAATGTTTTTTTGTAGAGATGGGGGTCTCACTTTGTTGCACAGGCTGGTATCCAGCTCCTGGGCTCAAGCGATCCTCCTGCCTCAGCCTCCTAAAGTGCGGGGGTTACCGGTGTGAGCCCCTGCACTGGGCTATTTCTGATCTTTATTGAACAAATCTAACTATCTTTTTCAGCTGTCTTTAAAGACTTATCCATATTCGGATTTTCATTGTCTCTGCCCAACTCTCTCCTCCCTTCATTCTAATTGTCCTCCACAGCTCCTTTCCCACCATCCTCACCTGCTCATTCGTTATAGCCCAGTGAGAGCTCCAGGCTATACATCCAGCCAGCCTCAGCCCAAACTCTGCCTCAGCCATCGACTAAATGTGTGACCTCGAAAAAGTACGTGTGTGTGTGTGTGTGTGTGTGTGACACAGTTTCACTCTGTCACCCAGGTTAGACTGCAATGGTGTGATCTCAGCTCCACACAACCTCCACCTCCCAGGTTCTAACAATTCTCCTGCCTCAGCCTCCTGAGTAGCTGGAACTAGAGGTGCACAACACCATGCCTGGATAATTTTTATATTTTTAGTAGAGATGGGGTTTCACCATGTTGGCCAGGCTGGTCTCGAACTCCTGACCTAAGGTGATCCACCCACCTCGGCCTCCCAAAGTGCTGGGATTATAGGCATGAGCCACCACACCCGGCCACCTTAATGTTTTGTACATCAGTTTCCTTGTCTGTAAAACCAGGATAAAAGTGGTACCTTTACATAAGGGATATGTTCAAATTAAGGGAAATAATATGTCAAACACTTGGAAGTATTATCCAACGGAATTCAGTAAGCACTAAAGGCGATAAAGCACATAACCTGCCATCAGCAGTTCCTGAACAACCATGTCTTGAGGTAGACATTGTAACAGCTCCTGGGTGTCTGAAAGTAATGAAGACGAAGTTGCTGTCACTCGGTCTCTTCGTGCAGAAAGGAAGAAAGGTGAGAAAACAACAAGCAATGTGATGGAATGGAACGTCGTATCATAAAGTAAGAGTTCACCAGTCACTGCTTTCCCTGGGGTCCAGTAAGAGACCCTGACCCAGTCATTCACGAAGAGAAGGAGGGAATTCTGGGAACAGAGGAAGGATAGGCTCAGTTTTCCAACAAGCCAGATGCTCATCAACTAAAGCTTGAGAAACTTCCATTTTGCACAGTGAGTCACACCTGCTGCCTGATGACCAGCGCCTCTTCCTCCGCCCTCCCTAATTTGTTTTCCTGCACGTGGTTACTAGACTGACACTAGACCCCTCATCCGACCACCTGCTGCTGCCTGTTGAGCAACTGTTCTTCCTTGCCCCACCTGTTTCCCTTCTCCCGTTTTAATATAAACACCTAACTTTTTTTCTTTTTGAGACAGAGTTTTGCTCTTGTTGCCCAGTCTGGAGGGCAATGGCACGATCTCAGCTCACTGCAACCTCCGCCTCCTAGGTTCAAGCAATTCTCCTGCCTCAGCCTCCTGAGTATGTGGGATTACAGGCACCCACCACCACACCCAGCTAATTTCTTGTGTTTTTAGTAGAGATGGGGTTTCACACTCTTAGACAGGCTCGTCTCGAACTTCCTGACCTCAGGTGATGAGCCCACCTCAGCCTCCCAAAGTGCTGGGATTACAAGCAGGAGCCACCGCACCCAGCCTAAATCCCTAACTTTAGTGGGCGAGGGAAAGACATATCTGGGGCTTCCTCCCACCCCTCCAGCTGACACCACCTCTAATAAAGCCATGTGCCATGGCAATACTCTTTGTCTCAGTGACTGGCTTTCTGTGTGGCAAGCGGCGGGACCTAGGCTGAACCCCTAGCAATCAGTTAACAGGCATTACTGTTTTGAAGGCTCCAAGTCACTAAAGGAGAGGAGGGGTGGGCGGGAAAAAAAAGGACAGGAGGTTGAGAATAACAGACAGCAGGACAGACAAATCATTAACGATGCTGATGGCAGACAGTATAGATTCTGCAGGTGGCCTGCATGGGTTCAAATCCTGGTTCTACCGCTTAGCAGCTTTGTGACTTTGGGAAAATTAAATACTTTCAATGCCTCAGTTTCCAGGTCTATAAAATGGGGACAGTAGTAATGGTAGTAATAATGACCTCATAGAAATGGGAGAAATTGGCCGGGGGCGGTGGCTCACGCCTGTAATCCCAGCATTTTGGAAGGCCAAGGCGGGCAGATCACGAGGTCAAGAGATTGAGACCATTCTGGCCAACATGGTGAAACCCCGTCTCTACAAAATTATCTGGGCACAGTGGCAGGTACCTGAAATCCCAGCTACTCAGGAGGCTGAGGCAGGAGAATAGCTTGAATCAGGGAGTCAAGGGTTGCGGTGAGCTGAGATTGCACCACTGCACTCCAGCCTGTCGACAGAGCAAGACTCCATCTCAAAAAAAAGAAAGAAAGAAATGGGAGAAATTAAGTAATGGACATAAAGCGCTTAGCACTATGTGTGTACTGAAGGTAGTAAATGCTCAGTACATGTTAGCTGCTGCTGCTTTTAACATAGGGCTAGATCTCTGTCTTCTAGGACAATGTAGGTACAGATATTTGAATAGCTGTAGGTACCTCAGGGAACCGCCTTCCTCACCGTGTCCACCCTGTTTTCTGCCGGGACTGAATCATCCTGTCATTTCCCGGTAGGCTTTGTTTGCAACAGTTCTGTCCTGGCTGCTGAGAGGAAAGCATGAGATTTTCTGTGCCTACGCTGTTCCCACCCACTCATTATTCTGGACTCCTCAAGCCTCCTTTCCAGATACCTGCCCCTGCCCAATCTCCTTTTTAAGTGACTAAGTCAGTTAATGCATAAAGGTTTAGCACTGAGGAACTGCCAGGAGCAGAGGCTCTCCGGTGGCCAAGCAGCCTGCATTCTACCTCCCAGGTTTCCTCCTCCTTCCCTTGGAGGGTTTCTAGTTTCTATTGCCCTTGTCATCCCTCCCTCCATCCATCCATCCATCCATCATCCATCCAGCCATTGATTCAACCATCCATGTGGCCATGCAAACATCTATCAACCAGGGGCAGCTTTGCAAGGAACTTCCAGCAATGCCTAGAGATAGATATTCTTGGTTATCACAATTGGTGGCGGGGGACAGGGTGCTTCTGGCTTCCAGTAGTTAGAGACGGGGATGTTACTAATGCAGAGGACAGCCCACACAACTGGGAGTTCATCAGCCTAAAATACCATTGGTCCCAAGGTTGTGAAACTATATGCAGCCAGCCATCTGACCACCCAAGCACACCTTTATCTATTCATTCATTCTGTATTTACCTTAACAACTGTGCGGCTCATCCTGGAAAGACTGCAGGTGAGGCTTGGTCATAGGCCCACATCCCAATCTCTAGTGGTGTCTTATACCTTCCCATTCATGTCTGAGAAGAGAATTTAGTTTTTCAAAGGCAGCAAATACCTTCACAATGTCCTTTGGTCTTTGGATACATCTACTGGCATTGCCAGTTGGGGGACTGTCTAGACAGACACCCGGAAACATTCCCCGCTTCTTGAGCAGGACTCCCGATGGCCAGGGACTGACCTACACTAGGGAATCTCACGAGGTCATCGGTTTGCAGAGAGAGTGGCACCATCCTTGTGGATTTTCCCCTGTGGCCACCAGGCAGGACACCCAAGCCTTGCAGTCTCTGACCTCGTCTTACCCCACCTCTCTGCAGCACTGATCCAGCCGACCACATCCTCCCTGTTAGGGCATGATCCTCTCTTGGCTTCTGTGCTCCTGATGGAAGGAGGCCTCCTCTCCGTGCTGGTTTCTTCCCCTCTTCTGCTCAACCTCTAAATGTGCACCTGCCCCAAGGCTTCCTCCTGGCCTTTGGCTGCTCCTCATGACTTTCAATTCCCTGTAAGCTGAAACCCAAATCTGTATTTCCAGCCCAGCCTCCTCCCAGGATCCACGTATTAAACCGCTACTTGATGTCTCCTGGATGCTCAAAGGACGTCTCAAACGCAACACTACTGAGACAATTCTCCCCCACTCCCCTCTCCACGGGCTTCCATTTCACAACCATCTACCCTGTTCCTTGGGCCAAAAACGTGGGAGTCATCCTCTCTTTCCTTCCTACCTCCCCACACATCCAATTCTTCTCTGAGTTCTTCTGACTCTATTTAAAAAGGTAATTTCACCCAATGCTCTCTGTATCCCAGAATATAAAGCCTCCCTAAAAGCGGGCACCTGCTCAGTCCCTCACTGTGTATCTCCAGCACCTGACACACAGTAGGCGTTCATTAAATGAAACTTCAGATGGGTAGTGAACACCCTTCTTCTAGATCAAGCGAAATTAGAAACCAAGAGGTTTTTTTTTAAGACAGGGTTTCTGTCTTTTTTTTTTTCTAGACCATGTTGGTCAGGCTGGTCTTGAACTCCCGACCTCAGGTGATCCACCTGCCTTGGCCTCCACAGTGCTTGGATTACACGCATGAGCCACTATGCCCGGCCGAAACCAAACGGTTTTCTAGTGAGCATCTGACAGGGCAGCAGGCAGGACAGTGGTGGAGATGACTCCAGGAAGACCTATAGACTTGACTTGTTTAGTTCACTCAGAACTTCACATGTCCCTTCCTGAGGCTTGATTCACATCCATCCCTTAGCAAGCAGCTGGTGCTTATTCAGTGTTAGTTGAATGAATGAGTTTTTGAAAGCTTTCAAGTTCGTACCCTTTGGGCTCCCTGTTCCACCTTCTATGAACACATTCTTTCTTTCCTCACACCAGGTACAGCATGACTAGACCTCGGCTTGCCTAAGACCTATTTACAAATAATTTCTTAGAGTGGGTCATTCCTTTCAACTGTTATACTTTGATTTTTCTTCTTCATTCTAAAGATCACATTATCTAGTTTGCTAAGGTTGCCATAACAAAATGCCAAGGACTGGGTGGCTGGAAGTCCAAGGCCAAGGTGTCTGCAGGATTGGTTTTTCTAGAGGCCTCTCTCCTTGGCTTGTAGACGCCATCTTCTCCCAAGGGGCCTCATGGTCCCCCTCTTGTGTGTCTGTGTCCGAATCTCCTCTTCTTAGAAGGACAGTGATGTAAGAGGAATGAAGGGTGCGGGTGGCCAGCACTGGATTGGAACCCACTCAAATGACCTCATTTTAATTTAATTACCTCTTTAAAGACCCTGTTTTCAAATATAGTCTCATTCTGAGATACTGGAGATTAAGACTTCAACAGATGAATTGAGGACAGGGGTACAATTTAGCCCATCACACTGTCACCAATTCCTAGACTTGCACTTTTGTGTTGACAGCAATAATTGCAAAGGAAGAAATGTGCTTGAGCATAGGCCAAAAGACAGCTCAAGTTCTAAAGAGAAATGCCTCCCACACCCAGCCCAAAGACGTCCACACTCCCTAAACAAGCACAAATTGCTAGGGGGACCCACAAACCCTTATCCCTGTGGATGAACCTGAACTTTACTCTGGTCTTGTGGGTGAAACACAACTGCATTGTGAAACATGAGTACGATAGAATGAACAAGGCAGCCAGATGCACATGCTACACATTTTACTGATTGCATTTCCTCTTCTACAACAAATGGACTCTGGATTTGACAAGAGCAGGCAATCTCTAGTAGACCCGTCTTACCCCAGCTGACTCCTGTTCATCAGCCCTTCACTTCAGTGATGCCTCCCAAGAAAAACCCATCCTGACCATCCTAGCCAACGCTGGCACCCCCACCCTTCATTTCTGTTACATCACTGTGTTATTTTTTTTTCAAAGCACTTACTCTTGGAAATAATCACAGTTATTTACTTTATTGCCTGTCTCCTTTCACTAGAACACATAGATGAAAGGGAACAGTAGGGCCCTTGTCTTCCTTGGTTCAAGTCTGAATCCCCACAGCCCAGTACCTAAGACACCTTGCTCAATCAACATGCATCAAATGAATGAATAAGACACTGCTGTACTTTTTAAGAGGTGTTTTGACTGGCTGGGTGTGGTGGCTCACGCCTGTAATCCCAACACTTTAGGAAGCCAGGCGGGCAGATCACAAGGTCAGGAGTTCAAAACCAGCCCGGTCAACATGATGAAACCCCGTCTCTACTAAAAATACAAAAAAATTAGCTTGGCGGAGTGGTGCACTCCTGTAATCCCAGCTACTCAGGGGGCTGAGGCAGGAGAATCACTTGAACTTGGGAGGCAGACGTTGTAGAGCTGAGATTGTGCCACTGCAGAGCGAGATTCTGTCGAAAGAGAGAGGAAGGAAGGAAGGAAGGAAGGAAGGAAGGAAGGAAGGAAGGAAGGGAGGGAGGGAGGGAGGGAGGGAGGGAGGAAGGAAGGAAGGAAGGAAGGAAGGAAGGAAGGAAGGAAGGAAGGAAGGAAGGAAGGAAGGAAGGAAAGATTTGACTGTCTTTTTTTTTCCTTTGAGACAGGGTCTCACTCTGCCACCCAGATTGGAGTGCAGTGGCAGGATCTCAGCTCACTGTAACTTCCACCTTCTGGGTTCAAGTGATCCTCTCACCTCAGCCTCCTGAGTAGCTGGGATTACAGGCATAAGCCACCACACCTGGCTAATTTTCGTATTTTTAGTAGAGACGGTGTTTCACCATTTGGCCAGGCTGGTGTCAAACTCCTGAGTGATCTGCCCACCTCAACCTCCCAGAGTGTTGGGATTACCTCCCAGAGTGCTGAGCCACCGCACCTGGCCTCAAGTGGCTTTTTCATATTTGCCTTCCAAACTGTATTTGTATTTTTGTGAGTCTAAAGTGGTTAAAAATCATTTGCCTTCCTTCTGGGCGGTGACTCAAACTTCTGGCCAGGAAGGAACACCAGGGAGGGGAGGTCAGAGTGGAACTGAATATCCGCAGAAGCGCAGCCCTGCGGGCGACGACAAGGGGGCGCCGCCGGAACCCAGTTTCTCTCTGGTCTCAGCCCCAAGAGAGGCCTGGCGGGGACTCCCGGAGGCCGCAGCGGCCCCCACCTGGGCGCCATCACCTCCAGGCCCGCGGTCCCCGAACGTGCCTCTCGCCCTCTGCAGGTCCCCCAACCGCGGAAAGAGGCCCGGCCCGCGACTGCGTTCCCAAGATGAAGGCTGACTGTAAAAGCATTCCCTTCGCAGCAACTACAAATTCCACATTCCCAGGAAGAAATTTATGATCTACCTAAAGAAAGGCACAAAGGGCCGGGCGCGGTGGCTCAAGCCTGTAATCCCAGCACTTTGGGAGGCCAAGGCGGGTGGATCACGAGGTCAAGAGATCGAGACCATCCCGGTCAACATGGTGAAACCCCGTCTCTACTAAAAATACAAAAATTAGCTGGGCATGGTGGCGCGTGCCTGTAATCCCAGATACTCAGGAGCCTGAGGCAGGAGAATTGTCTGAACCCAGGAGGCGGAGGTTGCGGTGAGCCGAGATCGCGCCATTGCACTCCAGCCTGGGTAACAAGAGCGAAACTCCGTCTCAAAAAGAAAAAAAAAAAAAAAAAGAAAGAAAGGCACAAAGCTTTACTACGGACCATAACGCTTAAAGTAAAGGGAGAGACAAACCATATTCCTGGATGGGAAGATCATGAAAACGCCGATTCTCCCCGAAATTACAGCAAATCCAATCTAAATCCCAACAGGTTTTGGCAAACAAGAAGCCAAATTTGTCTTGAAAAGCCAACACATTACGTTAGTCAAGATCATTAAACAAAAAATAGTAATGATAACTACCAATTTTGGTGTTTGTATCAGTAAGAAAAAGTGGGGAATACACAAGGAGGAGAGGAATTTTCTGCGTGCACAAGCAAGGAAGCAACCATAACAGAAAAGTTTGATAGATTTACGTATCAAAAGAGCCCATTTATGCAATAAAGAGGCAGATGTCAATGGAAAAAGACACAGGTAATATTCTTAATATACAGAGGGGTCTTCTCTGTTTTTCATGAAGATCAACAACAAATAGAAAACTGGAAGAGAATACAGGCTGGCTATTCAGAAAGAACTATTTGACCAATAAACACATGGGAAAATATTCCAGACCCCCCCAGTAATCAGATAAGTGCCTATTAAAACCACATGATGGCTGGCGCAGGGGATCACGCCTGTAATCTCAGCACTCAGGGAGGCCGGAGTGGAAGGATCACTTAAGGCCAGGAATTCGAGACCAGCCTGGGCAACATGGAGAAACCCTGTTTCTACAAAAAATACAAAAAAGGCCAGGCGTGGTGGCTCATGCCTGTAATCCCAGCACTTTGAGAGGCTGAGGTGGGCGGATCACTTGAGGTCAGGAGTTTGAGACCAGCCTGGCCAACATGGCGAAACCCTATCTCTACTAAAAATACAAAAATTAGCTGGGCGTGGTGGCAGGCAACTGTAATCCCAGTTACCCTGGAGGCTGAGGGAGGAGAATCGCTTGAACTCGGGAGGTGGAGGTTGCAGTGAGCGGAGAGAGTGCCAGTGCACTCCAGCCTGGGCAACACAGGGAGACTCCGTCTTAAAAAACAAAAATTAGCCGGGCCTGGTGGCGTGCTCCTGTAGTCCCAGCTATTCAGGAGGCTGGAGTGGGAGGATTGATTGAGCCCAGGAGGTCGAGGATGCAGTGAGCCAAGGTTGCACCACTGCACTCGAGCCTGGGCCACAGAGCGAAACCCTGTCTCAAAAATAAACAAAACAAACCTCCTTTCAAAAGCCCATGACGCTCTCTTGCCTGCCTAACAGGCAAATGTTAAATAAAAAGATGGCCCCTGGCCCCAGAACCTGGGAGATCCCTTCTTCCAGCCAGTGTCTACCGCGCATCTCCAGTGGCCCGGCTCCCTCCCGGGCGCGGGCTTTTCACAGTGAAAACGCTGATTGCTCCTGCTGTCCTGGGGCCCACACTCCAGGGACAGAGGCGGGAACGCGGAGATGCGCACAAAACAGATCGTGCGTCACACACTAGCGGGCAACGCGTGCTATACAGAAAATTCACGCGGCAGGGACAGAGAGTGGGGGGGTGCCATTCGATGGGGAGGCGGGGGAGGGCAGGGGTGCCGAGGGGTCCCCAGACCTGGATGACGTCAGACAACCACATACAGGTGCGGGAAAGGATGCTCCCAGCTGCAGAGACCAACGGCCTGCAGGAGCGGGGCCTGTGTATTCAAGAGAGGGAAGGAGAGGTGGCGGGGCGGGGGTGCTGGGGAGAGTAGGGTCTGCAACCCCCTGACCAGGCTCGGGGTTAATTCTGAATGACAGAGAAAGCCGGGGTGTTCTGCAGGGGCCTGGCAGGATTACGTTACGTTCTCAGTGCGCCCACTGGCGGCTGCGGGAAGAACAGCCTGGGCGGGGGCGGTGGAGGCACCAGGTGAGAGAATCCCAACGAAAGGATGATGTGGACCCAGGTGGGAGAAACGGTCCCATGTGGACAGACTTTGGAGGCAGAGCCTGAGGACTTACTGATAGATTCGGTGTAGGGTGTGAAGCAAAGTGGGGAGGCGAGGATGGCTTCAAGGTTTTGGCCTTGGCTGCTGGGACAGAGTTGTCCTGGCAGGAATGGAGAAGGCCGGAGGGGAGCAGGTGTGGAAGAGAACGTACTGGGATGGTGGGAGTGTGAAGAGTCACAGCTTTTTAGAAGAGCGGATTGTCAATATCCGTCAAATATTTTGCCAGGTGCTGGCCATTTAAACCAGCTAACCCGCTTGTAGCAATTTATCTTAGGAAAACAGCAGGCTAGGAAACAAGGAAGGGCAGGGGGCATATAAATATCTTCAAGGCTGCTTTGCTTGTAAGAGCAAATATTTGGAAAAACATAAATACTTTCAATCAAATAAAATACAGTGCATCAAAAGATAAAACCCTCTACATCCATTAAAATATAATCTTCCCTGGATGACATGGGGAGGTGATCAGAAAATTTGAGGTGAGGAAGAGCCGATCAGAAAATTATACAATCTCACTTTTCACAAAGTCAGCTTTGTAGGTGTGCATTTGTGGGTAGAGAAAATCTGGAAGAATATACACTGATTGCACATTGAGATGGATATCAGCAGTTATCCTAGGAAAGTGTAATTACGGTCAAGGCATTGGTATGAGTTGAACTGTGTTCCACCCCACCTGTAATCCCAGCACTTTCAGAGGCCGAGGCAGATCACTTGAGGTCAGGAGTTTGAGACCAGCTTGGCCAACATGGTGAAACCCCAACTCTATTAAAAATACAAAAATTACCCAGGCATGGTGGTGCATACCTGTAATCCCAGCTACTTGGGAGGCTGAGGCATGAGAATCACTTGAACCCAAGAGGCAGGCAGAAATTGCAATGAGCCGAGATCTTGCCACTGCACTCCAGCCTGGGCAACAGGGCAAGACTTCATCTCAAAAAAAGAAAAAAAAGTAATATGTTGGAAATAAGTTACAGATGTCACTGGTTAAGGTGAGGTCCTTAGGATGGGCCCTATTTCAGGATGACTGACATCCTCATTAAAAGGGGAAATTTGGATACAGACACACAGGGAGAACGTAGTGATAAAAGAAAGGCAGAAATGAGGGCAATACTTCCACACACCAAAGAACGCCAAAGATTGCCAGTAAGCCAACAGAAGCTGGGAGAAAGATATGCAGCCAATTCTTCGTCACAGCCCCCAGAAGGAACTGACCCAGCTGGCGCTTGGATCTTGCACTTCGAGCCTCCAGAGCTGTGAGACAATAAATGTCTGTTGTTTGAGCCGCTCTCTTGGGGCATTGATTACGGTAGCCTTAGCAAACTAATACAGCTGACTTGCTATCTCTGAGATTTCTACACTATGCAATATGTTTATCTTCAGAAAACCTAAGTATTTTCATTTTAAATACAAAATTCAATTAACAATTAAGTTATCTGGTGAACTTTTTTGAGTAGAAACAACTTTCAAATTTCTATTCCTGTTGATGCCTTTTCATTTTCTAAGCAGTATTCTAAAAAGTTCAGGTAAAACAATGGAACTGTTTTAAAAAATGTTTTAAATTAAAAAAAAATCAACACCCTGTTGGGGAAGCTGTCAGAAGGAGGTGACAGTAGTGGCAGTGCTGGTTGGTTTCACCGAGGAGCCCTTTGTGAAGAGAAAAAAAGATATCCATTGCAGTGTTGTTTATAACAGTGAAAAACTGGTTGCAATCAAACAACCAGCAGCTGAAAGTTCTCTGGGTTACAGTACTTCCCAGCTCTGCGCCATTTATCTCATTTAACCCTAATATTATCATTTAGCCATGATTACCTATGAAATAGATAGTACTTTCCCCAATTTGTGGACAGAAACATAATAAATATGAGAAAAGGAGTTCATCCTCACTAGCAATTTTTTAAAGTAAGAAAAAGAAGAACAGAACAATATGAATAAAGGGGAATTATTGCCATTGTTTTAAATACAGAATTAAGGTAATTAGAAAACAGAACAAAATATGATTGATACATCCAAAAGCTGGTTCTTTCGAAAAGAAACTCATAATCAGCAAATATCTGACACTTCAAGTTTTTCGAATTGAAACAAAACAAATCATTACAACAATGAAGTGTATGTTCTTAGCAAATTAAAGGACATGTTTTAAATGACTTCACTGTTGATAAGAGCAAGGTATCACCAGTTCTCGTAAGTATGGCTGATGATGAATAGAAAAAAAGAATCCTGGAGAGGAACTTAGCAATGTTTATAAAAAAGCCTATTACATGGGGATGAAGATTTGTATACAAAGATGTTTACGCAGGCTGGAATTCTTGAGCTCAAGTGCTCCTCCTACCTCAACCTCCCAATTATGGGACTACAGACATGTGCCACCATAGCCAGCTAATTTTTTTAGTGTTTTATATTTGTAGAGATGAGCATCTCACTATGTTGCCCAAGCTTGTCTCCAACTCCTGGCCTCAAGCAATCCTCCCACCGCAACCTCCCAACAGTGCTGGGATTACAGGCAGAAGCCACCTCGATTGGCCCGCTCAGCTCTTCAAGGGCACCTGCCTTCCTGGCACAGAGCCTCCTCCTGCATCTTGAAACCAGCAACACTTCATGGAGTCTTGCACTGAGTCCTTCCTATGTTTTGTTTTTATTATTTTATTTTTTTGAGACGGAGTCTCGCTCTGTCACCCAGGCTGGAGTGCAGTCGCAGAATCCCTGCTCACTGCAACCTCCATCTCCGCCTCGGGATTCAAGCGATTCTCCTGCCTCAGCCTCCCAGGGAACTGGGATTACTGGCACCCGCCACCATGCCAGGCTAAATTTTGTATTTTTAGTAGAGGTGGGGTCATAAACTTAATTACATCTGCAAAGTTCTTTTCATCATGTAAGGTAACAGGTTCACAGGTTCCAGAGATTCAGATATGGATATCCTTAAGAGGAGGAGGAGGCGTTCTGCCTTCCACAGGAGAAAATGTTGACATTATCTTCAAGAGAAAAAAAAGCAGGATAGTAACCAGGGTTTCTCAGCCTTGGAGCTGTTGACATTTTAGACTGGATAATTCTTCGTCATGGGGACTGTCCTGTGGGTAGAGCAGCAGCCATGGCCTCCACCCACTAGAGCCCAGGGACACACACAACCCTCCAATTGTGACAACTGAAAATATGTCTAAATGTCCCTGTTGAGGGAGGTCAAAATCTCCCCCAACTGGGAATACACACCCACACACACACAGTGGTCCTAATTCTGTGAAAAACACAGCACACACACCTACATGCATGCGTGCTCATATATATGTAGAGTACAAACTATTGAAGAAAAATAACGTATTAATAGTGGTTATCATGGGTTTTGTCGTACAGTTGTTTTTTGTTCTTTATGCTTTTCTCTGCCTTTCAAGTTGGAATAGCTCTTACTTTTAAGCATTATTTTACAAAGCAATTTTGCCCCAACTAGATTTTTGAACATGAAATTTGTGTTTTTATTCCTAGGAGAAGTGCTACGTGATAGCACTTTGCTGTTCTAATGTACTGTTGGATTTTTAAAGTCTCTATTCATAACTTAAGTGATGTTTTTCTTTTATTTGTCAGATCTTTGTGCCAGAATATATATAATCTATGCTAAAATTTATTGAAGCATCAGTAGGCTTGGCAGTGCCTTTTGTCTGAAAGAACTATCCAGCTAAATGGTTGGGCTGCTTACAACGGTTTTTTGGAGATAATTGCTTGAGAACTTTTCTCAGTTGTTTTCTTGATTATAGGGTATTATCATTTTCTACTTCTTCTTGAGTCCATTTTGGCCATTTATGCTTTTTCGTAAAATCGCCCCCATCAGGGCATTTCTATTCATTAGATAGGATTGTATAGAAAAATAACTCATGATTTGTCATATCCACTGTATCTGTAGTTTTCGCTCTTATTTATTCATTATGTTTTCCCAAGATTTGTCTCTCTCTTTTTTTTTAGATGGGGTTTCACCATGATGGCCAGGCTGGTTTAGAACTCCTAACCTCGGGTGATTCACCCACCTCAGCCTCCCAAAGTGCTAGGATTACAGGCAATTTGTCTCTTTTTATTGATTTTTTTTTTTTTTTTTCAGAAGGACTGCCTCTTCAATATGCTTATCAGTTCTTTGGATTTTCTATTTTCTCATTAATTTATTTTCTTTCTTCTGGGAGGTTTTTTTTGAGATGGAGTCTCACTCTCTCGCCCAGGCTGGAATGCAATGGCGGGATCTTGGCTCACTGCAACCTCTGCCTCCCAGGTACAAGCCATTCTCCTACCGAAGCCTCCCAAGGAGTTGGTCTCTAATTTTTGTATTTTTATTAGAGACAAAGTTTCACTGTGTTGGCCAGGCTTGTCTCGAATCTTCTGGGTTATTTTTGGTTTTCGTTTTTTGTTTTGTTGTTTTTTGAGATGGAATCTCGCTCTGTCGCCCAGACTGGAGTGCAATGGCTCAATCTCGGCTCACTGCAACCTCCGCCTCCCGGGTTCAAGCAATTCTCCTGCCTCAGCCTCCCCAGTAGCTGGGACTACAGGCACCCACCACCACGCCCAGCTAATTTTTGTATTTTTAGTAGTGGTGAGTTTCACCGTATTGGCCAGGCTGGTCTCAAACTCCTAACCTTGTGATCCATCCGCCTCGGCCTCCCAAAGTGCTGGGATTACAGGAGTGAGCCACCGCCTGGCTGAATCTTCTGTCTTCTTTAGGTTTGTTTAGTTGTTCCCTCCTTGGATTCTTGGCTGGCAATTTCCAGTTTGACATCTGCCTCTTTCTTTCTTTGTCCTTTTTTTTTTTTGGCAGAGTCTCACTCTGTCAGCCAGGCTGCAGGACAGTGGCACAATCATGACTCACTGCAGCCTCATCCTCCCCCGGCTCAAGTGATCCTCCCACTTCAGCCTCCCAAGTAGCTGGGACTACAGGTGCACACCACCATGCCCAGCCAATTTTTGTACTTTTTGTAGAGATGGGGTTTTGCCACATTGCCCAGGCTGGTCTTGAAATCCTGGGCTCTGACCCTTCTGCCTCAGCCTCCCAAAGTGTTGGGATTACATGTATGAGCCACCGCACTAGACCCGCCTCTTTATTTCATTCATGACATATTCAGATATATAAATATATCAAATTTTCCATCATGATTTCTTGCCCATAGAAAGTGCCTACTTTATATTCACCAGTGTTTTCTTCTAGCACTGTTATTTCCATTACAGTGAAATCTTCAGTCATCACTACAATTTTTATTTTAAAATTCTTGGCAACTACATGGTATTGGCTTTTCAAGATAAATTTTAGCATGATTTTTTTTACTTGTCCCCAAAAGTGTATTAGGACTTTGATTGGATTTACTTTAATTTGAGCAAGAATTGACATTTTCATAATCTTCCCATCTAGAAGTGTGGTTTGTCTTTCCTCTTACTTAGTTTCTTCCCCTCAGCAGATTTTGTGCCTTCATTTATATCATTTATAAAATTTCTGCCCGGGCATGGTGACTCAGACCTGTAATCTCAGCACTTCGGGAGGCCAAGGCAGGCAGATCACTCGAGGTCAGGAGTTCAAGACCAGCCTGGCCAACACGGAGAGACCCTGTCTCTACTCAAAATACAAAATTAGCCAGGCATGGTGGCACACACCTGTAATCCCAGCTATTCAGGTGGCTGAGGCACAAGAATAGCTTGAACCTGGGAAGCAGAGGTTGCTGTGAGCTGAGATGGCACCACTGCACTTTAGCCGGGGTGACAGAGTGAGACTTGATCTAAGAAAAAACAAAAAATTAGATTTTGAAAACCAGGTATGGTGGTTCATGTCTGTAGTCTCAGTACTTTGGGAGGCTGAGGCAGGCAGATCAGTTGAGCCCAGGGGTTTGAGACCGGCCTGGGCAACATGACAAAACTCTATCTCTAAAAAATGAAAACAAATGAGACTCAGTTCCTAGATAGCGATGTACTTAGCAGTGAGGTGCACATACATTCACTGAGTACAGGTGCCAGAGCATTTGTAGCAGCACTGTTCGTTGTAGCCCAAAATGGAAACAATCCAAATATCTATCCACAGTGGAATGGATAAGAAAATTGTAGTACAATAAAGAATACCCACAATCTTGGGAATGAACCAACTGCCAGTATACCCAGCACAGACTCTCACAACCATAGCGTTAAGGATGACAGGCAGAAGACAGCACATAGTGTGAGATTCATGAATATGAAGCTTTAAAAAGCAGGGAAAGCGCCTCAATGTGCAGGAAATCAGGACTGATTATTCATGGGTAAGAAGTGGTGATGAGAAGAGGAATGAGGGGCTGTCAGTGGATCTGTTAATGTTCTGGCTCCTGACCTGGGTACCTTGTTACATCAACCCTAGGAAACTAATACAAAAGGCACCTATGAAAAACCTGCCACTAAATTACATTTCTAGTGAAACAGCAGACACTTTCTCTCTAGGATCAGAAATAAGGTGAGGATATTCGCCATCACCACAGCTATACCACATTGTACTGGAGCCCTTACTTTTAAGCCACGAGGAAGAAAAGGCATAAAGATTGAGGAAAAAAGGTAAAACTGTATTTGTTTTCAAATGATGTGATTATGTATATAGAAAACCCAAGGAATCTATTTAAAATACCATGACTAAAAATGAATATAAACGGCTTATACAGAATAAAAGGTCCACTTTCCAAATTCCATTGTATGTCTATATATTACCAATAAAAAATTGTAAAATGAAATAAATATAATAACATCAAAAACATAAAATACTTGTACATAAATTGAACAAAAGATGTTCAAGACCTCTATACTAAAAAGTACACAACATCAGCAAGAGGAATTAAGCAAATGGAGAAATATACCATGTTCATGGATTTGAAATAAAAATTGTTGAGATAGGCCAGGCGCAGTGGCTCACACCTATAATCCCAGCACTTTGGGAGGCCAAGGCAGGTGGATCATGAGGTCAAGAGATCGAGACCATCCTGGTCAACAAAGTGAAACCCTGTCTCTACTAAAAATACAAAAATTAGCTGGGCATGGCGGCACACGCCTGTAGTCCCAGCTACTCGGGAGGCTGAGGCAGGAGAATTGCTTGAATCCAGGAGGTGGAGGTTTCAGTGAGCTGAGATCATGCCATTGCACTCCAGTCTGGATAACAATAGCGAAACTCCGTCTCAAAAAAAAAAAAAATTGTCGAAATATCATTTCCCCCAAAATTGGTTTATAGATTTAACATAAGCCCAATTCATACCAACAGGTTTTCTTTTATAGAAATTGACAAACCAATTCAGTTATTTGGTTATTCAAAGGATCTAGAAAAGCCAAACAGTCTTTAAAAATTCAGAGTACTCATATTATCTGATTTTAATACTTATTAGAAATCTAAAGCAATCAAGATAGTGTGAAGTTGGCATAAGCATAGAAAAAAATAATGTAACAGAAAAAAGAGTCTAGAAATAAACCCATATATACATCGTCAATTGGTTTTTGACCAAGATGCCAAAATAATTCAATGAGAAAAACAAAATTTCTTTTCTTTTTCTTTTGTTTTTTTTTTTTAAGACAGGGCTTCCCATGTTGGTCAGGCTGGTCTTGAACTCCTGACCTCAGGTGATCCGCCCACCTTGGCCTCCAAAGTGCTTGGATTACAGGTGTGAGCCACCACACCCAGCCACAAAATTTCTTAAACACATGGTGTTGGGACACCTGTATAACCATATGGAAAAGTAATAATCCTCAACCCTACCTCACACCACACATTGAAAAATCAATTAAAAATGGACCATAGACCTATATATAAAGCTGAAAATTATAAAGCTTCTGAAAGAAAGAATTTGAGAATGTCTTCAAAGTTTGGACATGGGTATTTAAAGAATTTTTACACAGGACATTAAAAGCACTAACAATAACATTAAAATTGATACGTTGAACTTTATCAAAATTATAAATTTCTACTCATGAACAGGCAAAGTTTAAAAAGTGAAATATCACAGTCTAAAAGAACATATTCACAATAAATATATATGACAAAAGACTGGTATTTACAATATAAAATGAATTCCTAGAAATCAATAATTAAAAGACAATCTAAATGACCAAAAGACTTGAACAGACACTTCACAAAAGAAGATATACAAATGGCCAATACCACATAAAAAGATGTTCAACATCATTAGTCATCAGAAAAATACAAATCAAAACAATGAAATAGGCTGGGCGTGGTGGCTCATACCTGTAATCCCAGCACTTTGGGAGGTGGAGGTGGGCAGATCACCAGTTCAAGACCAGTCTGGCCAACATGGCAAAACTCCATTGCATGTCTATATATTACAAATAAAAAAAAATTGTAAAATGAAATAATTAAATGCAATAACATCAAAAACATAAAATACTTGTACAAATTGAACAAAAGATGTTCAAGACCTCTATACTAAAAAGTACACAACATCAATGAGAGGAATTAATTTTTGTAAAAATACAAAAATTAGCCAGGCATGGTGGCAGTTGCCCGTAATCCCAGCTACTCGAGAGGCTGAGGCAGGAGAATCGCTTGGACCCGGGAGGCATAGGTTGTGGTCAGCCAAGATCACACCACTGCACTCTAGCCTGGGCAACAAGAGCAGAACTCCATCTCAGTGAAATGAAATTTTACCAACTAGAATTGCGAAAATTAAAATGACTGATGGCATCAAATATTGGTAAGGTTGTGTAGCAACTGGAACTCTCATACATTGCCAGTGGGAGTGTAAATAGCACAGACATGTCGGCAGAGCTGTACTGAGAGGGGGAGAGCATCATGTGATGCTTAAATGCTTTAAATAAAGGGAAATATTAGGAGACGACGTCTGCTAAGATAGGAGGTTAATTTTTACACGGTGAGTGGGTCACAGCGACAAGACATCAGTCGTCTGTGAGCAGCGAGAGAGACACTTTAAGTTGCCCGAGAGTACAATTCCCATCTATGACAGAGCGGGGCTGGCTTCTTAAAATAAAAAGTAAAACAAATTAAAAAGAAGAGCTTTAGAGGTTCAGACATTAAAACAAATGTGGCCAGAGATGCCGCAGAGCCCTTGAGAAGGGAAAGGCCTCACTGCCAGCTCGGTAGTAATGTCAACCCAGGTCTGCCCAGATTAGGCAATAAGGGAGCGCAACTTCTACACAGAATTTAAAAATGAGAATAAAACAAACTAAAAATGGATCTGCTTTACATTATTGCAATGCACTCACACTGCTAAACAATGTCAGTGATAAAATACGTCTATCTTGCAGGGTGGGTCATGTCTACCTCATCCTCACTGGTGTTATTTACCGAAGAGAAATTAAAACAAAAATACATGTAAAGGAATGTCTGTAGCAATTTTTTAGTGAAAGACTGAAGGCAACCCAAATGTCCATGCCAGGAGAATGGCAGACAAGTTGCAGTATATTAACCAAATGGAATAGGACTCAGCAAGCAAAAAGAACGAACTATTGTGGATGAACTTCATAAACATTATATTGAGTGAAACTAGACACAGAAGAACACATATTGTACGGTATATGAAATTCAAGAACATGATCAGGTGTGGTGGCTCACACTTGTAATACCAGCACTTTAGGAGGCTCATCTGAGGTCAGGAGTTTGAGACCAGCCTGACCAACATATGAAACCCTGTCTGTACTAGAAACACGGTTTAAAAAAATTAGCTGGGCATGGTGGCGCACACCTGTAGTCCCAGCTACTTGGGAGACTGAGGCAGGAGAATCGCTTGCACCTGGGAGGCGGAGGTTGCAGTGGTGAGCCAAGATGGTGCCACTGCATTCCAGCAACAGAGCAACACTCTGACTCAAATAAAAAGAAAGAGATTCAAGAACAGATGAAACTTAATCTGCAGTGATGGAAGCAGAACAGTGGTTGCCAGTGGTGGCAGAGATTCACTGGAAAATAATAGGAAGAAGCTTTCGGGGATTATGGAAATGTTCTATATCTTGATTGGTACGTTGGATACATGGATCTATATCTTTGCCAAAATAGTTTTTAATTTTACCTAAATTTTTTGTTTAAAAAGTACCTTCAACAGTTAGCTCTCAGCTAGCTCCTCAGTGGAAAAGAGGGGCCTCGGAGGGCGCAGGTGGGGGTAGGGGAGATGGAGCTGAAGATAGCTGCTGCCCTTGTCAGAAGAACAGGGTCTCAAACTCATCCACTCCTTTATTCAGAGCACATGATTAATGAAGCACACTTCTCCTTGGGAAGAATTCTGAGGGCAATAGGCACACCCTTGTCTGAGCACGTTACATTTCCAGAAAGCTAATCTACTGACCCTCTATGGATTCACTACAACCATAAGTCTTAAATAACCAGTGCTTTAAATTGTAATAAACTGGGTATCTTTGCAAACAACATTCAACTTCTCGATTTGGAGAAAGAGACAAATACATGCTAACATCTCCGATTTCATTTTAACTAAAGATGGGGATCTCGCTATGTTGCCCAGGATGGTCTCAAACTCCTGGGCTCAAACAATCCGCCCACCTCAGCCTCCCAAAGTGCTAGGATTACAGGCAGGAGCCACCATGCACAGCCTGAGATTTTATTTTCAAAGTGAACTGTTGTAGGACTGATGCTAACAGCCCTTCCCACTGAGCCAATCATACCTGAGTTGTTGGGGGAAGGAAGGGTTAGTGGAGAGGGCTCAGCCAAGAGGCTTAAAGTCAACCCAAGGAAGATGAGAACTGAGAAACAGCTTCGAGATTTCAGCCAGGTGGAGGTGGAGGAAAAGAAGCCAGATTGAGCTCAATGAGTGTGGGGAGTGATAAGGAAATGGAAACAGAATTTTCAGGAAGTTTGGCTAAGAAGAAAATGAGAAAAATAGTGAATCAAGTGGAGGGGAACGTGGGGTCAAACAAGGACTTTGTTTTTGTTTTAAGGCTAATATGAGCGTGTTTCAGAGCTGATAGGAAAAGCTGGCAGGTTAGGGGATGGGAGCTGAAGGACGTCTCAGGTATCTGAGATGAGGGAGGGGTGGAATCCTCACCTAGAGGCTGGCTGGATCTGAGAGGAGAGAAGACATACGCCTCTTCCAGGGGAGGGGTGGGAGGAGCATGTGGGCAGAAGGGCAGCTGCGGGTGGGGGCGGATGTGCTGGCAGGCAGGAGGGCATTTTCCCAGAATGCCTTCCAGATTCTCGGTGAAGAAACTCGAATTCAACCGCTGAGAGGTGGGCGGCAGTCTGGAGAGGGCAGGAGGTAGCCCTCGAGCGTGTGCACGGAGTGACAGAGCAGCAGTTCCCAAACCTGAGTGTGTGTCAGAATCACTAAGGGCTTGGTAGACACAGAACGTGCCCTGCGTTTCTGAATAGAAATAAAAGGGTTTGCCTTTCTAACAAGTTCCCAGGTGCCACCAGGACTGCTTGCCGGGGTCCTTGCTTGGAGAACGGCTGGCCAAAGAAGCCACACCTGTCCCACCCCATAGCTCCAAGGGGCCTGCTTTACACAGCGGCCACGGTGCCCCCAAGGGGAGGTAGCATGGTGGTCCCAAGAGGCATGATGGCATCACTTTCACCAACAAAACTTAGCAGTCCCTCAGCAGAACCTGGAACCAGAGAGGGGGCAGGAGAAACTCTGCCAGTTGGGTAAGATGAAGGAAGAAGAAAGAGGGTTCCGGTGCTGGTGAGAATGGCTGTCGGAATGAGCCAAGGGCCCCGGCCCAGAGTCACTCTCACTCCAGTGCGGACTCTCATTTCCCTGCCACTTGTCCACACCCTGGGTCTTTCCAGTTCCCACCCAAATCTCCTGCCTTACATGGAACCTGGGCTACACCACGACCCCACTGGCCCTGCTGTCCTTCCCTGAGTCCACAAAACTCCGTATGCGACATGGACCTCCCACTGCCTCCAGGGGTGCCCCTAGGGTTATTGACTGGCTGTACTGTACTCCAGAAAATCTAAGATGCTATCACTTGTAAGAGACGATACTGAATCACTGCCAATCATCATTGTAAGAGAGATCTTGATTCCAAGATGTTGAAATGGGAAGAAATGTGTTTCTTAGAACCCATGGAATATGGATTCTTGAGCATCTGCCACAGCAGCATCTCTGAACAGGTGATCTGAAGACCATGGTGGTCCCCAAGACCCAATCAGGGGGTCTGCAAGGTCAAAACTATTTTCCTCAACGAGATAAGACGTTATTTGCCCTTTTCACTCTCATTCTCTCATTGGCATAGAATGGAGTTTTCCAGAGGCTACCCGTGTGATGACATCGCTTTGATGGTCAATGGAATATGTGTATTCTGTGTCTTAAAATTCTCTGAGTTTTAATTTCTAATATGGTAAATGTTGATAGACGTAAGCCACCTAAACAAAAGCTCTTGGGGTCCTGAAACCAAAACATGTAGGAATCAGTGCCCTAGGTTTTACTCCTGGCACTTGGCCGGCACTAAGCCCACGGTCAAGGGTAAGGAGAGGCATGAGGGGACGTACACAGTGCTGAAGGTGCGCAGGAAAGGGACTTAGGCCGGCCAATAGGGAAGGTTTTCCAAGGGAAGTGGGGCACTCTCCTGCCAATCTCAGGCATGTGGATGCTTCCCCCAGGTGACCCTGTCTTGCTGACCAGAGATGTGTGCCACACCAGCTCTGCGACCCTGGGTTTAGTCATGCTACTTTCTGTCACTATTAACATGAGGCTAACGTAGGTCACAGAGGCTGTGACAAAAATGAAACAACCCAACGCATGTGAAAGAACCCAACACAAAGAAGGTTGCACGTGATCACATCCTTGCTTGCTGGGGTGCATCTTGGGCGTTTCTGTTTTCTGCCGCAGAGCTTAACACAATGCTTGGCACGCAGGGGTGCTTGCAAAAATACTGAGGGAAGGAATGCATGTCGGGGGTGTGGCCTAAGCGAGGCGTGGAGCTTGCCTTCTCCAAAGCCCAGGACTCACGTCGGATCTGAGCAGGTGGTGAACACTAGTCCACACCACCTTCTCTCGGCTTCGGGCCAAACAGATTCCTCCTTGGCTCCTCTAAACCATCTGTCTTCTTCCACCTCCGCATTCCCTCCCCCAGTTCCCCAGGCTGGTGCCCTTAGCATCAATTAGACTTTCTTCTTTCTGCACCTGTCCGTCCTCACCGCCGCTAGGTTCATCCAAGATCCGAGCCAAGATGTTCAGGTCTGGGACGTGGGCGCTAAGGGCCCAAGGCAGCTTCAAAAGACCTGACAGGTAAGAAGAGAGATCAATGGAGGACTCTGGACTGTTCCCCTCAAGCTGTCGGACACCCCTGCCCTCACTGTCAGCCCAACAGCAGAACCAAGGCGGACCATTCAGCACCTGTGTGTGTGGCTGGGCGCTGTCCCCGGACCAGGGTCAAAGAGGAAAGATTAGGGGTGTTAGTGCCAAGAACAACCGTCCCAGCAACAGAAGCCCCTGCCTCCCCAGTACCCGTGATACTTTGCAGGAGCGGAGTCTTGAGTGGAACCCGAGCCTCTGACATCTGCCCTAGGGGTCTTGCCACCACTCTCACCAGGGTTCTCCTGGATGGGTGAGACAACGGCAGTTCAGCCGGTCACCCTGTAGTAACTGAGGCTGGGGCCAACACAAAGGAGCCAGGGAGCAAGAGCGGCCTGCCCTTCTCCACTGCTGGCGGCTCCAGCCTGCACCCCAGGGCCCCCCAGGGCCCCCCAGGAAGGTCTTGCAGGAAGGAAGAATGAAGGCAGAAGCAAGATGGAGAATGAAGGAGGCGTGGATGGATTCAGAAGGCAGGACCGAGGCAGCAGTTATGCGTCTGCCTCGAAGCCTCCTCCCCCGCCAAGGCCAGGTCGGAGGAGGGGGGCGTGAGGGCAGCTACAGCGGAGGCTCCTTCGTTGCTAAAGGGGAGGATCTGAAGAGGGGGCAGGAGAGACGGGTGGGGGGTGTTGCCTGGAAGCTGCATTTACCTGGCAAACACTGGGTTAACAAAGCCTTGCGCTGCGGGGATGCTGGCCGCGGATGGGGAATGGGAGAACGGATCCGAGCGACAGGCTGAATGAATGAGTGAGCGAGTGAGTGACTGTGCGAGCGGACGGCGGAGGGAACTCCGACCAGCCCAGGTGCGGAGCGGCGCGCCCGGCAGGGGTCACTGCGGGCTAGGCGGGCAGGAAGGGGGCGCAGGCGCGGCGGGAGCCGGGGCCCTCCCGCGGGGACGGGGCGGGGAGGGCTGGGGGTGGGGCTAGAGAGAGGGACGCGAGCTGGATCCAAACTTCCGGTGCCTGCAGAGCTCGGAGCGGCGGAGGCACCGACCGAGGCTGCACCGGCGGAGGCTGCGGAACGGACGTGCGGGCTGGCGCAGCCATGGTGAAGATCAGCTTCCAGCCCGCCGTGGCCGGCATCAAGGGCAACAAGGCCGACAAGGCGTCGGCGTCGGTCGCGGCGCCGGCCCCGGCCACCGAGATCCTGCTGACGCCGGCAAGGGTGAGGGGCCAGGGCTCAGGCGGGGGCGGGGGACCCAGGCGCGAGAACCAGGCGCGCCCCGTCGGCCCTGGGGACTGCCCGAGGCGCATCAGGCAGTCGCGCGCGGAACAGTGTCGGGAACTCTGGATGGTCGCTTATCCCAGACTGAGGAGGGGGCTTGAGTCCCGTCCTAAAGCAGCAGCCAACAGCCGAAGTCCGAAGAGTGGGAGGGGGCCTGGCGCTGGTCTTCAGGTGGGGAAGTGCTCAAGGTCTCTTCCAAAAGTGGGGGGCCCCTCGCCGCCTGGCCCCCAAATAGGGGGAGGGGGCTGGTCCGAAGAGGTTCGAGGAATGTTGGTGGTGGGTACGCGTCTGGTTCCAATCAACCGGGAAAGCCGCGAATCCGTTCCCCAGGTGGGGGATGGGAGGAGGGTTAGAGGTAGTTTTTCCAAAGTAGGGCGATGGGACCTGATTGGCTGGGGAATTGGGGGGGGTGGTCTGGTACCAAGGAAGAGGGAGGAGCTGTTGGTTTCCTCCCACCTTGGGGGCTGCGGGGAATAGAGGATGTGCTGCTGGCCTGTACCGGAATTGACAGACCAGAAAGTGATGAAATGGAAATCAGCCAGAACCGACGGGGCTGCGCCTCTGGACGTCGGGGTTCCGAGGCCGGGCGCCCTCATCCCACCCCACGCCCTGCCGTCTGGGCCTCCCTGCTCCTCTCTCCTTTCTCCCAGCCTCTCGCTGGGCTATACCCCGTCCCCGCGGGGAAGGCTCCCAACTGCCCTAGTGCCCTGGCATCCTGGGTCCCCGGGCTCTGTGCGCCCCGCCCCCTGGCTTCCTCCGCCTTCCCTCTGGCCTGGGGGAGAGAAGGCATTTCCGCCGTGGAAGACTGAGCTGCTTGCCTTGTGTCTGGGGAGGGCTCGCAGGGGGTAGAACGCGTGGCGGGCAGGGACAGGGAGGGAGGGACAGCTGGCCTAGCCAGGTTTTATTGTGCCCCGCAAAGGTGTCTACGTGGGCGCCGCCCTCAGAGGTCTTGTGGTGCACCAAGCCCTAGTCCTCCCCGCCTCCCACCGCAGGACTGAGAAAGTCTTTGTCCGCTGCTTCCCCCCTCCCTCTGCAGGCTTCTGAAGTCTTCCGGAAAGCCTAGCCCCCTCCCCAGGTTTTGTGGCTCAGATGCAGCCTTGCCTGGGGCATTAAGGGGCCTGCAGAGGATGACCTCGACCGTGGAAGAGGGGACGCTGGAGAGGCCCATCAGAGTTGGGTGTCAGCCTGGGCAGAGACTGTGAGTGAGGAATGCCAAGAGACTGAGAACTCACCTGCCCTTGTATGGGGCTTCCTGCAGCAAGCAGTGGCCCAGAGCCACAAAGGTTCAACAATCTCCTAGGCCAGGTTGGGGGGTTGCTGTGCACCCCATCAGAGCAGCTGCTCGCTTCATCTGAAGCTTAGGTGGGTGGGGCGAGCTCCATGTTTGCAGAAGGCGGTTCTTCAGCTTTAAAAGTCTGCAAGGGGCTCCTGAAGACCCCTTTTCTAGGGAAGGGAAGCTGCCCTCCATTCAGCCTGGGGAGGGGCAGCGATGGGGCAGGAGGCAGCATTCTTGCCCATGTCTTTTCCTAGCCACCTCTTCCTGGAGGTATTTGAGAAGGTGGGAGGATCGGGTCAGACAGTGGGAGAGTGTCATTCCAACTCTATCAGAAAGTCCCCCAAATTTTGCAGGAGCGGCACATTCTCCGGCCACAGCCTGCTGATGCCATGGGGTTGGGCAGGGTGACAGAGCCCTGCATCTCAGGGCATAACTGACATCCCAGCTTCTGGCTGCTCCTCAGGCTCTGAAATTGAGCGTCCTTTCTTCCCCCTCACCCAGCATGAAATGGAAATATCAACATCTTCTTCTGCATGCTGTTTGTAATGGCCTTGAGCCGGCTGAGTACCTCCTCCCCCAAAACTTTTGTTAGTGGGGCAGGGTCCCCTCCCTCTCTAATTGGCAAGGGAGAGCTTAGGAGTGTGCGATCTGGGGAAAATTAAAATCCTGGCACCGTTAGGACAGAACTGCCTGGTAGTAAACTTTCACAGCTTCCCCAGGCCCTGGTGTGCTGCACGGGGACTTCAGGTGTTACAGGTTGCCCATCACCTGCTGGATTTGGAGCCTTGGAGACAGTTCACTTCTGCCGGCCTCCTGTGGCCCCACTTGGCCAACGGGCACATTTCCTTCTCAGCCAGTCTCTGGCAAGGGGCCAGCCCTCCTCTCCTGCTCCCAGCAGTGAGCAGGCAGGAGGCCCATTTCCCAGCTGCAGCTCAGTGCACTGGAAGAGATGGCAGCCAGGAGCTGCTTTCTCAGGGCCGGGCGTGTAGATTTTTTTCCCATACCATTGGGGATGCCCAGGAAAGCTTATTAAAATGTTTCTTCAGGCTGGCGGTGACCCCAGAACCCTCCTTGGTGTCTCAATTTGGACTCTAAAACAAGATTTATTTTATATTTTATCTATTATTATTATTTTTTTTTTTTTTTTGAAGCAGAGTCTCTGTCACCCAGGCTGGAGTACAGTGGCACGATCTTGGCTCACTGCAACCTTCACTTCCCAGGTTTAAGTGATTCTCCTGCCTCAGCCTCCCAAGTAGCTGGGATTACAAGCACCTGCCACCATGCCCAGCTAGCTTTTGTATTTTTGGTAGAGACAGGGTTTCACCATGTTGTTCAGGCTGGTCTCAAACTCCTGACCTCAGGTGATCCTCCCACCTTAGCCTCCCAAAGCACTGGAATTACAGGCATGAGCCACCAAGCCCGGCCCAAAACAAGATTTAAAAAGTGATTCCTGGGAGGAGCACTCAGTGAGTGAGCAGATGATTGTCCGTTGGGGCAGTTCTTGCCCTGTGTCCAGGCCAGGAGTGAGGTCGGGGTGGGGCTGGTTGAAGTGGCTGGAGCGCCCTCTCAGTGGGCACTGCCCCTGCTTCTGAGAAAAAACTGCAACACAAGGAGGATTTTGTCTGCGGACCTGAGGCTGGAAGGAAGTGCCTCAGTGGGCCAGGGAGGGATGGGGGTGGGGGCCAGCTGGGCTTCCAGCTGCCCAGCCTCCCCACATGGTGTTTTAACCCTGAGATAATGAGGAGCCTGCGCTGATGGGCCGCTGGGGCACTGCCAGCTTGGGAAGTAGGCTGGACCAGAATCACCCCCTGGGGCAGCAAGGTGCCCCCTTCACAGCGCCAACTGGATCCCTCTTCCCCTTTGGGGGCCCACTGGCTGGCCCTGCCCCTCTTAGCCCACCCCTTCTCCCCACATCCTGCCTGTGCCAGCATGCGCACACGTGCGCACACACACGAACACACAGATGTGAGCATGTGGGGGCTGCAGGGGAGAGAAACAAGTCAAATGCAATCATCTTCTTACCTCTGCAATTTTCTCCTTGGCATTTGCCTTTGATTAATGGCCCTGTGTCACCCCCTCCCCAGCCTGCATACCTGGGGATCAGATTTCACTTTCCTTGTGTGTCCTGGCCTCAGGCCCTTGGCAGGAGGAGCTGGGTCTCCTGGAGCCGTTGGGGGAGGGTCCGCTGCCAGCCAGGGGGGTGAATCTGGCCAGCCTGGAGTCCTACCCCAGTGTCCGCTGACTGTGAGGGCCTGCCCTAAAAGGAACTTGTGAAGCGGCGGCCCTGCTCCATCCAGGTCCTTCCCTGTGGCAGCATGGGGACTTTTAGGACTGTTGTCCATTCCTGGGATTCGGCGTCCGGGCAGGCCCCACGGTGGCTTCTCTGCTGCCCGCTTCCCTCTCCATTCCCTCATTTCTGTTCGCTCCTCTCAGCAGTCCTTGGATGTTTCAAGACCGTCAGCAGATTGCCAGTGAGGATGAGTTTCTCTTAGCGCAGGAAAAAAATGTTTATGGTGAAATCACGGAAGCACAACCTGGCTGCCCGCTCTGTCCCCCACCCCACGCTCTCCAAGTTCCCTCTCTCAACAGGGCTCCTCTAGCAGTGAGCTCTTGTTCTCTGCAGATGCCTTGACTTTCAGGGGTGCTAGAGAAGAGGGAATTCTCCTGGCCCAGCCAAGCCGAGAGCACAGCTGCACAGATGCTGCCCACGGGGCCCGCAGTCTGGAAGGGAGGACAGGAGGGTGATGGGAAACGCTGATCCTGTTGGCAGGTGGCATCTGTGCTTGTGGACCATTGGGCTCTGTGTGCTCAGTGGGTGTTTGCCCACTCCCCTGTCCCCCAGCTAGGCTCTGTCTTGAACAAATACAAGACACACACACTCGATGGATTCCCCGGCCTCTGTGGTCTGGAGCCTGGAGAAGAAAGCTGCTGAGGACCAGGAGAGATGTGGGGGGGTGAGATGAGACCTCCAACCCCGTCTTCCCCGTTCTCAGCCTTGGCCTCAGCAGTTCGATTCTGGCTGCTGAACCCCTCCAAGCAGGCTGCAATCTGCAATCATAGTTTGATCGCTTGCAGTGAATTAAGTTAATTTGGACGTTGTTACTGGAGGACCAGAGCTGGGGAGCACTCCCCTCCAGCTGTGGGGGTCTGCTGAGCTAATGCCATAGTTGGCCGGTTTCCCCTGACCATTTTGGCCCTGGCTTTGGTAATCATATAATGAGTGCCACTGTGGGTCTCAGTTTAAGTTGGCAGGGAGAGGCCCAGGCCTCTCTCCAGTCCCTGGATGTCCAGCTCACGTGCCCTTTGCTCAGAGAGCTCTGTTGCCTTGGAAACAGTATGGAATATTTTTCTACTTTCTACATGGGAGCCCCCCAGACCTCTGTCAGTAACTTCTCCCTGCTGGCAGCAACATTTTTCTGGGTCTCCAGCATGATTGGTGGAGCAGCTGGGGTCTCAGGAAGGCGGGCCAGTCAGCCATCTTTCAAGTGAGCTGGGCACCTGGGATCCCGAGGGGCCAGGGCTGTGGGTTGAGCACAGGCTCCCTGATGCCCAGCTGTCCCCAGACAGGTGTAAATAGCCCAAGATCACAGGCTGCTTCAAGGGTCAAAGGGACAGTGAGGGTTCCAGGGCTTTGGAATTTGAGCCTGGGTGGTTTTGGTTTCTTGTGTGTGTGTTTTGAGATGGAATCTCACTCTGTCACCAGGCTGGAGTGCAGTGGCAAGATCTCAGCTCACTGCAACCTCTGCCTTCTGGGTTCAAGCAATTCTCCTGCCTCAGCCTCCAGAGTAGCTGGGACTACAGGCGCCTGACTAATTTTTGTATTTGTAGTAGAGATGGAGTTTCGCCATGTTGGCCAGGCTCGTCTCAACCTCCTGATCTCAGGTGATCCACCCACCTTGACCTCCCAAGATGCTGGGATCACAGGAGTGAGCCATCACGCCCTGCCGCCTTGGTGTTGATGGGTTGGGCACCATAGGCAGAGGCAGCACTGGGGCGGGATTTGGGGGTTCTCCCTCTGTGTGGGGCTTTATGGAGGAAGAAATGCCTTTGCCTCCACACGGGGACATCGGTGCCTTCCTGTCTACTTCCTGGTAGCCTCTAATTCTGCCTTCTGCGCTTCTGCTCTTAATGGTGTCTCCGAGGGTTTGGCTTTGCCAGCTGGAGGGGAGCTGGGAGGGTGGCAGGGTGGCTGAGCCCGAGTGCGTGCTGGGGGGCATCAGCAGGGCCAAGAGAGGGAAGTGCCCACCATCAGCCTAGGTAAGGTGGGGGTCCCCAGCCTTCACAGTGAGGGGTCTTGGCAGGAGCCACGCCCTTCTCAGCCACACCTGCCACACTGCTCTTCAGCGGGGGCCACAGAAGCCCCACCTTCTCCCTGCTCTGTCTTCTCCAACCTTCCTCTGTGGGGCCTGCAAGCCCAGCCCCTCCCGCAGGACAGCGAGATGCTGGACCAACCCAATGGAAAGGCGAGGCCGCCCTTTGCCATAAAGCTAGCAGGCTGCCCCTTGTCGGTGAATTTAATTCTGGAGCAGCCCCTCAGGCTCTCCCAGGTAGTGCTTTGACTTTTTTTTTTTCACCTTTTCTGTCTTTCTGGTTGTTAGCGATCTCACAAGCTAGTGTCTCTGGTTTTCCAGAACACAGGAGCAGAAGTCTGGCCACAATGCAGCCTCAACAGCTGTCCACAGAGGCAGCCCTAAAAAGGAAAGGCTCGGCTGATAAAGATCTGCTATTTTTATCTAGCACTTTATCCTTCACAAAGGGCTTTTAGGTTCTTTGTCTTGTTTAATCCCAGCAAAACCCCTGTCACACAGCGTCTGTTCACATTTTGCCTGGGAGACCCAAGAAGGGGGAGGTTGCAGTGCCCCGCTAGGGCCGCAGCCCCATTTGACCCCTAAATACAATCTGAGCCTTGGGGTATGTCGTACCCTCGGCGGGATTTGCAGCTGCTGTGGGCAGCCTGTCCTGTCCTGGAGTCAGCCACCTTTCCTTAAGACCTCAGCAGCACCAGAAGAGCAGGAGGGTGTCACTGGCCACCTGGTTTGCAAGAGCTCCTGGGTGGCTCGATCCCTGGGAGATGCCAGCAGAATGTGTCACTGGTCTCTGTCTGCTCCCAGGAGTCCATTGGAAAATCAAAGCCATTTAGTCCCCACCCCTCCAGTCAGCCGCTGTCCCTGAGGGCCCTGTGCACTGTGGCCATGCACATCACTTGCTGGTGACCTTGGTTGGTGCCCCTGGCTGCTGAGGGCACGGTGGGGAGAGGCCCCAGGCCTGCTCATGGGAGGTGGTGAGGGCAGCAGATGCATCTCCCACACCCACCAGGCAGGCTCCCTGGGGGCAGACTTGAGTGTCAGGGTGCTGGACAGGTAACGGCACCCCATGATGAGGACGCTGGAGGCCGGCTGACCTGCTCATAAATGTCCCCTGAGAGGGGAGTGTCCTCCAGACATTTTCTGTCCTTTTCCTAAGCAGGGCGGGTCAGACCCTCAGCTTCCCAAGGCACAGGCTCCACACTCTCCTGTGCTGTAAAAGGGTTGGGGGTGAAACCCGAGGAGCTCAGCAGGCCTCGGGCAGGACCCCTGTGCTGTGCTGAGAGATAGGGTCTGTCCTGGATCACTTAGGCCAGAACCATGCCCTCCGGGGGAAGGGAGAAAGGAAATGTGTTCCAATCCCAGAACGTCTGGCCATAAGGGGCCCGAGAAGTCACTTAGTCTGACCTGCTCATTTTGAACTTGGGGAAGCCGAGGTCCAGAGAGTGCTAAGCAGGCAGGTAGTGGCAGAGCCGGAATGAGAAGCTTCAGGCTCTTGGACTGGATCCCCTGCCCTCCCCCATACCGTGGCCGTCCACAGGGACTGACATCAAACTTCACACTTGGCTGTGACTGGACACCATGGAGGAGGGTTAAATGGTGGACACTGGAAGCAGAGACTGGCCTGGGGCTTTTGCAATATGTCCAAGGGTGAGCAAGGGCCTGGGGCAAGGCATAGAACAGACAGAAAACGGACCACGCTCACCTGCCTGGCTCTCGGCCAGTGCTCTGGGTAAAGCCGTTTTGGTGGTTTTCTTTTTTTGAGACGGAGTCTCACTCTGTTGCCCAGGCTGGAGTGCAGTGGCACAGTCTCGGCTCACTGCAACCTCTGCTTCCCAGGTTCAAGAGATTCTCCTGCCTCAGCCTCCCGAGTAGCTGGGACTACATGTGTGCGCCACCACGCCTGGCTAATTTTTTGTATTTTTAGTAGAGACAGGATTTCACCATGTTGGCCAGGCTGGTCTCAAACTCCTGATCTTGTGAACCACCCACCTCGGCCTCTCAAAGTGCTGGGATTATAGGTGTGAGCCACCATGCCCAGCTATAAAGCAGTTTTATTGGATTTTACATTCACACACCTACGTCCACCAGCCCACACACGTGTGGCCTGGAGTTGGGTTAGGTTGGCTCCTTGGCAGCCCTGCAGCTGTGATCTTGAGCCCAATTCTGGCTCCAGAGCAGGTTTTACCAGGCACCTGCTAGCCTGACCCTCCCGGCAGCCACCCTTCCCCTAGCAGGAGCTCCCTGGCGCGTGGAAGCTTCCAGGCTTCATCCTGTAGCTGTTACCCCACTTGTAACCGCCTGCTGGACCCCTGGCTGGGGACAAGCACTCATGCTCACACCCTGCGTGGCTTCTGGAGCCTCTGCCCCCATCAGTCAGGTGCTCCCTGCACGGCCTCCTTGGTGGAGTCCAGCAGCCTTACACAGCCTGCCCACCTCCCATTGCCCACATTTTAGTCTACCCTCTGCACCTCAGTTTCAGAGTGGAGATGGTCACTCCCCAGCTCAGAAGCCTTCCGGGGCTCCCCATCACCCAGACCAGCAGCTCCCAGCCTGCCTTGTGCATCCCGATTCCTATAGAGATTTCTTTTTTTTTTTGAGACAGAGTTTCACCCTGTCGCCCAGGCTGGAGTGAGTGCAGTGGCACGATCTCAGCTCACCGCAACCTCTGCCTCCCAGGTTCAAGCAATTCTCCTGCCTCAACCTCCCAAGTAGCCCAGATTACAGGCACCCGCCACGATGCCTGGCTAATTTTTTGTATCGTTAGTAGAGACAGGGTTTCACCATGTTGGCCAGGTTGGTCTCAAACTCCTGACCTCGTGATCTGCCCACCTCAGCCTCCCAAAGTGCTGGGATTACAGGCATGAGCCACCGTGCCTGGCCCTCTATAGAGACTTCTTTCTTCTTTTTTTTTTTTTTTTGAGACGGAGTTTCACTGTTGGTCCCATGAAGTCACCAAGGCCAGGTTGGTGCATCCCCCATCTTATATTTGACAGAATATACCATGGTCATGGCTGATATAAGCAAGGGGACTAGGCTTAGCTAACTCAAAATGCACCTGCTGAACCCCGTGGGTCCCTTTCGGTGGCTTTGAGGTGTGTCTCGGTTTCTCTTTCGAGGCGTGTCTCAGTTTCTCTTTAGCCGGGAGGAGTCTGGACCACCCTGGCGGGCCTCCCTTGCCTTCCAGTTGTCAACTCATTCCTCCCCTTTCCCCCAAGACTCCCTCTGGATCCAGCCAGTGTCGAAACCTCACTTACGGAGGGGGTGATTTCCAGGGAGGGGCCCCGGCCCCCGCTGACCCAGCATTGCTATCCACAGGAGGAGCAGCCCCCACAACGTCGCTCCAAAAGGGGGGGCTCGGTTGGCGGCGTGTGCTACCTGTCGATGGGCATGGTCGTTCTGCTCATGGGCCTGGTGTTCGCCTCTGTCTACATCTACAGATACTTCTTCCTTGCGCAGGTGAGGGGCCGGGCAGAGGGCGGCAAGGCCTGGAGAAGGGTCACGTCTAGAGAGGTGTGGAGGGAAGTGTTGGCCGGGGGTGGGGCAAGGAAGACCCGGACATGGCCTCAAGTGGCAGTGAATGCCCAGCCAGCCCACAAGACTGGGGTGCTCTTCCTCCTTGGGGCCTCCTTGGACTCAGGCCAGTACTATCTTTAGCCCCTTGTCCTGGGGAGCCAAGCATGAATCCAGGTGACAGCACCAGGCCCGCCCCACAGGGCCTCCCTGGGGAGTTCTCACCGGAACCCAGATCTGGCAGAAACTGGAACTAGAACTGCAGTTGCCCTCAGAGCTCAGACCCTGCACCTGCAGGTCACGCTTTAAGGCTGAGCTAATTCTGCTCAGGCATGGACATTTGGGTCACCAAACAAAAAAGGGATTGGGGTGGGTAGAGACAGTCTCCACCACCTCCTTCCAGAAGCAGGAGGGTGGCCTTGCTGCCACCTCTCACCCCTGTCCCCAGGGTGCCTGGGCACAAAGCTGGGCCAACCCAGCCCTGGAAGGGAGGGAGTGTCGCTGTGTGACTGGAAATGAAGGTAGGTATATTAAAAGGATAAACCTAAATACAACTCACAGGCAATCTCAGGGTGACAAAAGGCTGAGACTTGCCAGTCATTTATGACCCAAGTGACTTCCCATTCCTAAGCATTTAACTTTGTTTTCCTCCAGTTTTTCCACGATGGAAATTGCTGAAGAGTTTGCATTTGATGTGGCTTTCCCCTTGAAAGCTCGACTCCCACACACTTGCCAGCTTCCCTTTTTGTCCCCCGCCTGCTCCCACCAGGGCCTGCTTCCCCCTTGTTCCAGGGTTATGTGGGAGCCTCCCCCAGCCTCTTCCTGTTGTGGCCCTACCCTAGGACCTGGTCTAGCACTTCCCGGTCTCTGTTCCCCCCAACTCACACCCTTGCCCTCCCACCTCAGTTCCCCGGGCGTGTGACACCTCTGAGCGGGCGTATGACACCTCTGAGCGGCCCCTGGGTCTGTGCCCTGGGAAGGTATTCGAGGTGTCCAGCCACAGTGGGATGCAGCCCCAGAGCCTCGCCTTCCCTGGGCTCTCATCGATGCACAGCCCATAGGAGTCCCTCATGCTGTGATGAGTCATCCTCCCTGGAGAGTTTGCACTGAATAAAAGACGGTGGAACCCTGCCGATACCAGGCCAGGCAATCCCCAGTATGTATCTACAACCCTCTCCAGGAGCCCCCCCAGAAGTAAGAGTGGGCAAACTGGCCCGCCCGGCTGTTCATCTAATGGGATTGCACCAGGCGCCCTGTCCCCCTTACTGACGGAGTGACTGGACTGGCCCACCAGACACAGTGTCTGTCAGGGTTTCCCCCAGACAAGGATTGGGGATGTCCAGGAAGGGTGATGGCACTTGTCCGAGGCCGGGCGTGGAGGTAACCATGGTAGGGGCATGAGAATCTAATGGTGTCGCCTCCAGGTCCACCTCCCCACCCCAGATATTGGGCACCTCCAGGTCTGTGGAGAGCAAGTGACAGGAAAGGCAGGCGTGTACAGGCCTAAATGCCGAACTCTTAGGTTTGTCCCTGAGGAGCCACTGCCAACCCCAGGCTTTTTCTCCAGTGTCTGTACCTCTGTGGAGGGCACGGAGGTGGCTGGGTCCTTTTCCTACTCGTCAACCCCATTTCCCAGTCAAGACTCATGGACTTGGAGGCCAAGAGACCTTAGGGCTCATCACGCTTTGCAGATGCGGAAACTGCGGCCTAGAGAGGTCTGCTCCCTAGGACCTGGCAGACACAGCTCATCCCCCCTCCCATTTGTGAAGCTGGGCCTCAGCTTATCTCCTCACTGGCATCCCCAGACTCTGACCGGATGCCCCACAGTCTCAGTTTCTCCATCTGTGAAATGGGTCACACAGTCCCCACTCTTCTTGCTTCCCCAGGCTTTTGGGGCATGCAGTAGATGGGTAGGCAGAGAGGGCCTCACAGAGTGCACTGTGTGACCAGCCTCTCTGTCTGCCTGTCTGTCTCTCTGTCTGCCTTACTCAGCTGGCCCGAGATAACTTCTTCCGCTGCGGTGTGCTGTATGAGGATGCCCTGTCCTCCCAGGCCCGGACTCAGATGGAGCTGGAAGAGGATGTGAAAATCTACCTCGATGAGAACTACGAGCGCATCAATGTGCCTGTGCCGCAGTTCGGCGGCGGTGACCCCGCAGACATCATCCATGATTTCCAGCGGGTGAGGCTGGTCAGGACCTGGGCGGGGGGGGCAGTCCCAGGGACCCAGGGCAAGGGGACAGGTGTGAAGGAGAACCCTCGGAGTACAGCAGATGTCTATGGTTAGGCTTACCAGGGTCTTCAAGACGCTGCTTTTCTCCCGTTGGCAGCAGTGGTTCTCGCTGAGTGTAAACTAGCTGAGGCTGATGTGTGTGCTCCTCGGCCTCCTGCCAGCTGCATGCAGGCTGTCGTGGCAGGGCTGCTGTTCCCTTTTCTGTTGACATCGTATTGAGGGGTAGCACATACACCATTGAGTACGCTGCGTGTACAGCTCAGTGGGTATCTGCAGCAGGGTCTCTGCAGAGTGGGTCTCATATAACATATGAAGTTACATATTCATATAACCCTCATGGGGCCTGGGATGGGGCATCTCTCGCTGAGGTCCAGGCTGCGCCCAGGCATGGCTGGCCCTCACAGGCTTCAGAAATGCACAGCTGGGATGTTCCCATGTTCCCCAAACCTCAGCTCTGTAAACACAAGAAGCATCTTTGTAACAACAGAGGCGTTTAGCAAACAGCTGCTATTCTCCTCTGTCATGTGGCACCTTCCACAAACAGGCTAAGAGAAGAGCAGGAAAAGGGAGCGCCTACCCAGTGTTCTGGAATCTGGGGTGCCCTGCTCCTGAAGGCCCAGGGCCCCGGGAAGGCATGGTGGGATCCCTGCCCCTGCTGGCCAAAGTTTCTTGCCACCCTGCCTGGGTTAGCTGTCACCTCCTGCAGAGACTGACCAGGCCCCTTCCCTGCCAGGGTCTGACCGCCTACCATGACATCTCCCTGGACAAGTGCTACGTCATTGAGCTCAACACCACCATCGTGCTGCCCCCTCGCAACTTCTGGGAGCTCCTCATGAACGTGAAGGTGCGCAGGGAGTTGGGGGGGTCTCTGCAGCATCCTATCTCTGTCCCCTGTCTCACAGAGGCTAGGTCTAGGGTCCAGGAAGTTCCCATGTCAGGGGTTGGGGGAGCAAGAGATGTTGCTGGCAGCTGGGCCCCGTACCCAGATTGGTCTCGCCTCTGCCATCACCCACTTCCACATCTCCAGAGTCAATGCCCCGACACCAGCTTCCTTAGTGTTCAAGGCCGTACCCTGAGCACAGACTCATGCACACGCCATAGCTCCTGGCAGCACAGGCACAGACACCAGGCACAAGCAGGAAGTCCCTGGGGACATCAGAAGGGCCAGCCCAGGGGCCTCTGGAGGAGGGAAATGGGCTGGCATTGCAGACGAGGGGTTGGAGGAGATCCTGAGGGGCTGACTCACCGCCGCGGCCGCCTCGCTTTGCAGAGAGGGACCTACCTCCCACAGACGTACATCATCCAGGAGGAGATGGTGGTCACGGAGCATGTCAGTGACAAGGAGGCCCTGGGGTCCTTCATCTACCACTTGTGCAACGGGAAAGACACCTACCGGCTCCGGCGCCGGGCAACGCGGAGGCGTGAGTGGCTGGCTTCACCCACTGTGGCCCCGTCCTGCGCTCCAGACCACAGTTATCTTCAGGCAGTGCCTGGCCCCGCTGTCAGAGAGCTCAGATAGCAGCAGCAATGACAGCTAGTGTTACCTGAGCACTTCTATGTGCCTGCAGTGCTGTCTGCTCTTTTTGACCTTTTAAGAGTGTAAGTCATCCTCATCCTCATTATTACTTTTGCTGCCCATATGAAAGGTGAGGAAACCGGTACAGAGAGGTTAACTAACACCCCTGAGGTCACACAGCAGGGAGGTGGCAGACATGGGCAGGCTGGCTCCAGCTCTTGAACTCTCCCTGTTTGTCACTGTGCTCTTTGGGTGAATTTGGGCCTGCTGTCACTTCTGCCTCCTGGGGCTCAGGCTGAGGCTGGTGGTCTTTGTGACTCAGCCAGGATGCAGGCCTCACTGGGGTTTTTCTGTTTCCTCCCAGGGATCAACAAGCGTGGGGCCAAGAACTGCAACGCCATCCGCCACTTCGAGAACACCTTTGTGGTGGAGACACTCATCTGTGGGGTGGTGTGAGGCCCTCTGCCCCAGCCCCGCTGCCGTCTTCCTCTTCTTTTTTCCAGCCGCTCTCTCCTCCTTCCCACTGCTTAGCTTGTACTTTGGACGTGTATCTATAGAGGTGACATGTCTCTCTGTTTCTCCCCAACCCTTCCCACCTCCCTGTACCAGAGCCGTGACCTCTCGGGGGCCCCCATCTCTGCTGGCCCCCCACCCCGGGTGTGGTGGAGGGAGAGGGGACACCACAAAACGGTTTCTGTGTCCCACTGTCTTGAAGCCGGGCCTGCCAAGGCCTGGGCCCAGAGTCACACTGGGAGCCCCAGGGGAAGGATGAGTTGGGGGAACTGGGTATTGGAGCCCTTGGCAAGGGGATAGGGTTGGAGGGCTGGCACAGGCTTCAGAAGTATCTGCACAATTAGAAAAGTCCCCAGAAGCTTTTTCCTTGGAGGGTACACTTCCTTCACGGTCCCTATTGCTAGGCCTGGGGCTTGAGCTGAGGATGGGACGGTGTGCCCAGGGACGGACCCACCAGAGCACAAGGGAAGGTGGCTGCCTGGGGGCGTCCCCAGGACTCCCCTCAGTGCCTTCAGTCCACCAGCAGGACCTGGAGTTTGGGGAGTAGGGATGAGTTCGTCAAGCACAATTTGTTCTCTGAGTGGAACCAAAGAAGCAAGGAGCTGGGCCCCCCAGCCCTGGCCCCCCAGGAGCACAAGCAGGGTCCCCACAGCCAAGGCAGCAGGGTGGGCTGTTGAGGAATGGGCAGACAAGGTCACCGCTCAGTCCTGTCCATGGGCAGTGAGCTGTGGGTTCTGCTGAGTAGGTGGAGCTCACTGCTTTCTCCCAGCTCTCTCCCAGGAGCCATTTTGAAAGCTAATGCGGAGGGAAAAGGAGGGCCACCTGGTACTTGTCCACCCTGCCTCCTCTGTTCTGAAACTCCATCCCCCTCAGCTTGGGGGAATGCACCTTTTTCCTTCTTCTCACTTTTGCATGTTTTTACTGATCGTTCAATATGCTAACCATTCTCAGCCCTGAGCCTTGGAGAGGAGGGCTGTGAGCCTTCGGTCAGTCTCTGGGGATGAAACTCTTACATGCTTTGTATATTTTCTCAATTAGATCTCTTTTCAGAAGTGTCTGTAGAACAATAAAAATCTTTTACTTCTGACCTTGACTTGAGCATGGCTGGAGGGGAGGTGGGAGTAGGAGGGGTGCTCTAGGCAGAGTAAGGAGCTGGGCCTCAGGGGCAGCAGGCAGGGGGAAGTCTGCAGACCTTGACATCTGGCCTCTAAAGGGCTGGGCTTCCTGGGCTCAGCCAAGGAGTGTGGGATATTCCCCTTCATAGCACCCCGGTTCCCATGACCACTCTCTGAGCCAGGTAGAGTTCACACTTTCTGGGTGAGGAGCGGAAAGGGCTGGGAGAGCTTACCAACTCATCCAAGGTCATGCTGCTTTAAGTGCCTATAAACTACCCCGTAATGGTGTACATGGCAAATGACATAATTATTGCATGTCCTTAAGCACAAGGGCGGTGTCATATTCTCCACGACATCTGGACAACTTGTAACCATTCCTGGAGGATCTGAACTGAGGTTTGGTGTGATAATCACAGGGTCACATTCTCCAGAGAATTCTGGAAGCAGTAGGAGAGCTGGCCAGAGCCACAGCTAAATGGACCCCAGAGGTGGGACCTGGACCCTGCTCTGGGGACCAGATTGGGTACCTACCCACTTGGTGCTGTTCAGTCTCAGTACCCAGTGAGGGCCATAAAATACTCAAGTTAGTAGAGACACACCTTGTTCTTGGATCCAAAGGCAATCGTGCAGAGACATCAGGTTCTTTTCACATTTGCTCATTGAAATGCAATGCAATCACAATTAGAATGTCAACTGAATTTACTTTTTAACTTGACACAATAAATTCTTTGAGGAAAGTAAACATGGAATAGTCAGGTAAATCCTGTAAAGGGTAAAGAGCAGCCCTCCAGATGCAAAGCGTTATACACCACAATCATTAAGGAATTTGGTGTAGCAAAGGCAGAGCCCGATGCAGCCCAACGGAGGGGCCAGACACTGACTTAAATTACATGGAAATTTACTATGTGATTATGGCGGCATTTCCAGTTAGTGGGAGACATGGGGTTTTTGTTTTTTTGTGATGGAGTCTTGCTCTTGTGACCCAGGCTGGAATGCAGTGGGGCAATTCAAGCAATTCTCCTGCCTCAGACCCCCTGAGTAGCTGGGACTGCAGGCACACGCCACCATGCCTGGCTAATTTTTCTATTTTTTGTAGAGACGGGGTTTCATCATGTTGGCCAGGATGGTCTTGATCTCCTTGACCTTGTGATCCGCCCGCCTTAGCCTCCCAAAGTGCTGGGATTACAGGCGGGAGCTACCATGCCCTGCCTTGTGCTTTCTATATCAGCAATTCTGCTGATTATGTGTAAATTTTGTTTCTTCCATTCAAGTAATTAAAACTTTTGTGTATTTTTCTTGTACCGTCTTACTGGGTAGGAGCTCTGGCACCATGGTGATAGCCACAAATCTTGTTTTGTTCTTGATTTTAAAGGAAATTCACCTTGAATATAGTTTAGCTGTAAATATTAGAAGAATACTCTTTGAGATTTAAGTTCTCTATTCTTAGTTTTCAAAGTGTTTTTATTGTTAATCGGGATTGATGTCACGTTATTTTATCAAATGTTTTTTCTGCACCTATTCGTATGTTTGCATATCGGTTAACGTGGCAAACATTACTCACTGGTTCAGCCGTGTATTTCCTTATGTCTATGCTACTGGATTCCATTTGCTAACATTTTGTTTAGGAATTTTAGATAAATGTTTTTCTGTACCACTGGCCTGTAATGGGAGTAAATTCGTTTGACAATATCAAATTTTAAAGTACAATGTCTTTTTTACCCACAAATGTCACTGCTCTGAATGGGACCTCTGGATGTATTCCACCAAGTGTGCAAAAGTATTTAAACAAGGATATTTATCGTTATAGTAGCAAGAAACTGAAGACAAATGTCCTTTAGGTGGAGACTTGATTTTTTTTTAAAGTACAAAATTTTGTTGCCATTACAAAGAATGAGGTTGATCTATTTATGCTGTTGCATAAAGTTCTCCAGAATCTGTAATTAGGGTAAAGCAGGTGGCAAGAGCAAGAGTATACATTAATCTCCATCCCATTTGTGAGTTTTTAAAGTGATAGCACTGTGGATGTGCATATACTATCTCTGGAAGCGCACTCAAAGCCTTGTCACGCCAGTTCCCTCTAGAAAGCAGGGCTGGCTCTAGGCCTCTGTCTCTGTTCACACCTTTTTATAATTCATAAGCGCGTGCATGTCTTGGTCCCTGTTCACCTGCCCTTGAGCTGGAGCAGGACCTGCTGGCTGCGATGTCTCACTTTCACCTAACTGCAGAGTCTCAGCCACTTCCCTCCAACCCTTGAGGACTGTCACCCAGCCTAGAAGGGAGGCCTGGCATTAGGCCTGGGTTTGGCCAGAAGAATAGAGCAGTTGGAAATGTTAAATTGACATAAATAGGAAGCTCTGTAACCTCGTGCAAGTGTTGTCTTGGAAACCAGAGCCTGGGCGGTCTCCATGGAAACCGGGCTCAGCCTTCTGCCTGAAGCAGTCACCACCCACTGCTGCTGGAGTCTCTTGCTTACCAGGGACCTCAGAGCTCCAATAAATGCTTTGGGAATGATTATGGAACGGCCCCTGCCCAGCCTGGCCATGTCAGGTGTGCGGCTCTGGGCATCTCCAACCCCTGTGAAAGAAAGAGCCCATTCCTGTGGGACGTACCCTTCATGGGGAGGCACCACAGCAGACCACCCAAGGCAGTACATGCAGGGCTATGAATGTGCATATACTAGTTCTGGAAATACTATACTATGCTCAGAGTGAGGAGGGAGACCTGTGTCTGGTGGTCACAGGTGAATTTCCTTTGAATAACCTTTAAAGGTGAACTTCCTTTAAAATCAAGAACAATACAAGATTTGTGGCTATCACCATGGTGCCAGAGCACCTAGCCAGTAAGATAGGACATGAAAAATACATAAAAGTTTTAATTATTTGAATGAAAAAAAAACAATATAATACACCATGCCCAGAGTGAGAAGGGGGACCTGTGTCCGGAGGTCTGGGGGATCTGGACTCTGCCATTGTCCCCTGGTGCAGCTGCACAGCTGTGACTGGCTGGCACCATCTCTGCGCTCCAACTTGCCCCTCTGTAAGATGGGAAGTTTGGACAAAGTCATTCTGAAGGTCTTTTCCAGCTCTAATGACAAGTGTTTTGCATGTGGTATGGCAAAACGCCGACGGGGTTCAGAGGAGAGAGAGATTAAAGAGGGACTAGTGTGGGCTTCCTGGGGAACCATTTGAGCTTTGAAGGTGGGGAGGAGGAAAGTCAGGGAGTGGGCACAATACAACAGAAAAAGGGAAGTTCACCCTCTGAGGGCCAGTGGGCGCGGGGCAGCCTATGATCCTCCAGGGGCCCAGTTCCCTGCAGGGGCTGGAAGGGAGACCTTGAGTCTAGGGCCTGGGGCAGCAAGGATTGAGTGGGGTGCAGTCACAGCTGCCTACCATGGCACCTCCTTATCCTTGCTGCATGCTGCACCCACTCCAGCTGCCAGAGCACAGAGGCAGAGACGTGGGAGCCTATGAAGGTCGAATGCCAGCCTCCCACCTGTGAGACAAAGGGCCCTGTCACTGGAAGCCATGTCGGGCCTTGCCCTGCAGGAGCCAGGGCTCTGTGCCTAACGAGGATTGATGGGAAGGGGAAGACTGGCGGCAGTGAGATCATGGGGTTGGGGTGGAGGATGGGAGGCAGGGGGAGGTGGGGAGGACAGGGACAGGAGGGAGGGGACTGGAGGGACTTTAGCCAGCACCCTTGTCCCACACTTATGGAGTGAGTGCCCACAGTGTTCAAGCAGTAAGCCAGCAACTTTTTATTGGTTAATTTCGTTCATTTCTTGCATTATCTCTGGGGTGAGTATGAACTTCATAGCTACAAACTCAGGTGTCCAAAGCATCTTCATTTTTCTCTAATAGTATGTTTTGTGTAAGCACCTAGTTTTCAAATCTCCCTTTCAAGATTACAATGTGTAATCTTGAAAATTTCTGGGTAAACTCAGTCATTACTTCAACTTACCCTTTTTCAAGATATTAATTTTGGGCCTCCCTTCTCCCCAGGGCCCATCATCTGAATGATGGTCCTGTATTTGGAATTTGCTCTTCCAAAAGAGTTTTGATGGGAGACACCAACCCTGACTATTACTCGGCCATGTGCCACATAACAGCGTTTCAGACAACATAGTGACGTCATACCCATTGTAAGGTCGGTATAAACAAACCTACTGTGCTACCAGTCATATAAAAGCACAGCACAGCAAGTTGCGGTGGTGCACGCCTGTAATCCTAGCAATTTGGGAGGCTGAGGCGGGCGGATCTCCTGAGGTCAGGAGTTCAAGACCAGCCTGACCAACATGGAAAACCCCTGACTCTATTAAAAATTCAAAATTAGCCAGGCGTGGTGGCGCATGCCTGTAATCCCAGCTACTCGGGAGGCTGAGGCAGGAAAATCGCTTGAACTCGGGAAGTGGAGGTTGCGGTGAGCCAAGATCTCACCATTGCACTCCAGCCTGGGCAACAAGAGCGAAACTCCTCCATCAAAACAAAACAAAAGTATAGCACATACAATAATGTATAGGACATAATACTTGATAATAATAATAAAAACCTATGTTACTGGTTTACGTATTTACTACACTGTGTTTTTAAATGTTAATAAGAATGTACTCTTTTTACTTATTAGAAAAAAAGTTAACTGTAAACAGACTCAGCAGATCCTTCAGGAGGCACTACAGAAGAAGGCACTGTCATCATAGGAGGTGACAGCTCCAAGCATGCATTGCCTCTGAAGACCTTCCAGTGGGACAGGATGTGGCAGTTAAGATGGTCATACTGATGGCTCTGACCCTGGGTAGGCCTAGGCTCATGTGTGTCTGGTTTTTAACTAAAAAGCTTAAAAGTAAAAAAAATAAATAAATAAATTTTAAAAATAGGAAAAAAGAGGCTGGGCGTGGTGGCTCATGCCTGCAATCCCAGCACTTTGGGAGGCTGAGGTGGGCAGATCACCTGAGGTCAGGAGTTCGAGCCCGGCCTGGCCACCATGATGAAATCCCATCTCTACTAAAAATAAAAAAATTAGCTAAGCATGGTGGCATGCACCTGTAATTCCAGCTACTCAGGAGGCTGAGGCAGGAGAATTGCTTGAACCCAAGAGGCAGAGGTTGCAGTGAGCTGAGACACACCATCGCACTCCAGCCTGGGTGACAAGAGGGAAGCTCTGTCTTAAAAAAGAAAAGAAAAAAAGCTAATAGAATAAGGGTGCAAAGAAATACTTTGTGCAGCTCTGTGTGTTGGTCTTTTATACTAAGTATTACTACAAAAAGTCCAAAAGTTCTTAAAAATTGAAAAGTTTATAAAGTAAAAAAAGTATAGTAAACTAAGGTTAGGTTATTATTGAGGAAGAAAAGATTTTTTTTAAATGTGGTGTAGCCTAAATGTGCAGGGTTTATAAAGTCTACAGCAGTGGTTGGTAATGCCCAGGCCTTCCCATTCACTCACCACCCACTAGCTGACTCACCAGCAACCTCCGGTCCTCAAGCTCCATTCATGGTAAGTGCCTTATACAGGTGGACCATATTTTTATTTTTCCTATCACATTTTGAACAGTGCTTCTCTATGTTTAAATACACAAATACTTATCCTTGTGTTGTAATTGCCTATAGTATTCAGTACAGACACACGCTGCACAGGCTTGTGGCCCAGGAGCAATAGGCTGAACTGTACAGCCCAGGTGTGCAATTGGCTATGCCATGTAGGTTTGTGTAAGTGCACCCTATGAGGTTCACACAATGAAACTGCCTGACGATGTATTTCTCAGGACGTATCCCTGTTAAGCTGCATCTGGCTTTCCCAGTGCACCTCGCGGCTGGAGTCAAGCATGTGACCAGGCTCAGCCAATCAGATGTTTCCTCTCTGTATGAGTCCGTTTTCACACTGCAATAAAGATTCTACCCAAGGCTGGGCAATTTAAAAGAAAAGAGGTTTAATTGACTCAGGGTTCCACGTGGCTGGGGAAGCCTCAGGAAACTTATCATCATGGCCGAAGGCAAAGGGGAAGCAAGGCGTGTATTAGTCTTATATGGTGGCAGGAGAGAGAGAGAGAGCACAGCGGGAAGTGCCAGACACTTATCAAACAACCAGATCTCGTGAGAACTGAGAGCTCATGAGCGACAACTCATGGGGGAAACTGCCCCCTGATCCAATCACCTCCCACCATGTTCCTCCCTTAACATGAGGATTACAATTCAAGATGAGATTTGGGTGGGGACAAAGAGCCAGACTATATCTGGCTATAGGAACCATACCATAGAGTCAAGGACATGCCTTAGGAACCCCAGACCATGCCATAATGACAAGGGACTCAGGAAGGGGGACAGTAAAGAATGCATCCTGGTAGAGGGGACACAGCAACACAGAGTCCTATGGGCATCAGGGAGGTGGTGGCATCCTCTCCACCTCCTGGAGCCAGTGGTTCCCTTTGTGGCCTCCCAATTGCTGACGTGTTTTTTCCAGCCCACGCTGTGAGTCTGAGACATCCCGTGTCCTCTCAATCAATTCCTTTCTTCCTAAATTCACCAGATTTGTTCCCAGTGTTTGTGTCACAGGTTCATTGAACAAGAGAGCCTTGTAAGGTATAATCAGAAAACAATTCTTTCTTCCCCACTATCTTTTCAAACCTGTTTAGTGGTGTGGGTTCTCCTCTGACCTTGGATGACATTGAAGGTAAGTTTCTTGGTTTTTCTGGTCCATTGTGGGAAGTAGAAAAGTTCCTTTTTTAAAGTTTCCTTTCTTATTAAAGAATAAATCATAAGTGTGCTAATAACTCTGTTAAGCCCTATCCTATGTAGCTGTTAGACACGCCATGCTTACAGGCACGTAGTACATTCTATGTCCTTGTACTTTAACCAAGATATCTGTGCTGGACGTGCTCACAGTCATGCCCCAGCTCTCCATTGCTTTTACCTGTTTAGAAAAGTTTTAAGTTATTAGCCTATCAGGTTTTAGTTTAGATCGTGAGATCTGGCTCCAGCCAACAGAGAGCAGACACAGCAGTAAGGACAACCCCAAATGGGTAAGGAATAAATTTGTCTGTTTTCCTTTATTCATTGTACTCTCGTGGCAAGATGGCTAGTGAGAGTACCCTTCCTGCAGTCCAGGAAGTGAAAATTGTGTTGCTGAAAGATCCTTTGTCTCAGTGCTGATTTTTCTTTGCAGCACCAAGCATCTATTTCCAACATCCATCCAAAATAATAAAAATCCCTTGGGTAAATTTTACTCACACAAATCCAGTTTCAGTAATTACAACATCTAACTATAAAAGCAGTCGGGACTCCAGATGGCATTTGAAGTTAAAACTGCTCCCTTGCCCCATCCCAGACCTGCCCACGTCGGAAGCCTACAGGGGGTGAGGGGAGCTTGGCCAGCTTCTCCTCCTGCCCCTGTGCCCTGTTTCTACCCTTCCTCCCTTCTCTAGGCTCCTCAGGCACCTCCAAGTTTGGGACAGTAGGGTGAGGGCTTGGCGTCGCACGTCGAGCAGGAGAGGTCACACTAGTTGTCTTAGTCAGCTTGTGTTGCTGTAAAGGAACACCTGAGACTAGGTAATGTATTCTAAAAAAAAGGGGGCTAATTTGGCTCACGATTCTGCTGGCTGGAAGATTGGGCATCTCGGGCTGCTTCCACTTGTGGCAGATGGTGAACAGAGCTGGCGCGAGATCGCATGCAGAGATCACGTGAAGAGAGAGGAAGCAAGAGAGACAGGGGAGGGTCTTTTTAACAACCAGCTCTCATGGGAACTAATGGAGTGAAACACTCGCCTCTGTAGGAAGGCATTCATCTATCCATGAGGGATCCAGCCTAAGACCAGAACACCTCCCATTAGGCCCCACCACCAACACTGAGGAGTAAATGTCAACATGAGATTTGAGGGGACAAAGATCCAAACCGTTCCACTAGCGTCACCTGGCACCAGTTCACCCTCCCTCAGGTGGCTCTTCCATGGGACGGAGGTCCTGTCCTCACCACTAGCTGTACCTCAATGCAGGCGAACTCTCCCTCAGCTTCATTTTCGTGGACTGGATCTAAATAACTCAGACCAGCTTCTGGAACATTCACACACTCTTTGATGCTACAGAATCCAGCAGAGCAAGTCATTTGCTGGCATGCACCTCCTCTTGTCCTGTGCTCCAAGCAACAAGCAGGCCACTCCAACCACAGCCTCTCACTACTTGCTTCCCCCAGGGCTTGGTCCCCACCCAGTCCACAGGGCCCCCTCCCAAATTATTCCCAGGCCCCATGTCCAGGTCTCCCGGCAGTCCCAGTGAAGCCCCTCTCACTAGGGCATAAGGCAGAGGGGTGGTGCACAGAACGCTGTGATCATTCTTTCCTTAGAAATATGCTCTCTGGCTGAGCATGGTGGCTTACCCCTGTAATCCCAGCACTTGGGGAGGCCAAGGCAGGAGGATCACTTGAGGCCAGGAGTTCAGGAACAGCCTGGAAAACACATGCTGTTTAAATTTTTTGTCTCTACAAAAAATTTAAAATTCAGTTGGGCATGGTGATAATGTGCTCGTAGTCCCAGCTACTTGGGAGGACTGCTTGAGCCTGGGAGGTCAAGGCTGCAGTGAGCCATGATCTCACCACTGCACTCCAGCCTGGATGACAGAGTGAAACCCTGTCTCTAAAAAAGAAAAAAACGAGTGTTCTCTCTAATTGACCCTCAGTTAGACAGCCAGGAGCAGAGGATGGGCAAGAGTTGCACAGTTGGTTTGAGGTCACCTCCTTTGCCTGTTCTTTATTTTGGAATGTCTGACTCATGGGTGCAATCCCCCTCTTTTCTCAGATCCCTGAGGGGCTGACAAGTTTCCTCCTTGGAGCTAACCGCCAGGATCCCCCCATTCGTGCAGCCTCATCGGCATCTGATTTCTTTTTCCTTGGACTTGTGGAGTCTTTATCTAGATATGGAGGAGGAGAAGTGGAGAAAGGCAAAAGGGGAGGAAAACCTCATTAGGTCTACAGATGATTTAGACCTTGCAGGCCCCCCAGTGGGCATCTGCGGCAGCTGGTTCTAAACAAAAGACGGGCTGCCATGGGGAGTCTGACCCTGAGGCCAGTTGCACCTCCTAACCCTCAGCTGAGCTGGGAGTTGAGGGAGCAGGACATGAAAGGAAGTTGAGCAGCCTCAACTTGGGGTGAAAGCTCAGAACTTTGGATGACACCTTATGCGTCAGTGGTGGCAGAGCAGCCCTGGGGCTTGGTGGCAAGACAGTGGGCTCTGGACTACCAGACCTGAGCTTGAATCCCATTTCTGCCCTTTACTGGCTGGATGACTGTTTTGGTTATCTATTTCTGCATAACAAATACCTCCAAACCTCGTGGCTTAAAAGAGGAATCATGTGCTCAAGATTTTCCAGTTTGGAAGGGCCGAGCAGGGATGACTTGTTTGTGCCCTGTGTGTCATTATCTGAGCTGTCTTTAGGGAGGCAAGAAGATCTACTTCAACGACAGCTTCCTATCAATTCAGAGCCCAGCTGGGACTGTCAGCTGAGAGCCTCAATTCTCCTCGAAATAGTCCTCTTCTCTGAATAGTCCCCTCCTTGTGCCTGCTTGGGCTTCCCCACAACATGGAGGCTGGGTCCCAAAAGGGAGGAGGAAGCTGTCAAGCCTTCTTAATGTCTGGGCTCTGAAGTCCCAGAACATCATTTCCCCTGCATTCTGTTGAGCAAAGAAGTTGTGTGCCCATCCTAGATTCAAGATGAGGGGACATAAGCACCACCTTTTGAGGGGAGAAGAGGTGTGTGTGTACAGGGAGGGCAAGATTGTCTGTGGCCATCTTTGGATACTAGCTACCATAGCAAGCATGAGCAAGTTATTCAATCTCTCCAAGTCTCAGTTTCCCACTCTATAAATCAGAAATAAGAATAGCTATCTCACGTGGTTGTTGATAGCATTAGAGAAGTTCTCAGTGGAGCCCACAACAGTCGGAAGCATGTGTCTGTACCGCCCACGGCTCAAAAGAAATTCACTCTCACTTAGACAATCCTGAGCACACACAGCGTCCAGACGATGGTGGAAAACTTCTCCCACAAGTCTTTCAGCACCTGCTGCTGCCACCTCCTCTGTCTCTGCCCCCTCCCTGCCCCTAGTATCCTCACCCGCCAAATCCCCTCAGGCTTTTCTCCCCTTCTTCCTTTGAGTCACCCTGGAGATGCAGCAAGTGTAGAGGAATCTGGTCTTGGCTCTGGGTGGGTGTTTAGGCGGTGAGTCTCCCAGGTTGGGACCCATTGCTCCCTCCTACAGAACAATGCTCGCTGCACCTCTAGCTGCTCCTCAGGTGAATGCCCCTAGCTTCATTTTCTTGGATGCTCTGGAGGGCTCCCCATTGTTGTAGAAGTAGGGAAAAGGAGAAGGCTTCTAAGAGGAGGCCAGTCCCTGGCCCAGCCCCAGCCCCAGCCTGGGCAGCAGCTGAATCTGCTGCAGTTTCCGTGTACAGCAGCCTCCTCTCGAGCATGGGGCCCATCTGCAAGCTCCCAGCCCATGACCTGACCATGCAGTTTCAGTGGCAAGTCAGGGGGCAGGGCTGACCCATTCTGGGGGAGTTCCCGGACCTCTCTGGATTCAGGCAGTTAGAAGCAGTAGCTGCAGCAATTGGATGGAGCCCTGTGTAATTTGGGAAATGGGGAGGCTCTAGCCGGTCTGGAAAGCAAAAGCCCATTCTTTCTATTTTAAAATAGAAAACTTTTATTTTCTATCTCTGGTGTTCAGAGATGCCTGGTTAATGGGGGCCTGGGCTGCCTAGAGAGCTGTGGAGATGGGGGGGCCTTACAGCAGGAGGGCGGGAGGGGATAACATGCATCCTGTTTCAGGAGTGCCCCTTTCTCTAGGCCTCATGGAGGGTATCCAGGCTCCCTGACCACCCAAGGGACCCAGGCCTGCAATCCCAGGTTGAAACCCAGGCCCACCCAGGTTGTTTCTCCCTTAGGTGACCCCTCGAAGCAGAGCTGTCCCTGAACTCCTGATTCTGGTCCACTGTTACCCGGGAGACCACTGTCCCCAGGCATCCCCAGGCCAGGCTGTGCTGAGCAGAGGCTGTGCCTCCAAACCCAGGAAGGCTTCCAGTTGGATCGCCTCCGACTTTGTCTTCTTCTTGCTGCTGGTAATAAAACTCACATTTACCAGAATTGAGGCAAACAGAGTGGAAAGAACAGCATTTCAGTGACTTGCACCAAGTCCCAGGGCTTTAGTGGCCCCAGTTGGGCAGCCAAGAGCCTGGGAAATTAGATGCCCTGGCTCAGGAGGGCTATGTTCCACCAGTTTCACACATTGTCGCCCCTCCTTGGGGTCTCGGGTGCACGGCAGGTGCACGGCAGGCGCAAACACCACGTTCCCTGAGTCCGGGAGCTGTGAGGACACCCCCACCACTTCCACTTCCATTTCTGCACAGAGGTGTTGTCACAGTTTTCCAAATTGTGACGAGAATTTCCTTTGTGCATGCCATCATTCAGCTCACCCAGGCTGCAGACTGGGATGGAACCAAAACAGAATTGAGGAAGGAGAAGGGTCAGTCACGCATTCAACACCTATTCTTGAGCCTTGTTATATGCTGAGCCCTGTTGGGGACTGGGGACAGAGATGAGCAGCATGCTGGCCCTGTCCTCTAGGATTTCACAGACCTAGTGTCCCCAAGACAGCCCAGACTCTCCTGCCTCTTTACCTGGGTAGACCTGTTGTCTAGACCAAGTCATAAATCGGGCTTTTGGAGCATCACTGAGGAGCCTGCGGGGCGGTGGGCCCCGGGGCGTGTGCTGAGCATGGAAAGCTGAGCAAGAAATGAGCCCTCCTCTCCCCAGGAGGGCGGTCTAGAGGGGCAGAAGAAACTGGAAGTTTTGGACGGTGTGCTAAGTGTCGGGATGGGGGGATTCCAGGGCTCTGTGAGGACAGGTATGCCCACCCAAGCAAACCAGGGGACCCACGTGTTTGAGTCGTATTAAGTGGTATACTGTGTCATCAAGGACAATGTCTTCACAGGTTATTTAACCTTGGCAATGTTCCCGTCAGACTTCCTGTTCAGATAGAAGATGACTGGCCCCATACACAGCCGCTGAGGGTCACCCTCTCCCTCCCCAGCCCTGGGGGCCAAGAAATGGGACTAAGCTCCTTGGATTTATGACCTTCTGGCTCCTGCAGAGAGAGGAAGGTTGGGGCTTGACCAGGACACAGTGAGCTGGACAGATGCCTGTACCGTGTAGGCTTGAGACCACATTCTTCTTCTCTGGCTGTGGGCTGGGGCCGGGTGGACATGGTTCTCCTATGATGTTCTGCCACCCAGGTGTTTGCCACCCTCTCCAGGTCCTTTGGCAAAATTTCAAACCAAGCTGTTTGACCTTGAAGCTCCACCCACATCCACACCCTCAGCTGTGTCAGAAACTGTCCACTACAGGCAAGACGACAGGGGAACTGGAGCTTATGACTTCTGTTCAGCTTTATTAAATATTTGCTGAGCAAGTTTTAGAAGAGCTTTCAGGATTCCACAGAGGGGACTAATTCCACCTTTTCCTTTTAGGAGGGGCTAAGGACTGTCTCACTAGAGATGGCTGACCTTCCCTCCACCCAATGATGGCTCCAGTCTGATGGTGCCTGGCCGCCTGATAATCTCTTTGTGCAAACATCAGGAAGCCCTAGTCTCAGCTTTAGAGGCGTGTTCTCGATGAGGGCAGTGATGACTCAGTTTATATGACCCCATGCTCTCAGGTTCCCTTTCTGTCAGACACTTCTAATGTGCTCCTTTAGACCCTCTCACTTATCTGTGAGCCATTGGCCACTGGCCCCAGCCACGGCTGAGACTACCATGGACTCAGACAGGCTTCACTCAGGCATACCCAGTAGCCCCTGCCTCAGGTCCCAGCTGTGCACCCCTTAGGCTTGCCCAGACATTAGGATGGGAGACGCTGAACCCACCCATGCATGGCCAGCAAGTAGGCGCAATCAACACCCTTCAGGTGATCCAGTGCAAGCTGGGAGCCTATGCACAAATTCTCCCTTTCTCCCAAAAGGATGGCTCTGAGAAACATTTGTGCAGCTTCCCAGGGGATGATCCTCAGGATTGAGCAACTAGTTATGTTTGTTACCAACCCATAACACATGCTGGAGTTGGCTCCCCTTCCTTCTCAGCTACATTCCCCTCTCTCACGCCTGCTCCCCGGGGCCACCTCCCTACCAAAGGAGTGGCACAGAAGCCTTTGCTTCCCACTCTGCTTCCCAGGAAACCCAAACCAAGCCACTTTGAGTTCTGTCCAGAGCTCCACTTCCACTCCACGGGTCCTCTCAGAACCACAGTCAGCACTCAACGTGCCTCTAAGATGGGCGTGTGATCCTGGCTGGCCACTCCCGAGGGTGTGGATGTGGGTGGAGCTCCAAGGTCAAACCAGGCATGTGATCCCGGCTGGCCAGTTCCTCTGGCCACAGAACTTGGCTCAGGAACTGACAGGTGACCAATCTGAGTTTTCCCTGGGGGCTAATACATAGACACCAGGGATCTCATGCACCAAGAAGGCCACTGCCTTCCTCCTGTGCCAGAGATGATTCTGTCTCATCCAACCAATGGACTCCAGCTCCCCAGAAAGCCTTTCTCCATCATCCCAGCTCCCCAGGATCTTAGCTGCTTCACTGGTAACACCCAGAATCCTCAGCACAACTGCTTCAACCAGGTACTGCCTTGCTCCTTTGCACGGTTGTTAGGTTGTTTGAATCTGTTATGCAGCCGGTTATGTGTGTGCCTATTTCTACTAGGCACACACGGTTCTACCTGACAAACCACAGTGGATTCATTGTGCAATGAGGCAGGCAGGTGCCACTACATATAGCGAGGCACAGTATACAATATAAGGAACCACATTGCCCCAGTTTGCCTGGAGCTTTCCAAACTTTAACACTAAATAGACTTGGACCCCCTCAGTCCTAGACAGACTGGGACATTTGGTCACCCAGTTCCCTGGGGAGGAGCAGGAGGAGAGTGCTGTCTCAGAGCAGCCTCTTTTTATTCATCTTGAGACGGGGTCTCACTCTGTCACCCAGATTGGGGTTCAGTGGCACAATCACAGCTCACTGCAGCCTCAACTTCCTGGGCTCCCTACCACCTCAGCCCCCCAAGTAGCTGGGATGACAAGCACCCAGTTATCGTTATTATTTTTTTAACAGAGACAAGGCCTCACTATGTTGCCCAGGCTGGTCGCAAACTCCTGAGTTCACGCAATCCTACACACCTTAGCCTCCCAAAGTGCTAGGATTACAGGTGTGAGTCACTACACCTGGCCAGGAAGCCTCCTTTTAAAGCAAGGGTCATAGACTGCACAGGTTCAGCCCAGACTCCATCTATTTATCTGTTTAATGGAGCTCCTACAACTTGTTGAGCTTCTACTATGTGTCTGTTGCTCTGCTAAGTTTTGAAGCTCCAGTAATAAACAAGACTTAGTTCCTTCCCTAAGGAGCTTATAGTTCAGAGCAGGGATTAGGGAAATTTTTTTGCAAAGGGCTAGATCACAAATGTTTGAGTTTTACAAACTGTACAGTCTCTGTCATAACTACCCTGGTCTGCTGTGGCTCCAAAGCAGCTGCAGACAGTGTGAATAGACATGACTGTGTCCTCACGAGACTTGAAGGGCAGTAGCCCTTGGCTCAGAGGTGGAGACAAATACACAAAGCCTCAGAGCACCTGTCAGGCCCCTGCCAAAGGCAGCAGCTCCCACATGGCCCCACCTCTTCCGCCATGTTTAATCGAACCAGGGAGGAGCACGTGACCCACAGGTAGCCCATCTGCCAGTGATGGACACGGGTGGACAGGCCAGCAGAGATAGTGGCCGCCAGCTGGGACAATGGTGGTAGGAGATAGAGGCTGAAAAGTGGGAAGGATGGAGCAGAGCCAGTAGGCTTCCTAGGACCCTCGAGCCCTTCCAAATCTGAGCCGCGTTCCCGGCTTCATGGGGCCCTGCAGGGAAGTCTTGCTGTGAGGCTGTCCTGGGGATCCCGGCAGCCTTGCAAAGAGCTGAGAGTCCTGTCTTCTTTATTGCTATCTACGTCCTTAAAACAAAACAGCATTTGTTTCCTTCTTTCTTAACAATTCAGCAATTTTTAGTAAATTTATACAGTTGTGCAACCATCATTGTCACCCAGCCTTCACAATAAACCTGCATGAGTTCCCTGCACCCGAGAGACCCTCACTCGCCCCAGATCCTTGTGGAAAGTCAGAGTGCCATGGGATTACAGAATAGGGACCCCTAACTGGGGCTGGGGGGTCAGAGCAGTCTTCCCAGAGAGTCCCAGGGCAGGTGAGAATTCCTGGAGTGATGTCGGGAAGCGGGGGTCCCATCACCTCTTTGATCTAGCAGGCAGCAAGGGCCAACATCTGACCAGGTTCCTCCTGTGGCAGGCATGGTGTAGACAGAACACTTTGTCAGATGTGGGTGAATCTGGCAGCTTCCCTGTTTCCTCCATCCCCTCCATGCACTCCTGTGGCAGCCTCAGTTCACCCTGGTATCTGCAGATACCAGGGCCTTGGAGGCCAGGCCACTCTGCAGGAAAGGGAAGAATCTGCGCCTGCCTCCCTGGGGCAGTCAATGATGGGCTTTGCTGCCTGCATCACTCGAGTTTTCATCCAAGAAAAGACCCTAACCTGGTATTTCCCAAGGAATTCAGGAGAGATTGTCAAAAGGGCTTACAGCCCTGTTGTAAGGCTGCCGGAGAGGTCTGGCCACACAACCTCCCTCTCCCTTTCCCCCTCCACCCCCAGGAAAGAGAGAATCTCCAAGCACCCATACCCAGGCCCTCTGTTCTTCCTTTTTCCTTCTCCCCATAAGGAGCCTTTCTCATGCTGAAGCAGGAAACTTCATTTTGCTAACAGGAAGTTTCTATGTTGCCGGCAAGAGAAACCAGCTCCAGCGAATTCAAGCAAATAGAAGGCTCTTTGCAGGGATGTGGAGCAGCTCACAGTTGCAAAGAGGTTGCTGAGCAACATGCACTGCCTGGAGGTGACTCCAGCGGCCCTGGGCTTCCCTGGGCTCCCCTCCTGGGACAGAGAGCCCCACGGCACAGTTTGGTGCATGGGCCCCTGGCCTTGGGCCTTTGGACCACTCAGTGACGTAACAGGGGCCGATCTGCTTCCCTATGCCATTAGAAGGATCTGGATTTGCTCCATTCACCCAGACCTGTATTTCCCCAGGAACTAGGGGTGTACGTCAGCTATGTCCAAACCCAGGGCAACCCTGAGTATATGGCAGCATCTCCCATTGGGCCATTAAGAAGATGATCATTTTTCCAAATGAGAAGATCCAGCTTGAATATACAAACTATTAGGGATGTGCGTGCAGTTGCTTGAATGTCTCCTGCAGGAGTTAATGCATTTGGTTTTAAAGGCATCTTTTAGTTCCACCGACGGTATGGAATTAAAAGCTGCCTTTCCTCCTTTCCACTTTCTCATTTCATGGAACATTTTTTATCTCAACCTGTCACCAGCATCTTGAGTGTCTGTCTCCTTGTCACCCCTGAGCCACAGTGTGAGTCACCAGTGACTTTCAGGGCACATCGCCTCTCTCTCATCTCAGTTATGGAGATTCAGCACCTTTTAAATTCCTGTATGATGCCATCATTGTAAATTTCATCCTAAGCCATAAGTGCTCCTTCTCATAATGTTAGAGGGCTTAAAGTTGTCATTTGAACCTTAAAAGAAATATGAGAATCTTATTAACTGGTGGTTGGGGCACACCAGGCATTCTGGCCTTATCATCAGTCCTACCAGAGGGCTCCTGCACATAGCCAGGTATAAGGGGCTTGGAGCAAGCCTCTGGGTCTCTGTTATCATTAGCTGGTCCTATGAGGCCAGGACTCAGGGTCTTCGAGCCTCCAGTTGCCTTCTGGTCTGAAGCAAGCGGTGGAGCAGTGGTGATGACTGCAGCTGCCAATTACCTGGTATTTATCAACTCTGCTCTGCACCCAGCCTGTGCCAGGCACACAGCGTGGACGGGAGCCATGAGCTCTTGCTGTGAGAGATGATTAAGAAGGAGCATTTCTACTTAGGACACCAGTGCAAGGGAGGAGCAAATGAGGCGTTACAGACGAGGAGAGAAGAAACCTGTTCTCGACCGGGTGCAATTGAATAGCGGAAGCCAGTGAATGGGCTTGTGCCAGCCTCTGCGGGGAGCAGATGGGGCGCCCCTTGATGGTTCAGAGTTTTTGAAGAGCCCCAAGAGGATTTTGGAGTGGGGATGGTGGGCCAGGTCACAGAGACCCAGAGTGGGGGTTAGCATGGTATGCCATGCAAAATTCACTTACAAGAGCATCAGAGAGCTGGTGCTGCTCACGTCCTCACAGGCCTCAGCTTCCACGTCTATACAACAGTCCCCTGCACACCAAGGTCTTGTTGCATACCTGTTCCTAGCCCCAATTCCTCCAGCTTTATGGGGCCACACCCCTTTTAAAATCCCCAAGTAGAAGGCTTGTGATTTTATCCCACATTCAGTGGGAACTCTAACATTCCCCCATCACACTCCTGGAAGCTGCCAAATTCTCTGAGCCCTGGGTCCTACAGGATCTTCCCTCTGTATGCATCTGACCCCACAGGGAGCACCTTCCCCCTTCCTTTCTCCAATAAAGGACAACTGACACAGGGTAGAACTTGTGGGAGACTTTCCTGAAGGCCAACAGTAATGGAGACAGATGGTAATGCACAGCAACTGGAAATGCCCCCAGCCCCATCCTGCCAAGGTGCTCCTTCCCTTGTGCCGCCCCCTCACGGGGTTTGGTTGGTTTCAGATGCAGCACAGCCTTGGGAAGTCGGAATGCACCTCACCTGTGCAGTCTGTTTCTGCAATTTCAGAGTCATTGAAGATACAGTATTTATAGAAGCGTTTCTCTCTTGGTTTGAACTACAGCTTTGCTCCCAGTTTCAATCTGTATAGTCCTTGGAAGAACAGCCCTGGTCAAGAAGTTATATCAGAGGCAACTGACTCCTAAGAGCAGGTGATGAAGAGCAGGAAAAGACAGATGGCTGCAAGCTGAAGGAAGCGTGGGAGCTTGCAGTGGTGGGGAGAGGGGATGCCACAGGAGGGGATTAGGAGTTGGGAAATGGAATTCACAATCGTGTCCAGGGCAGAATCTGCTGAGAGTGGTTGGGCGTTGGAGATGCTTTACGGGGTGACAATTAGGGGACCCTGAGAACTTTCACAGGAACTTTTATAACATAAGGTTGGGGGCTGGGCACAGTGGCTCATGCCTGTAATACCAGCACTTTGGAAGGCTGAGGTTGAAAGATCACTTGAGCCCAGGAGTTCGAGAACAGCTTGGCCAACACGGTGGAACCCTGTTTCTACTAAAAATACAAAAAATTAGCCAGGCATGGTGGCAGATGCCTATAATCTCAACTACTCAGGAGGCAGAGGCAGGAAAATCACTTGAACCCAAGAGGCAGAGGTTGCAGTGAGCCGAGATCGCACCACTGCTCTCCAGCCTGGGCAACAGAGCAAGACTCTGTCTCAAACAAACAAACAGAACCCATAAAGGTAGGTAAGGTCATCCTCTGATAGCGGAACTTACTACCTCGACACATGCTAGGAGACAGTAATAGCAATAAAATGTCATATAAGATGATGATGATGATGATGAAGAAACTGGTGTGACCTACTTCACCAATTTAGATTACAAAAACTGTCACATTTATTTTATTGCCTCATTTATTTTGCCCCTTGTGTCTTTTAGGCAGAAGACTTGCCCCCAAATTATTCAAAGACTCCAGGGACCTCCTTGGTCTAAAGGGAAGTCCATTTTGCTTCCTCACACCTGAAGGAGAGCCAGGTTTCCGTGAGCCTGTGCTGCTGTTTCTCCAAGCTGTCACAAGATGTCACTGTTGCAGCTTGGTGTCTCAAGGAAGGACGCTGCTGCCCCAGAGGCTGGGATGCCCCTGGTGGTCGAGGTTCAGGCTTACGCCTCCTTTTAGTCCTCATTTCACATTCGGCCCTTCTTTCCAAAGCGTGGCTCCTGGGGCAGACTGGCTGGGTTTGAACAGGTGTCCAGCATCAGCCACATTCCATGCTGGCCAGAACAGTGTTATCAGCTGAAATCTCCCTTAATTCAAGGTGATTTATATTGGGGGCCTCACTGCTTGCCCCTGCCACTACTTCTTAGATTGCTCTAGAGCTCCTGGACAGGCACCCCAACTGCATCTCTGAGACTGCGGACTGGGATATGGGTGTCTGCTTTCAGAGAGCCCTGGGACTCCACTTCCTCTAGTGCAGCACGCAAAGGGGGCCGGCCAGCTTCTCTAAGCCCCACAGGTAAAAATTCTGGGTCAGCCCAAACCCCAAGAGGAAAAGGACAGGACCCTGGTGGTCCACATCTGCATAACAAAGAGGGCACACAAATGATCCTTCGCCAGAGGAAGAACACCTGTGCCCAGGTTCCTTAAGTCTCTGCCTAAACCAGAAGTCCTCAACCTGGGGATCAGGAGTGGAATTCAGGGGTATCATGAACTTGTTGGGGGGAAATATTACATGCCATTTTCACTAATCAATAACTGAAAGTAACATTTTATTCCATGATGCATGTAGACATCACAAGACGGTGGGATAGATGGTTTGGTTTCTGGGACTTGTCACCAACAGATATCACAGATGCTCTCATATCCCATGACAGTTGCTGCAGATAATTCAAAATAAATTTACAGCTCATCATGAATTCAAAATTCTGAGAATCATTAAAGCTGTCACTAGACCTTGTTACCCAGTGCCTAAAGAAACATGTATATTACATTTTCATCTATCTGCTTTCCTCTCTCATTCCATGCATTTTACCTGATGCATGTGAAACCGCCCTTCTTGGGAAGGTCTGCAGACTTCTTCCCAACTGCAGGAGGATCCATGGCACGAGATGAATCAAGACCAAGTGGCCTGCTGGGCGCGGTGGCTCACGCCTGTAATCCCAGCACTTTGGAGGCCAAAGCAGGCAGATTACTTGAGCGCAGGAGTTCAAGACCAGCCTGCGCAACATGGCAAGATCCTGTCTTTACAAAAAAATACAAAAATTAGCCAGGCAGGGTGGCGTGCACCTGCAGTCCCAGCTACTCAGGGGGCTGAAGCAGGAGAATCCCTTGAACCCAGGAGGTCGAGGCTGCAGTGAGCTGTGATCAGGCCACTGCACTCCAGCCTGGGGAACATGAGGGAGACCTTGTCTTAAAACAAAACAAAAGACCTAGTGCCGGAGCTTTCACTACTCTCAGGGAGGCTGCCTGTGGGAAGTAGAAAAGCTCCTTTTTAAAGTTTCCTTTCTTGTTAAAGAATAAATAATAAGTGTGCTAATAACTTTGTTAAGCCCTATGCTATGTAGCTGTTAGACACGCCATGCTTACAGGCACATAGTACGTTCTATGTCCTTGTACTTTAACCAAGATATCAGTGCTGGAAGTGCTCACAAGCATGTCCCAGCTCTTCACTGCTTTTACCTGTTTAGAAAAGTTTTAAGTTATTAGCCAATCAGGTTTTAGTTTAAATTGTGAGATTTGGCTCCAGCCAATAGAGATCAGACACAGCAGTAAGGACGACCCCAAATGCATAAGAGATAAATGTGTGTGTTTTCCTTTGTTCACTGTACTCTTGTGGCAAGATGGCTGGTGAGAGTACCCTTCCTGCAGTCCAGGAAGTAAAAGTTGCATTGCCGAAAGACCTTTGTCTCAGTGCTGATTTTTCTTTGTGGCACCAAGCATCTATTTCCAACACTGCCTAAAGCCCTACCTGAAAAGGATGCGAGGTTTGTGTGTCCAAGGGTCAGCCTGGGAAGGGGCAGGGCTATTGTGGTTCCCAAGGAGAGCCCAGACAAGCACTCGGCTGAAGGAGCCTCAGGAGTGAAGGTGGAAGACCACTTAACACAGAGTGCTTGGGGCCTGCAGGAAGGAGCTGCGTGCCCAAGTGTCATTCGCATGCCTCTATTGAAGGGCCCAGTTCTTGATGGCCACTGTGGCTGTGACCAGTGTGGACTGAAACACAGGGTTCTCTGCAAAGAGTACAGCCATCTAGAGAGGCCCCGGGTAGGACCTGTGCAGGATCTTGGGAGCAGAAGGGATCCAGTGACAATAGAGCTGGAGCTTCCTCCAGTAAACCTTGGAGAATTAGGGCAAGTTACATTCAATTTGAAAAAATGAAAGAAGTGCAACTTCTACTCCAGGTCAGAATAGAAGCCATTCCAGTGAACTGAAGTGTCCCTCCTAAAATTCACACGCTGGAGCCCTAACCCCCAATGTAACTGTATTTGGAGATGCAGCTTTTAGGCGGTAACTAAGGTAACATGAACTAAGGGTGGGGCCTGATCCCACAGGATTAGTGTCTTTAGAAGAAGAGACACGGAGAGTTTGTTTCCTTTCTCTCTGACTCTGAGGACACGGTGAGAAGGTGGTCATTGGCAAGCCAGGAAGAGCGGCCTCACCAGAAACTGACCCTGCCAGACCTCGATCTGAGATTTCTAGCCTCCAGCACTGTGAGACATAAATTCCTGTTGTTCGAGGCACCCAGCCTGCAGTGTTCTATTATGGCAGCTCAAGTAGACTGACAACATAATTGCCATATATGGGTGTTTTTTGCAGTGTAAAGTCCCAGGGAAGAAATACCAATAGCTTACAGATCTCTTAACCCTCAATTTCATCCCACCTTATTCACATAATCGAAATAGTTCTGCCTCTGATGTCACATTTATTTTAATACTCGGAGAATAATAACTTTGCTCCCCACCCTCCACTAATGTGGGAAGTCCTTTTTGCCATGGGTGCCCCTCCCCAGACATCTCTGAGTCTCATGCTCCGCTCTAAAGCTCACACTGATTCCCCTCGGTGAAAGCTGTGTCCCAGCTGCCACCTGAAGTGGGTACTGAAGATTTAGGAAACTGAAGGAAACCACAGCAAAGAGGCTGGTATCTGCTGCCAAAGGAGGCCATGCCCACCGGAGCCTGGTCCATCTTGGGGAGGGAGCGTTCTCTCCACCTACCTAATCCTGCCTGCAGACCCACCTCACAAACACGTCCTACCCTGAGCGGGTGGTCTAGAGCCCTCCTTAACCACTCCGGACTCACTGGCCTCAAAGTTTCTCCACTGCCCTCAGGGAAACCCCTCCACCTATGCTGCTTTTAGATCCTTAATGTAAAGGGTGAGCGTGTCATTTGAGGAAGGGGTGGAAGAAAGAGACTGATGGTTCCCAGGACAGGATCAGGACTTGGGGAATTGGCTATTTGGAAAATCTGGGCTCTAGCACAACTTTCCTAAATTCTGTGTGGCCTCCACTGGCAAGCTGCTCTGAGACACTGCTTGAATGAGAAACACACACATGTCCACACACCGTCATCTGCACAACGCACAGCCCAAAGCCAGTACCTAGAAGAGAGGCTTCGGAGGCAGCCTGTCAGTGCACGCTAAGCAGCCTTTGCGAGACTGCGCTGCCCCCGGTGGAGATGCAGGCCTCCCTTGCAGGCAGCGTCTTGGTTACCCTCACTCGCTTGTTGTGGCGTGGGGCTCCGGAGTAAAGCTGCCATCTGAAGCCTTGAAGGGGAGCCAGAGCCGCATCTGGCTTTGAAGTGACAGTGCTTCTGATCCTACCTCCCAAGACTTCAAAGCATAAGGGGCCACATTTCTGTCGTGACTCATGATTGAGGTGCCACGTGGCCTTTTCTGCAACAGCTTCGCAAGGAGGGCACATCTCGCCAGCTCTGGGCCCAGGAGGGAGTGCTCAGAGCTGAAGTGTGGGCAGAGGGACATCTGTTTTGTCCTTCCACTTCAAACTCCTGGAGTCCCTCTTGACCTGCTCTCTGCACTTCCTCAAATGGCCGTTCATGGCCTGTGCCCTGAGAAGCCAGAAAAGCCAGCTCTGGGTGGAAAAAGCCAGTGGGGCCTGTGATGGTAGTTTCGGGGGAGTGGCCACCCCAGAAAAGGCACTATTTTGTGTGCCTTTAGGTCCTCTGTCAAAGGACTCAAAGCTAACTTCACTGTGAAGCTGAGAAGAACCTAGGAGAATCCACCCTGGGAGGGTTGTCAAGTGGTCCCAGCCAGGCTTTATTTGGCCCTGGAAAGTCGCTGTCTGCAATACAACTGACCCTCAAGGACAGACAAAGGGTGGCCTGGCGTGGGCATCCCCACACAGCTCCTTCTCCTATGGGGATGTCCGCATCCCCACCTCTTTGTGTTCTGCATGACAGCCTCTTCTCACACCAACACAGGGGCTGTGGCTCTGCCCAATTTCTTTCCACACTGGTCTATTAACCAAATCCTTTCTGACCCCTAGGAATCTCTACAACTGTTGCCAGGCCTAAGTCATTTCAAGCACCCGTGCAACCATCATTCCTTTGTGGTCACTTGCTAGAAGCATGTCATCTTACTCTTCCAGGCATCTTTAGTATCCCTTGGCAGTTACATAGTATTAGCATCATGACTTTCAGCATCTGAGGGTCCCCAGAGAGGTAACTGTCTTTCTCTGTTCTCCTCAGTGGCGGGGTTGGACATACAGTTGACAAATGCATCTTGTGGACTGACATTTTCCAAGTCAGATCCTCTTTGGGGGCTGAGGGGAGGTGGTCACTACTCTGAGGGGGTGTGGCCTATATGGGGGGGTGGCTCCTAGTTGAGCAGGATATGGTTCAATACAGCAAAGATGTCTCCCTTGGCCCTCAGCCCCCAGGCCATGAGCAGCTGCACTCAGGATTGTAGGGAACAGCTGAGGCCAGAGCCTAGCAGTTCACGGCTGCCAGGAGCTCCCCAGAGGTCCGCAGACTTCACTGTGAAGCACCAAGAAGAACCCAGGAGAATCCACCCTGGGAGAGTCACAGTCCCTCCACCGGAGGTCAGAGAAGGGAGGGAAGGGCCACCCGTGGAGGACCTCTAGAGACTGGCCCTGTGTCTTCAGCCCCTCAGTGGTCAGCAGGCCTCGTGCTGGGCCCCCCACCCACATGTATGCACAGGAGCCAGGGCCTATGGAAGCTGCTGCAGTGTCACAGGGCCGTGGGACAAGGTAGCAGGGGCAGGGTGGGGTTGGCTGCAGCTGGGTATGTGGGGTCTGTGCAGCCTGGCTGCTGCTACGGAGAACCCACATGGATGCAGGGGAGTGGGAACTAGACCCCGAAGGTCTGGCTCCTGATCACCTGGACAGGCCCAGCTGTGCTCCTGAGCAGCAAGGGCCACTCCCTACAGCCCACACTTGGTGGCCAGGTGGCTGCTGAGGAGATCAAGATTGCTGGGTGACCTGGCAGGGGCCATCTGAGGTCTGCTTTTCTCTGAGGCCAGTAAGCGTAGTCCAAGACAAGGTCACACAGCATCACATGAATCTATTTATTTGGCGAATCAGGTTAATGAAGTCGTTTTTTTCCAGTGCTAACCCTCCGCCCCTCCTGTGCCGCCGGGCGCCGCTGCCGGTCATGGGGCGGAATGGGTTGCAGCTGCGTGGGTCCAGACTCTCAGCCCTCCTGCCGAGCAGCCATAGTGGTCTGCAGCGTGGATCTGCACCCGCTCCCACAGATACGTGGGACAGTTTGGGTCCCCAAGGAGAAGAGGCCCTTCTTCCCACCATGTTTCGGGATGCGTCAGGGTCCCCAGGGCCCACCCACAGGTCCATAGTTGTCACATCACACTGAGACTGCTGATGCCCTCCAAGGACCTACCCCTTACGGTGGTACAGCTCATGGGTCCTGGCTCCCCTCCCTGACCCACCCTACATGATCAGTTCCACCTAGGAGGAGGTGCTCAGAGTGCCACCTGAGCACACAGCAGCGGGGGCTGCTCCTGAGAAGGCGGCTCCTGCTGGTCCATGGCTCTTAGGCCAGCCAGGAAAGGCTCTCAGGTGGAAAGCAGCTCAGCCAGTTTCCCCCTTCATCCTGCACTCCCTGCGGGCTTCAGACCTAGGGTCATTGCTCGGCTTCCCTCCTTCTCCTCTTCCTTTTCCTCCTCCTCCTCTGCAGGTCCACGTTTATCCAAATCCCTCTCTTCTCCCCGTCCTGCCGCCACCCCTCCCGAGCCCTTCCCACCTCCCCACATGGGTCCAGATCCTACGGTAGACAGCAGTTGCTTTTCCTCCGAAAGACCTTGCTCACACAAAGTCTCATCAGTCACTCATCATCCCACTCACTTGGTCGTGCAAACCACCCCACAACTGATCCTTCTCATCATTTCATTCTCCGGGGCAGCTGAGTCATCAGAAGTCTTCCGCTGTCACTGCGCACTCCTCCTCCAGGTCCTTAGAGAAGACATCCAGGCGTGACTCAGTTGTTTACAGTTTCCTGGGGACTGCAGGGACTCCCCACCCTGCCTTCTTTCTCAAGCCTCCCCAACCTCCCTCCCAACCACCGCTTGTGCCTAGCTGCCTCATCTTCTCCCTCCCAGCTGCTGGGGAGGGAATGGCTCGACGGGCAGTGCCACAGGTGCCAGCTGCCCAGCCAGGATGCAGGTGAGCAAGACAGCACCTCCTCCACCTTCATATGGTGGAACCAAGGCAGGCCTGATTCTCTGCCATTGTTTTCAAGGAAACGTGTAATGTGCAACTTCACAGCCTGTTCAAGATAAAAAGCGAGTCAGGGGTCTCCCCTCTCCCGGGGCCGTCTCCCACTGCCTCTCCTCGCCCTGGGCTGGCACCAACACCCTATCCTGTGGCCATCCCGATGGCAATGGGGGAGGGGCTGTCTGCTTCCTTCCCCAGGAGTGTCCTGTCCCTTCACGGCTCTTGGATGTCATCAACACCACACTCGGTCATTCTGCAGCCTTCTCACGGGCACAGAAAGGTCCGGCTGGCTTCCTTCACCTTTCTGAGGCCCACTGGAAACTTGGGTGATCCACACACGCTTGCCCAGCCCCAAACACTACCCCATTGGCTGTCATCTCAGTGAGGCTTTTGGCAACACAGAAGGCACTGGAACACGCAAGTCTGCTTCATCCTGGGACACCCAGACTAAAAAGGGGCTTCATTCATCCCTGCCACCCTAGCTGTGCCCAGGACCCTCTCCCCCATAACTGACTCTCTTAGTTCCCTCCTCTACTTCCTCTCTCTTTTTCTCTCTTCTTTCCAGAACCTCCCAGTCTAACAGAAAAATGGGAAGAGTTGGAAAGACCTTGTCCACATAGTCTCATTCTTTCTTAATTCTTCTGCTCTATAGTTTCTGGACTTAGAAATCAATAATTCACCTAGTTTGGGGTTCTTCAGAGACCCCTGAACATTGGGTGGTACATGTGGAGCTGTCCGGACACTGGAAAAAAGGTCTTGGGGGTATAATGAGCAAAGCTGGCACTCAATGGACATCAAAGAGAAGCATATCAGTGAAGACAGCATGGATCATTCCGCCACATCAAACCCTGGAACTCAATATCCGTTTCCAGAATTCGGGGTCAGGACTTCCTTCCCTGAGCAGGGTGTCCTTCCCTTAGCCCCGGGAGATCGTGGTGTCCAGCTGGACCCTGGAAGGCCGGTGGGCTTTGATGTTCATGCGGAATTCCTTGATGACAAAGTAGTAGCAGAAAACATCCAGGCAGCAGTTGATGTTGGAGAAACACATGGACAGTTGCAAGAAGAAGCTGATCCTCTGCTTGGCTCTGCACTCTACGATAAAGCCGTTCCTCACCAGGAACTGCAGGAAGAACCCCAGGTGGACTGGGAGGAAGGAGACCACAAAGACGGCCAGGCTGACTGCAATGGTGTAGATGCAGGCTCTCTGCTGCACCCAGTCCTGGGTGTGGTCGCGGCGGCCCAGCAGGATGTGGATGCTCCTGGAGGAGCAGAAGCCCATGATGCCCATGGGAAGGAGGAAACCAAACACCTCCAGCGGGAAGACCACCTTCGCACTCCAGGTACTGTCAGACATGTTGTGGAAGCACATGTAATTCTCCACTGTCCCATGGAAACTATAGACAGGGATGCTCCCGGTCCACACCAGGACCCAGATGGTGCAGCAGATCCCAAAGGTCTTCCTGGGGGACCGGAGGTGGTTGACCAGGAGTGGGTACCGGATGGCCAAGAACCGGTCAATGCTGATGAAGCAGATGGTGAAGACACTTCCGTACATGCTGATGAAATAGAGGCACTCCACCAGGGTGCACAGGGACGGGAAGGGGGGCCGCACATTGGACAGGACCATCTTGAACGGGAGGGAGAGCACCAGCAGCAGGTCAAAGACCGCCAGGTTGATCATGTAGATGGAGGTGGCAGCGTAATCGGGCCACCTCTTCTTCAGGAAGGAGCTGAAGCCGAAGATGGCCAGCAGGTTGAGAAGCAGGCCCAGGAGGAAGGTGGGGATGTGGACTGTCAGCTGCAGGGTTTTCATCAGCTCGTTCACGCCCTCGAAGGAGCAGTTCCCGCTGGTGTTTGGCTGGCTCATGTTTCTTCCTACGACACCAACAACAGATCAGATGGGACTTCTTTCACTCTCTTGAAGTGTCGGATTCAAATGACTTTGTCAAGAATAACAAACACCTCCCGGCATCACACAGCAATTCATGCCCACTGAGTCACAACTAGAACACAGAAAAGCAAAATGCCCTTGAATCCCGCTGGCCAGACACAACCACTGCTACTTTTCATGTGTATCAATCCAGACTCCCTTTCTCACTCTTTCAACCATATGCACATTTTTCTTTTACAAATATGGAACCCTGCTGTGCATGGACAGCTGTCTTTTAAACCAGAACTCCTTTTGTTGAAAGAAGTAACAACATGTATCCCGACCCAACAGGCTTTGGCAAAGAGAATTTCACACAATGGAAACCATGAAAACTAGTTCAGGGCTGACTTCAGGAACAGCTGGATCAGGGATTCAAATGCTGTTTCCAGGGTTCAGCTCCTCTTGTCCCTTCTGTCTTCCCCCACCCACTTTCCTGATGGTTGGTAGAGTTGACCTGCAATGAGGGGTGACTGACACCAGAGCATCACATTCCCCTGGACACAGTAGTTGGTTAGTTCATTGGTTCAGGGGCAGACGCTTGACTCTCCGAGAGGCCATGATAAGCAACACAACTTTTGCTTGGGCTTGCAGGCAGAGGGTTGGAGTCTCATCGGGGATTCTGAGGCCTAGAGCTGCTGCTGCCCCATGTACTCCAAAGAGAAAACGGAGGTGTGGGAGAAAGAGGATTCCCAGGGGGAGTGAAGCATGGGCCTGAGGTCTCCACATGGTAAGGAAAGGCCTGTAGTCAGGCAGAAAATTACAAGTGGCCTCAGAGACAGGAGGACCAAGGCTGCAGATGTGGTTGCACACGGGTGTGGTCGCACACGGGTGTGGTCTGAGCCTGGGCAATTTGGGATAAGGGGGTGAATGCCTTTTGGTGTTCTGTATCAAAGTATGGAGTTCTGGAGCAAGACAGAACCAAGTGTTCAACCCAGGCGTCCAGAACAGAGGCTGCTAGAAAGAGGATTCAAATATGACCCAACTTCCACCCTCTCCCAACTCGCCCACCTCTGCCCCCCTCCCCACTCCCTCCTTTCTCACCCACTCTTCCCTCTTCCCTCACCACGCTGCTGGTGTACTCGACTTTGACTGGTCTTAGACACGGAACGTGCCACATTCACTAGTGCACAGGACCACGGCATTGGCCTGGCGTCTTCCTTAACTGCTTCAGCAGCAAGCAGCTGGCTGAGCAAGTACAGCCAGGTCCTGCCATGAGACCTGCCTTCCTGTGCTGCTCTCACCTTCCATGACTTCTTGCCTAGCAGGGGCTGAGATCCCAAGATGTCGATGCAGCAGGGAGGAGACATCAGCATGGACTCCTACCAGAGAATCCTGTACGAGTGACCACGGCAGCTATTATTATTTTGTATGATTATTATTATTTTGAGATGGAGTCTCCCTTTGTCGCCCAGGCTGGAGTGCAATGGGGCGATCTCAGCTCACTGCAACCTCTGCCTCCTGAGTTCAAGTGCTTCTCCTGCCTCAGCCTCCTGTGTAGCTGGGATTACAGGCATGCACCATCACATCTGGCTAATGTTTTGTATTTTTAGTAGAGATGAGGTTTCACCATGTTAGCCAGGCTGGTCTCAAACTCCTGACCTCAGGTAATCTGCACACCTCGGTCTCCCAAAGTGCTGGGATCACAGGCAGGAGCCACCACAGCTGGTCCTGCAACTTCCGTTATTAATAAATGCTTCCATGATTCATTATTTTTCACAGCTCCTGTTATTAATTTTAAAAGTAGTCCATGCACTCAATAAGATATTCAAAGAGAACAAAAGAACATACATAAGGAAGTCGGCCTCCATTGTATCCTAAGGCCTCAACCGTCCTTTCCCAAGGCAGTCGTGGCTTCCAGCTTCTTGCATAATCCTCCCAGGCAGTTTCTAAATATAGGCCTATATGCAAATACATGCTTGCATACATATACACGTATGGCTTCTTTAAAATTTGGAAATAATATGCCTACAGCTCCTATCTCTGGCTTTTTCACTCAACAATGTTTCTTGGACATTGGTCTATGTCAGCATATGTGAATGTCTTGTTTGCCTCCCACGGTGTAGGTATACCAAAACTCATTTAGCCAGCAGCCTATTGATAAACATTTAGGTTTCTAGTGTTTTACCAGGAAACAATGAATTCCACAATAAGCATTCCTGTGACTTATTTCTTTGCTGTGCAGCTATTGCTAACAGAATTCTCATTCTGTTATTGTTTCTCATTCACTACTGGGAGTCTGTGAGCGGAAAAAATTGGGGTATTTTTGAAGATCTTACATGGAATACCATTCCCAAGCCCTCTCTGATCCCTAATGAAAAAGAAAACAGACAGACAGATAGATAGATAGATAATTTATTTATTTTTGAGACGGAGTCTCACTCTGTCACCCAGACTGGAGTGCAGTGGCATGATTTTGTCTCACTGTAACCTCTGCCTCCCAGGTTCAAGCAATTCTCCTGTCTCAACCTCCCAAGTAGCTGGAACTACAGGCATCCATCACCACACCTGGCTAATTTTTGTATTTTCAGTAGAGATAGGGTTTCACCATATTGGTCAGGCTGGTCTCGAACTCCTGACCTCAGGTGATCCACCCGCCTATAGATGGACATTTATAGGTACATAGATACTTCATCCATTCAGCACTAGGCACTAAACATTTAATGTACATTACTTGATTTGGTGGCTTTCTGAAGATTCTGTGCTTTCCAAGGTGTTAACTTTTCTCACGGATTTATGTCACGAGAGATCTAGGAAAATGTACTTCCTCATATTCAAAGCCCTGGTTTCCTGTGGTTTGTGGGACGGTTTGTGTAGGAGTAACTGCTCCTACTCAGGATCTGCAAGCTGGGGGTGGCTGCCTCCTCACCAAACAAGCTGAAATGGCCACAGGCCTAGCTCAAAAAATTACTAGAATAGCCTGGAACTCACAAGGTAAATTTCAGAAAGAATGAGGAAGGCAGGCCAAAGGCCAGTTTAGGTCTAAACAGAAAATGCTGCAACACCAAGGGGGAAGATGGAACTGGCTTGGAGAAGTTTCCTTTAAGACCAGAAACAGCAGAAAACCAAAAACCACAAAGATAATAGTGAAAACAAGTTTCTGTTTAAAGAGTTCCAGTAACATTTTGGAAAAGGGACTGAGGGTATCTCTCTTTGTCTGGGTCACACTCACCAATTAAGAAAAAGCAGCCATCAATGACGAAAGCTCAACACTCAGAGGCCCTTCCTGTCAACTGTTACCGGCAAACTCCACAGATGAGTCCACCATATTGCTGGTGGTTCAAAGTGGCCAAGGGAAAAAATCAGTGAGGCTCAAAGTCCAACCCAGACCCAGATGCAATGTGTGGCTGAATTGGGGGAATGAACGAATAACAACAGGAAAAAATGGTCTGGCAGAAAGCACACAACCTAGGGTGCTGGGATGAGTCTACTCTGACAGTGGTAGGTATATGCGTGGAAAATAGACACAATTTGGCCGACAGCATTCCCCAGTAGGATTATTCTGAAGGTCACATTTGAATTACAGACAGACTTCAGACAGAAGCTTCTCGGAGGGTAGTCTTTGAAGCCACAGAAGGCACTCTATGATCTGGCAAGAAATTAGGTTGAAAAAATACGGCCAGCTAATGGCAGAGTGAGCAGAGAATCTGAAAAGTTAATCTAAATTCCCTCTGGAAGTCCAAGGAAACCATCTTTTTGAGTCTTTTTCAAAAAAGCAGGAGCTTCACTGTATAAGATAAAAAGGCATCAATGTACTCCAGACTGCAGCAAGAGATGAAGCAGCGGTCACCCTTCTCAAAGAAGTTTGCTAAGAAAAGTCAGTCTACTCATGGGCAGGGAGGGGAACGAGGGTGGCGACAGCAACTAGCACCATTGACCTGGGACATGGGGCCATTCCATTGGCAGCTCCTGTTCTGGCCAACCCAGTGGTCTACCCCAGTCAATCAATAGTACTGTAGTTGGCTGGGTGGGAGCCTAAGTCCCTTCAGGTCCCCTGAGAAGCAGATGCTAAGGCAGTGTTAGACAACCCAACAGTTGAGCCGGGAAGTGCATGTGAAGGATAGCCGGGAAAGGGAGCAGGAGGAGGTGGGGTGAGCCTTCAGAACACCTGCAAGTCTGATGCTGTGAAAGGAGATGGGGAAAGAAGGCCAAGGTGGGAAGGACTCCAGACAGCAGTGCGGATCTCAGCCTGTCTTGGCCAAGCTGTGGGACATCTCTGAGCAAAGGTTGCCTGTTGGAGGAGCCCCATATTATCAGAAATCATCCCAGGCTAGTGTCTCTGCCTGGCTCAGGCACTGGCTAGGAGCAGCCCAAGGAGAGTGGTGTCAGCATCAATGTCACCATGGACCTGAAGCAGCAGAGCTGCACTGACTGTGGTTGGAGCTCCCAGCAGTCGTTCTCCGAAATTCCAGGGTGGTCTCAGCAACACCCCTGCAGAGATGCCAAGGGGCCATCCCAATGCTGCAACTGATGTTGGGATCTGGTTGGTATCACAGGCAGCAGTGGGGATGTTCCAAGTGTCTATCCCAGAAGTGCCATCTGTGGAGTGCTGACTTTCTACCATCTCCAGCGGATGGGTGAGCGCCTTCACCTCCTAGAGGACTTGAATGGGGCCTCATCCCAGCCTCTCCAGTGGGAAATAGCACTGAGTAAGCAAAGGTCATGGGTCAAGCAAATAGTATCTGTGAATGGAGCAAAAGGACCCAAAACCATGTGAGTCAGCAGCAGCACAGTGGCTGAGAGGCGGGGCTGAATGGAACTGTGGAGTAAATGAGAAAAATACAGGAGGTGAAGTGCCATGTTTCATGCAAAAGCTATGGAGAGGGCCATCCCAGATGCCCTGCTGACACCTCTGAATGTCCCACTGCCATGTTTAAATGTCACTAAGATAGAGCCTCACAAACATCCATGAATAAACAAACCAAGTTCCTTGGAAATCTCTGAAAAAATAATCATGCCAGAAGAGGTTTGAGGGGAAAAAATTGGGGTGCAGGAATTTGGTATCCAACCAGGTGTTCCTGCATAAAGAGTGCAGAAAGCAACTCGCGGGTGGATGGGGCCTCTAGGAAAATAGTCGCCTCAAAACTTTAGGCCTCCGAGATAATGACTAGGAAGAGTATAAGGATGAAAACATCAAGGTAGAAAACTCGGGACTGAGAACTGAATTGAAAGCAGGAAACGACGGAAAGAGACTAAGATGATGCAGATAGTTACAGATTTAAAATTAAAAGAAGAAAAACACAGAAGAGATTATCTGGCTGGACTAGTGGCTGACACCTGTAATCACAGCACTTTAGGAGGCCAAGGTTGAAGGATTACTTGAACCCAGGAGTTTGAGATCAGCCTGGGGAACATAGTGAAACCCCATCTCTACAAAAATATATATATTTTTTAAATTAGTAGGGTGTGGTGGCTCGTGCCTGTGGTCCCAGCTATTTGGAAGGTTGTGTGGGAGGAACACTTGAGCCCAGAAGTTTCAGACCAGCCTGGGCAACATAGTGAAACCCACCTCTACCAAAAAAAAAAAAAAAAAATTAATTAGCAGGGCGTGGTGTCTCATGCCTGTGGTCCCCAGCTATTTGAGTGGCTGTGTGGGAGAATCGCTGGAGCCCAGGAGTTTGAGGCTGCGTGAGCCATGATCATGCCACTGTACTCCGGCCTGGGTGATAGAGTGAGACCCTCTCTCTAGGAAAAAAAAGAGATGATCTTCGTCCCTAGAAAGAGACAAGTTGTAATACTGTGGATAAATTAACAAAGCAGGAAGAACGTTCTTGTGTTGTAGGGGGTGGGGACAATGGCGAGTAATAGTAAGTGCCAGGGGTGAAGCAAATGGCTCTATTGCTAATATTTCTGTTCTATTTTTTTACTTCAATAATTACAGAAATATGCATCAGATAATTGAAAACCTTAAAGTAACCACTATTAAAAATATGATGCCTACCTTCAAAATTCCTAAAGAAGATGAAAAGAAACAAAACCAACTACATAGCAAAGGAGTTAATATAATAGGAAAAGAAACAGCAGAGAAATTACAACAAGTGTGAAAAATTCAAATTTTACTACCATTCTCAGTTCAATTAAAAAGTAAAAGCGTTTGCTCTTATAAAAGGTGCGCTTAAATGATACAGAAATGTTCCACATAAAAGTCCTGTGACAGTCTGGGTGCAGTAGCTCATGCTTGTAATCCCAGCACTTTGGGAGGCTAAGGCAGGTGGATCACCTGAGGTCGGGAGTTCAAGACCACCCTGGCCAACACAGAGAAACCCCATCTCTACTAAAAATAAAAATAAATAGCCAGGCATGGTGGTGCATGCCTGTAATCCCAGCTACTCACAAGGCTGAGGCAGGAGAATTGCTTGAACCCAGGATGTAGAGGTTGCAGTGAGCTGAGATCACGCCATTGCACTCCAGCCTAGGCAACAAGAGCAAAACTCTGTCTCAAAAAAAAAAAAAAAGTCTTGTGATGATAGAACAGACAAATGTAAACAAAAGAAAGAGAGGTAATATTTATAACTAGCATTGTAGAATTGCAGAACAAAATTGCTCATCAGGATCATTACGCTTATTTTTATAGAATAAAATAAAAACTCAATGGTGAGGGCAAATATAGTAATCTTATACACCGAACTGTGTTGTACAAAATTACATCAGGTAAAAATCTTAGCATTCAAGGAGCCATTGGCAAAACCAAATGACAGTGTCAGACTTTTATATACTGTAGATTAGAACAAAACAAATAGGCAAAATATAAATGAGGACACATAATTATATAAATAATATGATTAATATAGTTTAATGAATGGCTCTTGGGTTTGGTTTTAAGGAAATAGATAATCCATTTTTTTTTGCTCAAGCAGCCAAGAAATACTTGGCCAAAAATGAGTTATCTACCTTACAAGAATGAAACCATCCCTTAAAAACAATGCAGAAATTATGTTGGCTATACTATGACCACACACACACAAAAACCTAGAAAATGAAAATACAGCCTGGCCAGGCGCAGTGGCTCATGCCTATAATCCCAGCACTTTGGAAGGCAAAGGAGGTAGGATCGCTCGAGCCCAGGAATTCAAGATCAACCTCATAACATAGTGAAACCTCCATCTCTACAAAATAAATAAATAAATAAATAAATAAATAAATAAATTCTTTTTTAAATTAGCTGAGTGTGGTGGCTTGTGCCTATAGTCCCAGCTACTCAGAGGCAGGCGTTAAGGCAGGAGGATGGCTTGAACCTAGGAAATCGAGGCTGCAGAGGGCTGTGATCATGCCACTGCACTCTAGCCTGGGCAACAAAGTGACACCCTGTTTATATAAACCCTGTCTCAAAATGATAGTAATAACGATGACTATTTAAAAATAAAATGAGAACTACAAAACCAAATACATGAGATGTAATCAAGAATAGCAACGACTTTTTGGATTGGTTGTTTAAAAAAATAATAAGTTGACAGGATACAGCCAAAATCTATTCTCGGAGATAAAAAGATTGCCCTAACTGCTTTAATTTTCTTTAGGGAAACTAAATAAATGAATTAAGCACTTAACTTGAGCATTTAGGAAAAAAATTAAGTCTTAGGGAAGAAAGTATAAAGAGAAAAACAGAAAGAAAGGAATTAGAAAAGAGAAAATATCAGAATCAACAAATTTAATAGGTGACTCCTTCAGAGAAGAAAGAATAAACAAAGCAATACATATATTTCTAACAACTATGATCAAGAAGGTTCAGGTAGTCATAACTAGAAATAAGAAAGAAGACATTAAGCTTAGTCAGAGAGGGGAGAATAGCAAGAAACTGCATTACTTTGTGTCGATCTGTTTAAAAACCTTAATGTAGTTGTTGATTTGGGGGCAAAAACCTAATTTACCACAATCTATACAACGTTTGACACAACAAGAAATAAAAGTATTGACTAGACTAATAACCGTAAAAGAAACTCAGAACATTATCAAATATTAATCTTAAAATAGGCTCTAGCTTATTTCAAATTTTCAAGCAACAGATAATCCCCATACCCTATAAAGCACTTCAGAACATAGTATTAATGAATTTCTATTGAACTAACTTATCCAGATATCAAAACTCAGCACAAAAGGGACAAACTGGCTCAAATACAATAACGAATACATAGGTAGACATCCGAGTTAAAATATTACCAGGTAGAATTCAGTACATTATAATTATAAATCATCATGACAAATCAGATTTACTATAGAAATTTAAGATAGTTTCAGTGTTCGGAAATCAATTAATATTGTGTATCACATCATTAAAGCAAAACTGAAAAGTCATCCAATTTATCAGCAGTTTTTCAGTCATCTAACTAATGGAATAGGAAAGAACTTTTTACAAAGAGCAAATTGCTCACTCACACCAACGGCCACTTTGTATTTCTTGGTAAAATAATAAGAACTTTCTTGTTGAAATCAGACATTTACTAACACCCAGAAATCTCAGACAATGCCCTAACACATTTAACAGGAACAAGAATAAAAGAGCCACTTCCAATAAATCAATAATACAAAGGGAAAGCTTAGTTAAGAAGTTATGTTGAGACCGTCAGTTAACAATTTGGGAATAAAAACCAATTTAGAGTCTCATCCTACACAGCATCTCAAAATAAATTCCAAATTCTATAAGGAATTAAATTTCAAAACAAACCATAGAAAAACTCGATGAAAATTTAATAAACAACTTATAAAATCACTAAAGGGAAAAGCTCTTTGTCAACTTAGCAAAACTGAAAAGAAAAGAAACAGAAAAGAAACAGGGCTGGTCTGGTGGCACAGAAATTTTTTTTTAAAAATTGTTTTAGCTAAAAAATCTTAACATCAAATAATATACTCGAAGAAACAAAACACAACCAATGTTAGACAAACGGTGTACTTTCTCTATGAAGAGCAAATACAAATGAATAATATCAAGACCAAAAACAGACCAACGAGCAATGACAGGCAGTTCCCAGAAGAGGATTTATAAAGAGATAACATCTTTGCTTATCAAATTTAACAAAGAATTTGTCAAGGGTTCTGTGAAACCAGTCACCAATATGCTGGTAAGCATACAAATTAGGACACAGCTTTTGGGATTTGATAACTTCTATTACAAGCCATGAAAACCGTAGGCCTTCCATCCCGTGATTCTGAGAATTCGCCTTAAGCCAATGATGTGAAAGAAGAAAAGTTGTGTACAAAAATATGTCCACCTTGACATTTTTTCTTCTTCTTCTTCTTTGCCTCAATGTATTACCACATCACATTTTTTCTAATAGTAAAAAATACATACACACACTTTAATGCCAACAAGAGGTTAACTTCACTATGGTAAACTTACTCAATGGAAAATTTTTCTGTCTGACTGTTATGTTTATGCTGACTATGTTAAGTAACAAACCCACAAACTACAGGATTAGACATTCAGAATGATTTCAACTGTGATTAAAATTTTAAAAGCCCATGCATGGAAGGGGAAAAGAAACCCCTAAAAAAAGATTTCTGCAGGCCAACCAGTGGTTGCATTCTAGCAGTTAGATGGTGAGTGAATTAAAAATCTTTTATCTTTATATCTCTCTCGTTTTTGGGTGTGTTTTTCTAATTAATTGATGATCATATGAAAACTTGAGATTATATATATATACATATACATACATATATATATATATAAAGTGCTTGGCGGGGGAAAAGGAGACCAGTAGGGATACCTTTCCATTTCTTCCTTCTACATCAAAGAAACAGCTTGTGGTCTGGGTTTGTGTTTGAGGCATGGCAGGTAGAAGGTTAACACAAAATTTAAAGACACGCATTGAATTCACCGAAGCTCAGCTGATGAGGCATGACCTTGCAGGGCCGGAGATGAGCATTTCAAGATGGGACTCGGGATCAAAGCATGAGGTGAGGGAGAGATGTGGAAATGTCAAGTGGGACAGCAAGTCCCACCCAAACGATGAGAGAACAGCAGCAAGAACCCGATTTATGATTTAAATGAAAAAAATTGAAAAATAAACGAGTTTCCTCTGCTCCCAGGTCAGCCATCGCATCATAAAAACGTGTGTTACATATGGAGTAAAGGGCAACCTGAGAGACAAAATGAAGAGTAGGTGAAGGTGAGAAGAGATTTCAAACATAATTCCCGCAAAGCTTGGCAAGCTTTCAATAGAAACAAGAAGTTAAAATGTAAATATTTTCCAAATTGAATATTTAGGTATAATTACTTTCTCTATTTTAACGGGACAAAAGGAAGAGAAAATTCACAGTACAAACCAAAAATCAAAAAAACCGTAATATCTCAACATAGAAGGAGAGGAGCAACCCCATAGATGTTTACTCAAATATTATAAACAACTGTTAATACTCCCTATGTTAATCTATTAAAACCAACCAGCAATTTAAAAAAATTTGATCATCTTTTGTCAAGGAAAAGCACCAAGAAAATGAAAAGACAGAGTAAAATCACAGCATAAGCTTTGGTTTAGCAGGTACATTTTGTGCTAGAAAGGAAGGGAATAGAGCAAAGTAATTTTTTTTTTTTTTTTTTTTAGCAAAAAGCATTGAGAAAGTAACATGGGGACTCCACAAGAGTGAAAGTTACAATAAATAATGAAAACATAAACATTCCATTTCTGTTCCAATTATCATAGCAAACAAGTACATGATGTGACAGTGTCAGAAATGCAACAGAAACAAGGAGAAACAGAAATATAATGTAGCTGGAGCTTCCAGTGCCCCTCTTACAGAACATCCATGACCAAATAGAGGAATTAGAGCTCTGAGCAACCCAATCAATAAGGTGGACTAGCAGATCAGGAAGAAGTACATCGTAAATCAAGGCGCTATGCTCTCTTTAGAAGACCAGAAGGTCTTTCACAAAATTGACCCCATTCCTGAGCCCAGGCAAGTCCTCAACAACAAGGGCGATGTTACACTCCTCATTCTCAGACCGCAGAGAAAAGAGCTGTTTGCTGGTCCTGACCTCTCAGCTGCAGTGCCCTGATATTAATAATTATAAACATTTCTATGCATTCTCTTATGTAGCCTCTTAACCTGCGAGTCAAGAGACAAAATCAGATGTACATTGCTGAAAGAAACAACATTTATACACAAAATGCAAATGCAGTCACCTCTTAAATGGAAGTGGGAATTCCTAAGTGTTCTTTTAAACAGGAAAGAGAGAAATGAGGTGAACCAAGGCTACACTCAGTGATCCTGGAAGTAGAGAGGGAACGGCTGTGGCCAGTGCACAGCTCTGATCACCCTGGGACCCGAGGCTGTCTGTCTGCAGGGCTGAACTCCGAGGGGCTAGGGAACCACAGCATGGGAGAGCACGCAGAAAGGCCTAGAGATATTCCTAAGCCCTTGAAGAAAAGACACAAGGGCCTCCATCCCCCAGAGCTCGTGACATGTTTCACAGTACGACTTCATGGGGTCAGAAGAGGAATGGGTTCCAGGTGCCGCAGAAAGCAGACCGATCTCACAGCCAGAGTGTCTGAGAGCAGACAAAGCAAAGCAGCCTCGTCATGTGGTGAGCTCTCTGTCACCAGCGGTATGCAAGCAAAGGCAAGGAGATGCGCTTATCCAGGATGCTGTAGAGGGAATTCATCCGCCGCTGTGTCTTACTGATGGGTGTTTCTGTTTGTTTTTTAACCTGAAATAGAATCTTCCTTCAATATAATGCTGTTTTCCAGGCTTTGGCAGAAAGGAGAGAAAGCATCTCACGTGCGAAGGGACTGGGTGGAGCGCAGAGGCCTTGCTTCTCCTCCTGCTCCCTCTGCTTGTGGGGCTCCATCTCAGTTCTTCCTTCCCCAAGGCCCCATTTAGCCCTGAGCTGGGAGTCCTGGCGTCACTGTGCTGGTTTTTTTTTTTTTTTTTTTTTTTTTTTTGTATCTAGGGTCTACCCTAGCTTTGTCACCCAGGCTGGAGTGCAGTGGCACAATCAAGTGTCACTGCAGCCTCAACTTCCCAGGCTCAAGCAATCTTCCCACTCAGCCCTCCAAGTAGCTGGGACCACAGGCATGCACCACCACACCCAACTCATTTTTATTTTAAAATTTTATTTATTTATTTATTTGTTTGTTTGTTTAGAAATGGAGTTTTGCTCTTGTTGCCCAGGCTGGAGGGCAATGCCATGATCTCGGCTCACCACAACCTCTGCCTCCCGGGTTCAAGAAGCAATTCTCCTGCCTCAGCCTCGTGAGTAGCTGGGATTACAGGCATGTGCCACTACGTCTGGCTAATTTTGTATTTTAAGTAGAGACAGAGTTTCTCCATGTTGGTCAGGCTGGTCTTGAACTCCCTACCTCAGGTGATTCACCCACTTTGGCCTCCCAAAGTGCTGGGATTACAGGTGTGAGCCACCATGCCTGGCCTAATTTTTTATGTTTTGTAGAGACGAGGTCTCACTATGTTGCCCAGGCTAGTCTCAAACTTCTGGGGTCAAACGATTCTCTCACCTCTGCCTCCCAAAGTGCTGGGATTACAGGAGTGAACCTGAGTGCCCGGTCTGTGCTGGCTCTTAACTACTGACTCTACACATTCTGCAGCTGGGATTCCTGCAGCTGCCAGCGCCTCGTGGTACCCTCATCAGCTCACACTTTTGAGGATCCAGCATCCCACCTGTGGCAGCCCTGAGGTTATGCCTACACAGCTGAGACCTCAAAACCCACCTATGTAGCTCCACACCAGACCTACCTTCCTTCCCTCGGCGGCCTGGATTTTCCAGAGAACACAAGCAACAGGAAGATCACAACCCGACAGAGGTTTGTGGCTGAGAAGGTGGCCCTTCCTGCAGCTGTGGGGCTGTCAACTGCACAGAGCATTGCAGTTCAAGCCACCTCAGAGATGGCAGGGCCAGAGCCTACAAAAGCAGCACTGGCACAGCTGCAGGGTTGGATTCCCGGAGCTCCCCCAAAACTCCACAGTTAGAATACACAGCATATCCACCACGAACAATATAGTGTGAATAAAGTCATCCGCCTGTGCCTGAGCTGGGCTTCTGGAAGTCAGGGTTGGAGGCAAGAAGGAACAGGACACAGAGGGGACAGGGGACATGGCCGCAATCTCCCAATGCCTGCATGTTGCTGGGTCTCGTGTGGGGTTGGAGTGGGCCTGGGAGAGTGGAGGGGCTGGCTTGGGGACATGAGAGGTGGCCAGCCATGTGCTCAGTGCTGTGTGGTGGGAACTCAGGACACTTCTGGGAGGTTGCCTTAATTATCCCCGTTTCACAGATAAGGACAGTGAGGCTCAGAGACTCTAAAGATTTTACCCAAGTTCAAACAGGCCATGAGGGACCAGCTGAAACTCATGCTCTCAGTCTCTCCTCCCTGACACTGGCCCCCGCCAGCAGCTGCCAAGCCCCCTCCTCACTTCTTTGCAAGTTAATGCTTCGCTGTCCCCTTGGACACACCCCTCCACTGTTAAAAATCTCACCCTTTCCTTCAAATGCCCACTTCCCGGCTACACCTGCATCATCCAATGTGGTCTTCCCAGTGCAGTCCCGAGTGGGTGTCATGAAGAGTCCTCTGTGTCCCCCAGGGGGAGCGTGTCCCTGCTGTCCTGCAGCAGCCCCAGGATGAGGACCTCATCCTCTTCACCTTGATCCCTGAGCCTCACATACAGTTTGCCCTTGGGAAGGTTATTGCATGAGAGAGGGAGTGAAGAAATGGCCTGGTCTGCTGCAGCTCCATAGTCACCGGTGCTCCCTTTGGAACTGGGACAGCCACTCAGAACCAAAGGCAAACCCTGACTTCCACAGAGATACAGGCGGCACTTTGCCCAGCCCGGTCCCCTCATCCCCAGCACCTCAGGTAGCACAAAGCCCAGGTGAGGCCAGGCCAGCCAGACATGTCCTGACCTTGGGTTCTCCCTTGCAGGGAAGAATCTAGAATATTCAGTGTTCTAAGTGCTGCTGTGTTCCCTCCCAGCCTCTCCAAGAGACACTTGGCTGGGGTTTGATGAGAACAATGCAGCTATAATATATGATAGTGACAAGGGCACTCCCTTCATTTGCTGCCCTCAAGCGCCCCGTGAGGAAGAAACCGTATATTGCCTCATTCCCCAGAGAGGTAAACAGAGGCTAAAGAAATTACGCAGCTGGAGAGTGGGTGAGCCTGGGCTCCTAGATCTTTCTGGTCCCCATCAAGCACTTGCTCAGAGCTGCAGGATGATCCCTGAGAGTGTGTCATCTCGGGCACCTGGTGGTTTCCCAACAGGATTCGGAGAATGGGCGACTGGCTCGGTGGAGGGAGATGGCACGCGAGCTCCCAGCCCTGGGGAAGGTTCCCAGGCTGCCTATGGGGAGGTTTCCCCACCCGACATGATGCTGCAACCCTGACTCAGATCAGGAGGAAGTTGAGGGTTCGTAGAAAAATGTCACTTGTAATCAGGGACAAACCAGGTCTGCCTGCCGCTGCTGCTGTCACGGAGGCTGCCCGAAGCCTGCCTCTGCCCTGCCACCTGGGACCACTCCCTGAGTCGGGGCAGGTGTGCACAAAACTCTGGCCCACACAAGCCCTACTGATCTTAGGAGAGTTATCTGCAGTCCACAAGAGCAAGGTCAGGTTAGAGGCGCTGTGCCTCCGTTTCTCTAAACGGCCCAGAGGCTGTTACCTGTACATGGTCCGGTGCAGCTGAGAAGGCTGAGAGATGTCATTTCTCCTCCAGGCCTGGCTGCCAGCCTGCTCTGGGGAGAGTCACTTCCCCTCTCTGGGTCTTGACTTCCTTGTGAGTGAAATGAAGGGGAGGGACCAGATGCTCTTTGAGCGGCTTTAGTGTCACCCTCTCTGGCCCAGGGGCTCTGGCTCTGGGGTCCACAGAGGTGCCGAGTGGAACTAGGGTGTGGAGATGGGGAGCAGTTTCCACGAGGGGGGTCTACACTCTGGTGCTCTCTTGGAAGATCTGCACGCCCCCCTCCCCCAGCTGCCAAAAACCAAAAAAAATCACACTGCATGTGTCAAAGCCTGGGCAGCCTCTGGAAGAGAAGGCAGCCTCTCCTGCACCCCAGATGCTCTAACAGGGGCGCCATGCGGGAGCAACAGTTCTCAGCACCAGACAAAGGCCATGGTGGCCTCCAGCACTGCGGGGCTTTAGGATCTGAAACTGCTCTCCACAGAAAGGAAAGGAGGTGGTACTGCTTGCCTTCCAGTTTAGGACTTTCGTGCCCAGCCTCAGAGGAGACCTCAGCCTCTTCACGTGTGTCTGCAAGAATGGTCAGTGGGGCCCCACAGCTCCCTCAGCCTCGGCTTCTCTGTCCCAGGCCTGCACGGAGATTTGGGGCAGCCTTGGCCTGTGGTCTACAAGGGTTCTGCAAGCAGAGATTTCCGTGGCATTGCCCACCGTCAGGGCTGGGAGGGCTGAGACTCACCATGGGCCTGGGTGGCTCTTAGCTGGGGGCCCTCATAGATTCCAGCCCATCTGGAAAGTCTGGGTCGAAACCTCCCCTGGCAGAGGCAGCTCCCGTGCCTGGAGCTGCTGGGAGGCCCTGTCGGAGGACCAGAGCACAAGTACTTTTTCTTTTTGTGTGTGTGTGGTTTTTTTGGAGACAGAGTTTCGCTCTTGTTGCCCAGGCTGGAGTGCAGTGCTGCAAGTGATCTCGGCTCGCTGCAGCCTCCGCCTCCCAGGTTCAAGCAATTCCCATGCCTCAGCCTCCCAAGTAGCTGCCACCATGCCCAGCTAATTTTTTTTTTTTTTTTTTTTTTTTTTTTTTTGGATTTTTAGTAGAGACGGGGTTTCACCATGTTGGCCTGGCTGGCTAGGCTGGTCTTGAACTCCTGAACTCAGGTGATCCACCTGCCTCAGCCTCTCGAAGTGCTGGGATTACAGGCGTGAGCCACTGTGCCCGGCAAACCACAAGCAATTTTTCAAAGCCGTGCATGCAGGGACCTTCAGGTGTCTACAGGAATAGAAACTACTCCTGGGTTCTCTGGATGATTCATCCAGCATGTGAGTCCCCTCTGTAAATAACAGCCTGTAAGTGACTGCAGAGGAACCACCTGGCTCCCCAGAGCCAGGTCTTCCCACTGTCTGGTGAAGAGATTGACGGAACCGCGACAGCCTTTTAAGCTCTCACCTGGGCTTGTGCGATGGGTCGTGCCAAGTCCACTCCCTGCTCCAGGCCACGGAACCCCAAGCTGGCCTGGGTGGCAAGACAGGGCGCTGAGCAGTCCTGCCCCAAGCAAAGACCCCCTGGAGAGCCCCAGTGCAATCTAAGCCAAAGACTGGCTACTGGGAAAGGCAGGGCAGCCAGGCCTGGCACCCCGGGTGCAGGTGGAGGCCAGGAGCCTGTCGGGATAGCAGCAGGGAGGAAACACACCAGTGTCTGACACCCACCTCGATACCCAGAGCCTGCAATGTGAGGGCCCAGGAAGGCGTCCACACTGAGTGGCCTGCAGGGAGCAGTGTCTCTGCTCAGCCCTTCCTCAAAGAAAGCCTCATTTACTTCCCGTTCTGGCTATCTTTTTTTTTTTTTTTTGAAACAGAGTCTCACTGTGTCACCCAGACTGGAGTGCAGTGGCACCATCTCAGCTCACTGCAACCTCCACCTCCCAGGTTTAAGCAATTCTCCTGCCTCAGCCTTCAGAGTAGCTGGGATTACAGGCACAAGCCACCATGCCCAGTTAATTGTTTTTGGATTTTTAGTAGAGACAGGGTTTCACCGTTTCTACAAAACCGTCTCAACTGTTGGTCAGGCTGGTCTCGAACTCCTGACCTCGTGAACTTGCCTCAGCCTCCCAAAGTTAGGGCATTACAGGCGTGAGCCACTGCGCCTGGCCCTGGCTACCTTCTTTTAAGAAATGAATATTTCTACATTATTGCTGTTGCTCATTGTTTAAACTTTTGAAAACATGCACTTGATTCAAATACATATGTAAAAACATATGGGAACATATGTGTCCCACTCTTAAATCCAGCTCTCACCTACCCCTCAGGGTACCGCTGTTAAGTTTCCTTCAGAGTTTCTGTCCCCGCCCGTGCACCTATGAGCTCTTATTTTCTCCCTCTTTTGACACAAAAGCTAGGGCACTGCGTGAGCTGCTCTGCAGTACAAGGCATCGTCCACCTCCCTCTCCTGAAGGGCTTTGCTAACCACCCCCGTCAAAGGGGTGATGGGGGACCCCTTGCCAAGATAATGTCCAGAGAGACTCAAAGGTTTGAGCTCCTGAGTGAGGCTAAGCAGGGACTCTCCGCAGGCCCCACCCTGCAGCTCAGCCCTGTCCATCTGGCTTTCCCCTCCCCTTGCCACAGCTCTGGGGAGTCATACATAGGAAAGATTCTCAGATAATTTCCCTTAAGCCTCCTGAAACCTCTCACCCTAGTCCTGCCCACTATCTCACCCTCCAGAATAAATTGGAGACTTTGGGAGTCTGAGCAGGTCCCTGCCTGCCTTCTAGACCAGGAGCCCCGAGTTGGGAGAGGGGTGGGGACACACACCTCCGACTTCGCCAGTGGGGCAGCTTCGGAGCTTCAGGAGCTTCTTCAGAAATCTTCTTCCAGGAGCTTCCTCCAGAGCTTCTTTGGAGCTTCTTCTAGGGCAAGGAACAAGTGAATCTATGTTTACCAGAGAGTGGGTCTAGGATAGCTGGGCACTCACCACATCCTCCCCTGATGCTGCTGAAATTCGCTCCTTCAGCAATCAGAAGCCGGGCCCTGCCCTCGTGGGGCATTCCTTCCTTCCAGAGGGGAAACCCACCCACCAGGGGCTTTGCAGGGTGACTACGGGCCAGGACTGTGCAGAAACTGCCCCTGAGACTGCCCTGGAGGGCTGGTCAGAGAACAGGAGCAGGGACAGGAGCTGAGCCGCAAGGGACACGGGGAGGGAGGAGGAGGCTCGAGGAGGGCACCCCAGGTGCAGGCTGGCAGAAGGGGCACTGTGTTGGCGACAGCCCAGGCACCCTCTGCACCAGGGTAAGAGGGGAATGGCAGAAGCCAAGGCTGGAAGCTGGCCAGGCAGGAACCAGGAGCAGGGGCTGCCCTGGGGTCCCAGGGAGCACAGGTTTGGCACAGGAGCAGCATGTGACAGACCCACTGGGGCGGAAGGGGTTGGGTTGGGATGAGGGTACCAGCAGCAAAAGGAATGAGGGCAGGAGGAGGGCATCAGGGTGTCTGAAAGAAGAGTCCAGGGCATCCAAGGCAGCCTGACTCTGAAGACACTCTCAGCAGGTATCCGCCCGCCACTCCCCGCTAAGCAGCTCTGTCACCTTGGGCTGGTTGCCTAACCTCTCTGAGCCCATTTCCCCAGCCGGAAATTGAAGTTACACATCCATTCAATCCAAAAATGTCTGTGGATAATCTCCTAGGGACCAGGCAGTGGTGGTGAAGACAGACGACAGTGCCTGCCTCAGAAAACGGTGTTTTAGGAGTTGGCATGGTAACAGGGCTAAGCGCACCCAGGAAGTGCCTGGTGCTCAAGTGGTGACTGAGGCCCCCAGTCCTCGTTGATTCATGCCTGCCTTTGTCTCCCCTACTGGGTCTATTTGAAGAAAAAAGAAAAGGAGTAACATTGATAATGGGACCCTCAGAGGAAGCCCCAACAGAGAAAAGAAGGAAGGAGACGCCAAGGCAGGAGGACGAGCTGAGCACCCGCAGTGCAGCCGCGCCCCCACTCTCTGCTCCAATCCTTCAGGTGTGACCTGGAGACGGACTCAAAGGGTTGAACTCCAAGAGCTGGGCTAGGCAGGGACTTGCCCCAGGCCCCACCCTACGGCTCCCCATCTGACTTCTCCCCTCTCATTCTCTCAGGAACACTTCTGTTCCCGAGTCCCATTTATTTATTTTAATTTTTGTAAAAATAGAGATGGGAGGCCAGGCATGGTGGCTAGTGCCTATAATCCCAGCACTTTGGGAGGCTGAGGTGGGTAGATCATCTGAGGTTGGGAGTTTGTGACCAGCCTGACCAACATAGTGAAACCCTGTCTGGGTGTGAATGATTTTGTTTGTTTGTTTGTTTGTTTTGAGACAGAGTTTCGCTCTTGTTACCCAGCCTGGAGTGCAATGGCACGATCTCGACTCACCGCAACCTCCGCCTCCTGGGTTTAGGCAATTCTCCTGCCTCAGCCTCCTGAGTAGCTGGGATTACAGGCACACGCCACCGTGCCCAGCTAATTTTTTGTATTTTTGGTAGAGACGGGGTTTCACCATGTTGACCAAGATGGTCTCGATCTCTTGACCTCGTGATCCACCCGCCTCGGCCTCCCAAAGTGCTGGGACTACAGGCTTGAGCCACCGCGCGGTGAATGTTTATATGATAAAGGTACAGGGCTGCTTGATTAAAGCGTTGGACGGAAGGACATGTTCATTACAAGGACAGTCTCCACATGGGGCTCGAAACTGGCAGGTCCTGCCTCTTCCAGCTGCCCAGCTGCGTCTGCATGAGGCCCAGTCTCTTGCTTCGTGTCTAGCCATCATCCTAAACCAGGCCTCTCCCCCACTCTCGCACCACCTCCTGGCCTCCTGTGACAAAGCACACCCTGTTCTAGCCCAAGCTCTGCCTGATCTGTCTCTCTCAGGGCCTCAGTTTCCACATCTCTACAGTGGGCACAGTTGTGCTATAGGCAGGACTTCTGCACACTCGCTCGCTCTCTCTCACTGCTCCTGCTCTCGCTCTTGCTCTCTCTAATTCTCTGCATGTGAGGTCACAAGGACAAATCCTAATGGAACAGAAGCAGGACAGAACTCTGACTTCAGAGCCCCAGGGTCGTGCTCTCCTCTGATCACTGGCAACGATGAAGGAAAAACGGATCTGCTTTCACCCAGCTGCCCCAGCCCACTCCTTTCCCTGCCCCTTCCCTGCCTCTTCCCCCACCTTCTGGTCCTGTGCCCAGTCCCCTCCTGCAGGCCCAGCCAAGCCCCCATCTCTCACTGGCTGCCTGCTGGGTTTTGGAACCTGCAAGGCCAGCCGCCTTGCAGCCCCCTGAAGTCCCCTCCCCCACCCAGCCCACCCCTCCACCTTTCCGCCTAGCCTCTCTCTCTGTTCTTCACTCTTCCTGTGCTCTTCACCTCCCTTCTAGCCTTTCTCTGGCCTCCAGCCACCCGGGCAGACCGTTCTACTGCCCCCCTCCCTCCCATACCTTCACTGCCTCCTCCACCTGCCTTCCCTTGGCCCTTCCTGCAAACTGTCCCCTGGGACCAGGGGAAGTCAGGAACCCGATGAACGAAGGACAGCCCACGGAGTGCAGCTGTCAGGCCCTCCAGGAAGCCCCCATCTCCAAGGGAGCTCTCAGCCACCCGGGGACTGGCCTGTGGCAGTGAGTGTCTGTCCCTCTTTGGTTGGTCCAGAGGCCAAAGAAACTAGAGTAACCTCCTTTTGTATCCACCCTTAGGCCCCTCAGGTTTTCAGAGTGGCGTGGAGGTGGCCGCTGGACTCAGGGCACTCAGAGCCTCTTTCCTGACAGGGCTTGCCCCTCATCCAGGAGCAGTGGCTCCCGCGAGGGCAGCATTCCCCACTCCAGAAAGCCAGCGCCTCCAGGAGGGGCTCCCTTGGCAGGGCAAAGGCTGTCTGGGTGGGGGCCGTGTCAGCAGCAGGGGGTGAAGCTGTGGGGGCGTGGAGATGCAGGATGCAGGGGCTGCAACCACCAGGAGAAGCATCACCAGGTCTCCCCCCAGCACTCCGCCTCAGAAGTCCTTTACTTGTAATCCCAGCACTTTGGGAGTCCAAGACAGGCGGATCACGAGATCAGGAGATCGAGATCATCCTGGCCAACATGGTGAAACCCCATCCCTACTGAAAAAAATACAAAAATTAGCAGGACGTGATGGTGCACGCCTGTATTCCCAGCTACTCGGGAGGCTGAGACAGGAGAATCGCTTGAACCCGGGAGGCGGAGGTTGCAGCAAGCTGAGATTGTGCCACTGCAATCCAGCCTGGGAAACAGAGCGAGACTCCATCTCAAAAAAAAAAAAGAAAAAGAAAAAGACTTCCATTTCTGAGGTCACATCTGCGGTCACCCCAAATTTTCCGGTGGTGACCCAGCCTAGAAGTGCTGGGTCAGGCTGTGGTCACTTCCTGTCTCCCTCTCCTTGACACAATTGTCACCTGATCCCTTTGTCCACCTTTTAAACCCTCCTTTCCAGTGCTAACAGACTGAGCCGCCTCCCCTGGGGAGCATCCCTTGTCAGAAATGCTTGGAACCAGAAGTGTTTTAGATTTTGGATTTTTTGAGAATTTGGAATATTTGCCTTAGACCTACTGGCTGAGCATCCTAAAGCCAAAATCTTAAGTGCTCCAATGAGCATTTTCCTCAAGCATTAATTGTTGCACAGAAAGTTTTAGATTTGGAGCATTTTGAATTTTGAATTTTTAAATTTAGGATGCCCAGCTTGTGTAGACTGGGGAGTCATCAGTATCAGGGTGATGACGGAAGCTTGTAAGTTTGTAGGAAAGAACATGCAGTGTGAGAAAATAAAGATAATATTAAAGAGGTTGGCAGAGAGTCTAGAACGCATGAAGGTGGAAAGGAGTTGGTCAGAGGTAGGAGAATTGCAAAAGCCAAGGAAGATTCTAGACAAAGGCTGGTCAGTATGTGAAGGAGCCTTGAAGGTAAGCCGGTGGCCAGTGCCGAATCTTGGCAGAGGAAACCAAGAATGTTGATATGGTTTGGCTGTGTTCGCACCCAAATGTCATCTGGAATTGTAGTTCCCATAATCCCCACATGTCATGGGAGGGACCCGGTGGGAGGTAACTGAATCACGGGGGCTGTTATCCTCATGCTGTTCTTGTGATAGTGAGTGAGTTCTCACAAGATCTGATGGTTTTATAAGGGGTGTTTCCCACATTGCTCAGCACTTTTCCTCTGACGCTATGTGAAGAAGGACTTGTCTGCTTCCCCTTCCACCTGATTATAAGTTTCCTGAGGCCTCCCCAGCCATGCTGAACTGTGAGTCAATTAAACCTCTTTTCTTTGTAAATTATCCAGTCTTGGGTATGTGCTTGTTGGCAGCTGAGAACCGACTAATAGAAACGTCCTGGTTGAATAGCAGCAATGCCCGTGGAGGATCTGCCTGCAGGAGTGGCTCAAAGCAGGCCGAGGAGAGCATCCAATATGTGGATTTCAGCTCATGAAAAGTAGTTGTCTGCCGGGCGCGGTGGCTCAAGCCTGTAATCGCAGCACTTTGGGAGGCCAAGGTGGGTGGATCACGAGGTCAACAGATCAAGACCATCCTGGTCAACATGGTGAAACCCCGTCTCTACTAAAAATACAAAAAATTAGCTGGGCACGGTGGCGCGTGCCTGTAATCCCAGCTACTCAGGAGGCTGAGGCAGGAGAATTGCCTGAACCCAGGGGGCGGAGGTTGCGGTGAGCCGAGATCGCGCCATTGCACTCCAGCCTGGGTAACAAGAGTGAAACTCTGTCTCAAAAAAAAAAAAAAGAAAAGAAAAAGAAAAGTAGTTGTCTATAAAAACCCTTGAGGCCAAGATGATTCCCAGAGAGAAGTCTGGTGACAGTTGTCATAGCACAAAAATGAATTATTAGAATCCTGCTTGAGTCATTACTCAAGTTATCAAAAGCTGACTAAGTCGTTTGCTTGGAGGCTAAGGGGAAACTAATTTATATTTATGATTCTTCTTCTTATGCTTGTATACAAAGGAATGGAAGTCGGGACTCTTGGTCGAACCTGAGCTGGATTTCCCGTCCAAATACTGTTTTCCCCGTCTTCCTCTTACCTCCCTAGTCTCCTAAGTTTGTTAATAAACGTTAAAACACAATAGGTTTTCTTGAATAAGATGATTCTGATTTTCAGTTGGGTTGTAGGACTGGAAACATTAAGTAAAAGTATATTCTAGGCCAAGCACAGTGGCTCACTGGGAACAAGGAGCCCAGGTACAGCCGCATGACGAGACAGTGCAGAAGCTGAACGGCCAGCCGGCATCCCGGGCACGATGGGCAGAGAGAGTCCTTGTTTTGGGAGGAGGGCCAGTGCCACCATCCCTCCCCACCCAGGGGCAAGCAGGCCATGGCAGGGAGAGGCAGCCACAGGCTGAAGAGACATCACGCCCTGGGGGACAGGGGTGTGTTGGGTGGGGGACAGCTACTCACCGCACCCCAGGCAACTCCCTGGCCTGCCACTCCCATCCCCAATAGGCCCAAAGTGTCCTGCCAGGCACCAGAAAGAGCCAGGCCTCCTACCCCTGAGCTGCATGGCCCCCTGGACTCCCGTGATGCTGGGACCTGAGGGGCAGATGCACATGGCCTGGGGCAGCTGCAGCCTCCCAGGAGTAGGCGGGAGGCCCTTCAGCCAGTGCCCAGCCCAGGGCCCAGCAGCCAGATGGGGGAAGCGAGGAAGGGGCTAACCACTCTTTGGGTCCAGTGCGGGACTACGCTTACACTGCCACCTCCCTCCTGGCACCCACCCTTGCCATTAAAATTCAGAGCTGAAGGTTGGGGTTTCCTGATGGGCTGCATTCTCTTCATCATCTGCAGACTCCAGGCTGTCAGTGAGAGGGGTCCAAGCTCTCCAGGCCCAAAACTGCTGGGAATTCTGAAGCAGCCCCTGAAGACAGCGACGGGTGTCTCCAGAGCACCAGCTTGTCCTGCCGGAAGGTGCTTATCAAGACTGAAAAGTCTGCAGGGGCGAAAGCCAGCCTCATTCTGGACCCTGACACACACCAGGCTGTGCTCAGGGAGGAGCCAGTCCACGCTGTGCCCTCCCTGGAGGGGGCAGCGCCCTGTGCCCTGTTTGTGAGCTCTCGGGGGTCGCTGGACCAGGACTCGCGGCACCTGCCTCCCTGGGGGCGCACGCCGCTGCTAGGTGGCCTCCTCGCCCCAGCTGGGCAGGTCGAAGAGTATGAAAGTGGCTGCCTGTGTTTCTGGCCAGTGCAGCCTCTCCTTGCCTGCCCTGGGTGGGAAACTGGAGTATCCCTGGCTGCACTGGGGCCTTTGGGGAAGGGGATGAAGAAGGGGTAGGAGGAACTCAGTCCTGGGTGCCTCCAGGCTCAGAAAGGCCCCTCCAGAGACTCTGTCCCACACCCCACAGGAGCCCACAGCCGCACCTAGGGAGGCCGGAGGAGTGTGGGCCTGACCTGGCTGGCTGCTTCGGGTAGGGTCCCCCTCAATAATCTTTACTCTGTGAGGGTCCCATGTTAGAAGAGTAAACACGGTACCAGGTTCTATTTCAGTGGAACCGCCTCATCTCTAAAGTGAAGAATGGACAATCTGAGTAGCACCCACAATTATTTACCACCTGCTAAATAAGTACCAAGCTGCGCAGTCATTCATGGTGACGGTTATGGTTTTAGGCACAATAAATGGCAAAACATGGATCCTAACCGCACATGCATACGCCAGCTGTAAGTATCTATTAACTGTCTGAATTCAATCATACCATCTATTATTTCACAAAGGACTGACTTGGGACCAGCCTGGGACTGATTGCTGATTGGCTGGTTGGTGACACAGACTGGCAATGCTTTGGGGTACACTGCTGTTACACATACAGATGAGATGCAGATTCCCAGAACATCTCAGGGTCCCCTTATCAGCTCATGTCATGCCTTCAGCTTAAATATTTCAGCTGTCCTCTGAGCATCCAGAGTCCACAGTGAGCGGGGCCCTTTGCAGGAAGAAGGACAAGCTCCAGGAGTGCCGCAGACTGAGCGTAGCATTTGAATCTGAACGCAGGGTGGTATTCCGGGGACCTGCCCCCTCTCCCGGACCCAGGACGCTCCGCCTGGGCTCTCCCATAGCCATATGTGTTTCTGCCTCTCTGCCAGGGCGAGCTGTATACCCACCCCTGCCCACACTCGGCCTCCTGGTCTTCCCTCCCTGTGACCAGCACCTGACCCCTCGTGAGTTTCCTATTCGCGTTGCTCTCACCAAGTAGAGCTGGACTGTGACTAGAGGAAGCTCAGGGACGAATGAGGTCCCGTCTCATCTCCAGCTCTGGGTCACATGCCTGGTGCCTCCGTGTCCTTCAGGTCTCAGGTTGAATGTCACTCCTCCGGGAAGGCCGTCCCTGGCTCATGTCATGCCTTCATCTTCCTCCAAAAGTTGTGCTTTTTAAATATCTTAAACATCTAAACATTTTGAGTATTTGCTTGATACCTATTTGCACCTTACATTGTAAGCTCTAAGGGATCCTGTCTGCTCTGTTAATAAATATTTGATGAGTCATTGACTGACCATTGAGAGATAGCCCTTTATTCCCCAACCCAGGGGTCCTGGACATTCTGAGATCCAGAGCACAGGGGAGCCTGAGGCCCAGGGGAGTGGCCCCCTCTGAGCTACCCTCCCTGTGATGGGGGCTACACTGGGCCTTTTCTTTTCTGAGCAATTTCAGAAAACACTTTGAGATCCAAGTGAATGTGACATGACACAGACCAAAAGAGGCAGGAAGGACACTGTCAGAACCAACAGACAGCAGGACTCCGTTCAGAGGGGCCACCCCACACACACTCACACTCCAGGGCAGGGCAGACCTGAGAATGCTGGAAGATCACAGAAAGGGGACCCAGGACAGAGCGAGGGTCTCCCTCCTTCTCCTGCCTCCTTCTCCTGCCTTAGCCTGGCCTCCTGGCCTTGCCTCCCTCAGGGAGTGCCCCCAGCACAGCAGCTGAAAGAGAGAATTCCTTAGACCTCAGGGGCAGGAGACCCAGGCCAACCCCACAAGGGACCCAGCCGCTGACCTCCTGCCTGTACTCCACACTCAGGCGCCCAGGACGGTTTGCAGGAAGGGCCGAGGGAGGGCAGGTGGACGAGGCAGATGTGGGGGAGTTTGAGGGGGCAGTACAATGTCCGCCCACCAGGGGCGGAGAAAGGCCAGAAGGGAGATCAAGGGCAGAGGCAGAGTGAAGAGCAGAGAGGACAGAGGGAGGATGGGGGCAGGGAAGTCTGAGGGCTGCAGGGTGGCAGGCTCCAAAGACCAGGGGCAGCTAGTGAGAGATGGGAGCTTGGCTGGGAAGAAGGGCCTGTTGGGGGGGGCACCAGAGGGAAGAACCCTCCACTTCTCATGCCCCCAACCCCATCCACAAGAAGGCAGGGGTGGAGGATAGCAGGAAAGCAGGAAGAGGCATGGGAGGGGCAGAGAAGGGGCAGGCTGGGGGCAGCCGGGTGAAAGCAGACCTGTTTTTCCTTCATCGTTGCCAACGAACAGAGTGAGAGCCCACCCCTGGGGCTCTGAAGTCAGAGTTCTGTCCTGCATCTGTTCCCTTAGGATTTCTCCTCGTGACCTCACACATGTAGAGGATTAGAGAAAGAGAGAGAGAGAAGAGAGAGAGCGCTGTCTGTAGCACAGCCGTGCCTGTTGTAGAGATGTGAAACAAGCCCCAGCAGAGGCCGTCCCAGGCACTACTTGGGCTAGAGCCCAGGGCAAAGCCTATCTACCTCTGGAGCCAGCCCGTGTTAATAGGACAGCATCCTGGATGGCTCCCTACCCAGAGACTGTCCGACCAACCGAGAGCTTGGCTGCCTGTTGCCTTCCAGGGCAGCCCCTCCTTCCTGTGCACCTCCTCCCTGATCCCACTAGCCCCTCCACGGAGGGCCAATAAGCCCAGCCAGCCCTGGGCATGGGTGCTAAGAGACATCTGGACTCAGGAATTTCCTGGCAGGAACAGCAGTGCCCACGTTTGTCTCCAGGCATCCCCAGCCAGGGGGCCAAGCAAGAGAGGTAACAGTGGCAGAGCTGGTCACAGAGCAAGAACCTGGAAAGCTGAGAGCCAGCCCCTGGCAGGGGTCTGCTAGAGTTTGGGTGTCATCCCCGCTAAATCTCATCCCAGTGCTGGAGGCAGGGCCTGGTGGAGGGGCTTGGATCATGGGGGTGGATTTCTCAAGAATGGTCTTGGGCTTTCCCCTTGGTGCTCTCCTCGCAGTAGCGAGTTCCTTCTCGTGAGATCTGGCTGTTTGAAAGTGTGTGGCACCTCCCTGCACCCCCATCCCTGCTCCCACTCTTTGCCTTTTGCCAAAATTGCAAGCAAAGTCTCATCGGAAGCAGGGCAGATGCCAGCATCACACTTCATGTAAAGTCTACAGAACTTCCAGCCAATTAAACCTCTTTTCTTTATCAATTATCCAGCCTTGGGTATTTCTTTATAGCAACATAAGAATGGCCTACGTGGTGGCTCACACCTGTAATCCCAGCACTTTGGGAGGCCAAGGCAGGTGGATCACTTGAGGTCAAGAGTTCAAGACCAGCCTGACCAATATGATAAAACCCCATCTCTACTAAAAATACAAAAATTAGCTGGGCATGGTGGCTGGCACCTGTAATCCCAGCTACTTGGGAGGCTGAGGCAGGAGAATCACTTGAACCCGGAGGCAGAGGTTGCAGTGAGCTGAGATTGTGCTATTGCACTGCAGCCTGAGCAACAAGAGCAAAACTCTGTCTCAAAAAAGAAAAAAAAGAATGGCCTAACCTTGGGTCTGTCTTAGGAAGGGGCTGTCTTGGGCTGTCCCTCTTCTCCCTGGCCCTCACCCAGGAGGAGGACCAGCAAGAGGAGTCAGGTGAGAAGCCTGTCCATGAAGATGCCTTCTGCCATTCATTAGGCACACAGCAGCATCCTGGTCCCAGACATTGGGTCCCAGAGAGGACCTCAAGGAGACTTCCTAGGTCAGCGATGGAAATTTCCTGCCACTGGACATCGGATGGGGCAAAGCTGTGGTGTAGAAAAGGGCAAATCCACATCCCTCACATGGGTGCCCACAAGATTGTCCTCCAGGCTTCCACACGCTTAATGACCCAGGAGCTATGGTCCTGCACACCTGAGTCTGTGACTCGACCACTGTGCCGGCTTCACTAGTGTAGAGACTCCGATCCTCTGGCAAACCCCAGAAGTGTGGAAGGGAAGGGGACAAAGCCTGTGGAGGGGAGCTGGAGGAGCCCTGGATTCCAGTAACCATCTCTCATTAGTTCAGAGGGAAATGTCCACAGCAGAGATGACTGTGATGCCTGGCACAAGATTTAATTCTCAGAGTGAAAACAAGAATGGCGTGTCTGTGGGAGCCCCCCGCCCCCCACCCAGGGAATGACTCAACAGTGACATCCTACAGCATGCTTTGCTTTGACTGCAAATGAAGACAATCTTTCAGGAGTGGAAAGAACATAGCTGAATGCTTCGTCACAAATTTCCCTTGATCTCACGTGCCCCATGAATACAGACACGTACTACGCACCAGAAAAATTAAAAATGAAAGTAACAAATTTACATTCTGCTTGTTTGTCCTGATTCTTCAGGCCTGGCCACTGTACCATAGACAACAAGGAAGGCCCATTGCCTGCCCTCATGCTGGCTGTTCAGCCATCCAAGAATCATTCCTGATGCTCTGTAAGTGCCAGGCATTGCGCCAGGCCCTGCAGATGCAATGAGGAGGCCCTTACTGCCCAGGGAAGAATCCAGTGAGGCTCCTGCACACCGCGCTACGTGTGCTGGGGCTATCGGGGCTGGGAGCTGCCTGCCTTCCTCCCACCAACCTCTAGGGGAAGGAAGTGTGCCTGCTGGCCCTCCTTGGTAGTGACAAATCTTGATCATGGACCAAGCAGGTAGAAGACTACAGAAGACAGACAGGCAAAGGTGATCTGCGCAAAAAGATGGTGGTGGGAGAGAGGAAAGGCAAATTCACAGAATGAAGTGGGGACATGGGTGGCAAGTGTGTGGTTGAGTGAGAGAGGATGGAGTTCCAGGAGGCAGCTGCCTCCTGCGTGGAGGACTTTCCAAGGGCAAGTGCTGAGCAGAGGATTTCGACTATTTGCTGTGCATTGAGAATTCGCTCCCAGACATGACCCAGTTTCTCCCACAAATCAATGACATGAAAAGGAAAGGAGAAAAAAGGGGGTGACTCTGAAAGAATGCAACCCTCACCCTCATTTGAGCCCTGATTTGAACAACTTTCTGACGCTCCTGTCACATTGGCCACACCCACAGAGCCACACCCTCTATCCCTTCCTCATGCCCAAGCCAGAAAGAGCCATTAGCTGGCAAATTGCCCCTTTCCACTACAGCGTGGGGAAATCTGCCTGGCTGCCAACAACCCAGCTGTGCATCAGTCCTCGCTTGGTCAGCACCACCGGAGTTTTGTTGGTTATGGGCGATTTTACTGAGGTTGGTTATCTGTGCTGCAGCAGCAAAGCCAGAGCCTGCCAGCTGCGCCTTGGACTTGTACCAGACTGAGCTCCAATGCACGATGAAAGGGCACATTTGGAGTCCTAGAAGACCATATCTAAGTAGTTGGGATCCTGGTTACATTTTTAGTTCAGGGGAATAAAGCCCATCCCATACTCCCTACCCTTTTCCTAATAGAACTGTATCTGTTGGTCAACTTTATGACTTTTTTTTTTTTTGAGACAGGATCTCACTCTGTTTCTCAGGCTTGAGTGCAGTAAGTAGCCCAATCATAGCTTACTGAAGCCTCGACCTCCCAGGCTCAAGCAATCCTCCTGTCTCAGCCTCCCAAGTAGCTGGGACCACCTGGGGTGCACCACCACGCCAGGTTAATCTCTAACTTTTGTAGAGATTAGGTCTTACTATGTTGCCGAGGCTGGTCTTGAACTCCTAGGCTCAAGCAATCCTCCCACCTCGGCCTCCCAAAGTGCTGGGATTACAGGTATCAGTCACCACACCCAGCCTTTTAGTGCTATTTTTTTAAGAACCACTGTGCTCAGCTTCAACTGGTCCCCTCCCCCAACTCCTAACAGCCTGCACCCAGCTACAGCGAGGCTTCCTAAAATACAAATCCGGCCTGGTCCCACCTAAGCCGAAACTCTGCGTCCTGCCTCACCAGGCCCCGGTGGCTGTGGGGCTGTGGTGGTGTCTGTCAAGCTCTCATCAGTGGATGAAGCCTGCAGTGTCAGCCCAGCTCCTTTGTGACATGGGTGTGGCCCCTGGCTTCAGTTCTCTCCAAGAGGTCTTGAATGCCGCAGTTGTGACCGCCGCCCGTCTCCCCCACACTCTCCCTACCCCCAGTGCCTCCCCCGGCCCCCCAACCCCCCAGCTTCCTCCCTTGGTGAGGCAAAGCACAGCCCCCATGCTTGGTCCTCTGTGTCTCCTGCAGGCTCTGACAACGGCTGCTTGGCAGAGCTTTCTCAGTCAGCACTGAAAGGGAACTTAGAACTAGCTGAGCTATCAGCCCCTCCAGGCCTGACTTCCCCAGTCAGAGCCTCCCCACTCCTTTTTCCCTCCCCTCTCCCAACCTCTGAGTCCTGACTTTTGTTTTCATAATTGTAAAATAATAATAATAAAAATAAATAAATAAATGAAAATAAACCAAAAACAGAAGGGAACGTTCTCGCATAGTCCCTACCCTATATATGGAATAGAACCCACTTTCCCGCGTTGCCTTTGAGGCTTTGTCTCCAGGCAGAGTGAGCGTGAAATTGGCAGGTGTGGAGAAGAGTCAGTTACAGAATTCAGAGTTTTTCACTTAGAGTTGTAGATAGTCCTTCCATCCCAGCGCAGAGTCTTCATCATTATCCTTTAAACCACATAATATTCTATTAAATGTATATGCTGGCATTTATTTAACCATTCCCCAATTATAGATCAGTTAGGCCATTTGTCCTTCTTTGGGAATTGTTGTTTTAAAATATATTCCCTGAATGTTGGGTGAGGTGGCTTTACTGCTGTAATACAGCCCTTTGGGAGGCAGTAGCAGGAGGATTGTTTGAGTTCAGGAGTTTCAGACCAGCCTGGACAACATAAGGCAATCCGTTCTTTACAAAAAATAGCCTGGTTTGGTGGTGTGTGCCCGTAGTCCCAGCTACTCAGGGGGTGGGAGGATCATCTGATCCAGGGAGGTCAAGGTTGCAGTGAGCTGGGATGGTGCCACTGCACTCCAGCCTGGGTGACAGACTGAGACCCTGTCTCAAAAAAGAAAATAAATAAATATAAAATATCCCTGAAGGGGAATCACTACGTCAACAGGCCCTAATGCTTTACGGCTGTGACAGCTATTGTAAGATTGCCTTCCTGGGAAGAACGAGGTGGATTCCATCAATTCCTCGGCCTAGATCAGTGGTTCTCAAAGGGTGGCTCAGGCACTCTGCAGGGAACGGTGGTCTTGGGACACTTTCTGGAGATCCACAAGGTTAAACTATTTCATCAAAGTACTTAAATATTGTTAGTGTTTCCTTTTCTACTCTCTTCCTTTCATGAGTGGACAGTGAGTTTTCCAGAGGCTACACGCTGTGTGATACCTCGACAGATTGAGTTGAGATAGGAGAGGCCAACCAGCTTTCATGACGCTTGGCACCACGAGATTTGGGAAATGTAAAAATAATGCTTCTCTTCTCACTAAATTTATTTTGCTTTGAAAAATATCACCTTTCATTAAAATGTTATTTATGTAAATAATAGTTTCTTTCTTTTAATTTCTAACATGGGAAGCACTGATAGATATCTACATAGATAAGAGCTTTTTGAGATCCTTAATAAGTTTTAAAACTGCAAAGGGGTCCTGAAGCCACATGGTTTGGGAACCACTGGCCTGCACGTGATGTGGTAGAGTTCAGGGGGGGCTCAGAGGGCCGTGTTCAGCCCATCGCCCACCTGCCTGTCTCCCAGGCACCGCACCCAGGACAAGACACAGAGCAATTGACTTTTTTGTCTTTTTTTTTTTTTTTTTTTTTTGAGACGGAGTTTCGCTGTTGTTACCCAGGCTGGAGTGCAACGGCACGATCTCGGCTCACCGCAACCTCCGCCTCCTGGGTTCAAGCAATTCTGCCTCAGCCTCCTGAGTAGCTGGGATTACAGGCACGTGCCACCGTGCCCAGCTAATTTTTGTATTTTTAGTAGAGATGGGGTTTCACCTTGTTGACCAGGATGGCCTCTATCTCTTGACCTCATGATCCACCCGCCTCGGCCTCCCAAAGTGCTGGGATTATAGGCGTGAGCCACCGCGCCCGCTGGACTTTTTTGTCTTTTTATCTCTTCTTCTGACTTTTATTTTCTTCTCATCTTCTCTTTCCCCTCTTTTTTGTTTTGTATCTTGTTTTGCTCTTCTAGTCCCTGCTCTGGCCTCAGCTCTCAAAACAAGAGCTGCACAGATAAGGAAACCTTCTCTGCTTCACATAAATCAAAAATTTTTTCTCACGTCTAAATAGATTCGTGACATTTGAAATAGGTTTTTCATTATTACTAACATCATTCACAAGAAGTGACGTGTGGTGTTGTGATAAGTACGCACGTGCTGGCTTTTGGCCACAGTTCCTAGCTCAGAACTCCCATCCCACTTGTTGTAGTCTCGTATGATGACAGTGGCTGCGGTAGCCCTCAGGAAACAGAATCTTTCTGGTCTTCTCCTACCCGCCTTTCACCTGCCACAAGGCAGGGCTCCAATCTTCCTCTGCTTTCTGATTGTGGGTCTTAAGACTCTCTGCAGAGACAGTTCTGTCCTGGGAGAAGGAATGCTGACATCACGAAGCTTCCATAAAAACCCCAAGAGGACAGGGGTCAGAGAACTTCTGGATAGCTGAGCACACAGAGGTTCCTGGAGGGTGTGCACCCAGGGAGGGTATGGAAGCTCCGTGCCCCTTTCCCTACACCTTGCCCTGCACATCGCTTCATCTGTATCCTTTGTAATATCCTGGTGAATGTAAGTAAGTGTTTCCCAGAGTTCTGTGAGCCGCTCCAGCAAATCGATTAAACCCAAAGAGGGGGTTGTGGGAACCCCAACTTGAAGCTGATCGGTCAGAAGTTCTGAAGGGCCAGACTTGTATCTGGGTCAGGGATAGTATTGGGACTGAGCCCTCAACCTGTGGGCTGTAAGACTATCTCCAGGAGATAGTGTTGGAATTGGACTGAAGGACACCCTGCTGCTGTCCACTGTTTGGTGGGACAACACCCCACATATCTGGTCCCAGAAGCCTCCTTCTGTGTTGATGATTGTTGTGATGTGAGAGCTGAGAAAAAAACATGGTTTGAGAGTTTTTACCTGAAACAATATGCATTTTTTTTTTTTTGAGACAGAGTCTCGCTCTGTTGTCCAGGCTGGAGTGCAGTGACACGATCTCAGCTCACTGCAACCTTTGCCTCCTGGGTTCAAGCGATTCTCCTGCCTCAGCCTCCCTAGTATCTTGGATTGGAGGTGTCCACCATCACACCCAGCTAATTTTTGTATTTTTAGTAGAGACAGGGTTTCTCCATGTTGGCCAGGATGGTCTCGATCTCTTGACCTCATGATCCACCCACCTTTGCCTCCAAAAGTGCTGAGATTACCAGAGTGAGCCACCGCACCTGGCCCAATATGCATATTTTTAAAATACCTCTACACATGTAATAAAAAACTAAAAATGAAAATGAGATTTTTTTCATACCAACTTGGCAGAGATTTATTAGATGGCAATGCTTAGTGCTGGCAGATATCTAGGGAGGAGAACAGCCTCATGTGGTTTCTAGAAGGCAACTTGGCAACACATACCAGGTACATTAAAAATAGCCTACCCTTTGGCCCAGAGGAGCACAGAAGGCTGACAGCTCCACTTCGTACAATTCACAACTTGAAGTTGCCTGGGATCTTGAGAACTGAGAGTAAGCAGGGATTTTTTCCCCTTTCAATAGGCCCACAGAAGGTACGTTTGTGGGTTTATAGTTATTTTTGTTGCTTGGTTTTTTTGTGTGTGTGAGACACGATCTTGCTCTGTTTCCCAAGCTGGAGGGCAATGGCACAATCATGGCTCACTGCAACCCTGACCTCCTGGGCTCAAGCAATCCTCTTACCTCAGCCTCCCTAGCAGCTGGGACTACAGGTACACACCACCATGCCCAGCTAATTTTTTTTTTTTTTTTAGATGAAGTCTGACTCTGTTGTCTAGGCTGGAGGGCAGTGGCGTGATCTCAGCTCATTGCAACCTCCGCCTCCCAAATTCAAGTGATTCTCCTGCCTCAGCCTCCTGAGTAGCTGGGACCACAGGTGCGTGCCACCATGCCCAGTTAATTTTGTGTATTTTTAGTAGAGACAGGGTTTCTCCATGTTGGCCAGAAAGGTCTCGATCTCCTGACCTTGTGATCTTCCCACCTCAGCTTCCCGAATAGCTGGGATTACAGGCCTGAGCCACCGCGCCCAGCCAATGTTTTTTATTTTTTGTAGAGGTGGGGGGTCTTGCTATGTTGCCAGGGCTGGTCTCAAACTCCTGAGCTCAAACTATCCTCCTGTCTCAACCTCCCAAGTGCTGGGATTACAGGTGTGAGCTACCCCACCCAGCAAGAGGAGGTCCATTTGGAGAGGGAGGGGGTTACTGGATTTTAGAGACAGAGAGTATATGGTCGCCTGAACTCTCATCAGGATCTGTGGGCAAACCCTCCTGCAGGCAGCAGGCGAAGGCCAACAGGGAGAGGGAAAGCCTGAGGCAGGGCAGCCTGTGTGCCAGGAGCTGACATCCTGGTGAGCACTTTGGAACTCTCAGAGAGCGTTCTGTACTAAAGTGCTCCCTTCTCAAGCCTAAGTCTTTAGTAATAATATTGGATTAAAAGGTACTGCCTGGTCTTAGCAGGTGTGCTCCAGAAGTCAGCTGGAGCCTGGGTGCGCCTGGAACTCTATGTGATGTTAGCTCATCATGAGCCCAGAGGGCTAAGGAAGGCCACAGCCCTCCGTGGAGCATCCTGTTGTGGGATCTGGGGATGGCCAATGCCCTCCCAAGTTTTCTGCACATTCCCAGGGTAGGGCTGCTGACACCTCCCTGGCCTCTGCTTTTCCCATGATGCCACTTGTCAGTTGTCTCCTCTTCCCAGAGGCCTATCGAGACCCCTTGCCCACAAGGTGTCATGGGCATTTCTGAAGCTTGGGGACTGCAGAGAGACAGGGATATTTCACATCACAGAAACTCAGGCTTCCATTGGGCATCTGCACAGCTGAAATGGCCCACGGCTGCCCTGTCCCCACGGGGAACACACTCAGGCCTGCCCCCAAGGGAATCAGCCTCTTGCAGGCAGGCTCCTCTCAGTCCCTGCCTTCCTGGCCCTTCTCTGTCCCCTTCCTCTTTCCTTCCTCACAGCAGTTGAAGCCTCTGCATGGTGGCCCAGGTGCCTGCTGATGTCCTCATCCTCTGCTCCGCCATCTGCCCTAAGAGTTACCGAGGTGTTTCCCCAGCTCTGAGGACCTCTGCTGCCAGTTGTCACAATGATACTGTTTTCCCCTGTTTCAGCTGGGCCTTGGGGAGTTAGAGTGATGCCGTGGGTCCACCCTTGGGTGCAGTGGCTCAGGAAGAATGTGCACCCCAGAAAAGCCAGTTCCCAGGGAGCCAGAAGGAAGGAAAGAGAGGTGGCTGGCTAAAGTGACCAGCAGCAACCAGGGGTGGGGGTTGTGTGGAGCCTGGAGCATCATTCAGGACTTCTGAGGTAGGCAGAATAATCTCCCCCATCTCAATATGTCCAGGTGCAAATCCCAAGAACCAGTGAGTATGTTAAGTTACATGGCAAATTAAGGTTGGCAATGGAATTAAGGCTGCCAATTATCCTGGATTATCCTAGTAGACCCAATGTAATCACAAGAGTTCTTGAAGGTAGAGAGTAGGGCAGAAGGGACAGAGGGATAAGATGTAAGAAAGACTCAATCCACTGTTACTGGGTTTGAAGACGGAAGAAGGGGCCATGAGCCAAAGGCTACAGGCAGAAGTGTCTCTGGAAGCTGGAAAGGCAGAGAAACAGGTTCTCCCCTAGAGCCTCCAGCAGGAGCACAGTCCTGCCAGCACCCTGATTTTAGCCCAGTGAGACTTGTGTTGGACTTCTAATCTAGAGAACTCTAAGGTAATAAATTTGTGTTATTTCAAGACACTTAATATATGGCAATGTGTTACAGCAGGAAGGAGAAATAGACATAGCTTCCCACACACTATCAGGGGACAAGAACCTGGTAAAAACTTTCATATCCTGTGCCCCTCAGCTGACTGTATGAGGGCACTAAACAGCAGGACCTCCTAGGAAGCTGGAGAGGCTGGACGCATCCAGGATACACATCTGTCCAGTGTGGATCTTCTTAAAAACCAAGAGCAGGAGTAGGTGTGCATCTGCACACGGCCAGGAGAAGGCTGGCAGTCCCCCACACCACCCTGGTCTCCTGGGGCCACCTACCTGGGGGGGATTCCCAACGGGGGTCCTCAGCCAGAGAAGCTCCAAGGTCTGATGAGCAGGCCTGTGGAGCCAGCTCATTTTAGCTGAGCTCGTTCTGGAAACCATAGCTTCCCACTGGCTTCTGATCACTGGATTCCCACTTGCCTTGCTCAAGCCAAGAGACCCAGAAAGCCAAATCATAACAGAGGGCTTCTGAGAAAGTTCCAAGACGCAAAGGTTTCACAGCCCTGGCCACACAGCCTGGTAATCTTCCCCCCAACAACTGCCCCTGGCATCAGATGGGCCACATTCATCCTTGCACCTGGTCTCCTTGCCCTCTCCCCTGACACAGTGTAGATGGCACTGCCAATACCCGTCCATGCCAGAACTTTCTGTGTTTCCACAACGGCAGAGCCAAGCCCCTGCTCTGGCCCAGCGGTCAATCTGTGTCCTGAAGGGGACTTGGCTTAACTCTTTTCAAGTTCATTTCCTGTTGGATTTAGAGCCTGGCTTTCAAATCTCTGTCTTAGTTCCCTTCTTTCCATGCCACTGGTAGAAGCCTCCTGGCCTTAAACTTTTATTTTTAATTTTTGTAGGTAATACTCGATGTATATATTTGTGGGGTACATGAGATTTTGATATAGGCATATGATGTGTAATAATTACATCAGGGTAAATGTGGTATCCATCAACTAAAGCATTCATCCTTTGTGTTCCAAATAATCCAGTTACACTCTTTTAGTTATTTTTGAATGTACAATTAAATTATTATTGACTATAGTTACCCTGCTGTGCTAGCAAATACTAGGTCTTATTCATTCTTTCAATTTTTTTTCGTACCCACTAGCCATGCCCAGTGATCATTACTTTAATAAATACCATCTTGAAGGTGTTTTTTAAGCATTCAATTTAGTTTGTGTTTAGAATTTAATGTTAGCAAATATGGCTTCCAGGCCATTTAAACTCTTGCAAAAAAATCATAACAGACATGACTAATCAATTACTGTACTCTTTCTCCCTGAGCTGGAGTGCCCCAGGAATCCTTTATATAGACTTCTAAACAGTCCTCATCCAACCGTTGGAATTGGCAAGTGACGAGAAACTAATGTGTCATCCCTTGATGCAATTACGGTTAGAAACAAATTCATCTTTTGAATTCCTCCCACTATTTTTATCCCTTTACTATGTGACTGTAATCTCTGTCACCAAAAGCTAGCATCCCAACTCACACACCATTTGTGAAATTATAATCTCCATCTGCTTTGAGTGGCAAAGAAAAGAATAATTCACAATCAACTTTAGAACTTTTGTCAGATAATACAAACAACAAATGTTGTTAACCTTTTTTGTGTGTGTTATTTCCTTAAGGAAATTTCTCCTAATTTTTACCCAGTAGAAAGGTCTTGACTTCCTGTTTTCCATGTCTCCTTGATGTGACAGCATATCTGAGTCCTTGTCATGGCCACATGTGACAGGGGATCAGATGTTTTAGGAAAGAAAGTGGCTTTCACACAGATTCCTTCTCACCTTACACAACCGTACATAATTCTCACAACCCAGACCCAGGCGTTTCTCACTGCACATTCTCTTCAACCTGTTAAGACAGCTCCAGTGACTAAATCTAGTAGCACATTAGCAGTATCGCTACTCAAGGGCCTTTAAACAACAGCTCAGTGGAATCTTCTTAGAATTGTAAAGCAAAACCAAATACAATTCAAGTGTAGAGAATGGTTACACTTAACCATGGCAGACCGAAAAGGAGACTTATACAGGAAAACGCAGCCAGAAGAGATGATGCCTTCTCTTTTGTTTGCTTTGTTTTTAGACCGGGTCTTGTTCCATCACCCAGGCTGGAGTGTGCCTGCAATGGCGTGATCACAGCTCACTACAGCCTTCACCTCTTGGGCTCAGGCAATCCTCCCACCTCAGCCCCCTGAGTAGCTGGGACTACAGGCATGGGCCACCACATCTGGCTAATTTAAAAATTTTTTTATACAGTCAGGGTCTCACTATGTTGCCCAGGTTGGTTTCAAGCTCCTGGCCTCAAGTGATCCTCCCTCCTCAGCCTCCCAAAGTGCTGGGATTATATTATAGGCATGAGCCACCACGCCCAACTACACCAGTGACTTCAAACTGGAGGATTCCTAATTCTCCTTAGGAGGGAATCCCAATAGCTAAGACAGTGGGAGGTCTTGTTCTAACATTTACCTGAAAGCAGGATTTTATTCCCAAATGTATTTTATTTACTTTATTATTATCACTTTGAGATGGAGTTTCACTCTGTTATCCAGGCTGGAGTGCAGTGGTGCAATCTCAGCTCACTTCGACCTCTGCCTCCTGGGTTCAATTGATTTTCCTTCTCTACCTTCCTTGTAGCTGCGACTACAGACGTGCACCACCACACCCAGCTAATTTTTTGAATTTTTAGTAGAGACAGAAGTTTCACCACGTTGGCCAGGTTGGTCTCAAACTCCTGACCTCAAGTGATCAGCCCACCTCGGCCTCCCAAAGTGTTGAGATTATAGGTGTGAGCCACCACTCCTAGGCAACTTTTAATTTTTTTAAATATCAAACTTGCAGAAAAGTTGAAAAGCAGTTTAAACACCCATTTACCCTTCACCAATTATATGTAGATACATTTTTGCTGAAGCATTTGGAGTAAGTTGCAGACAGAGGGTCACTTCACCCCTAAACACTTCACCTGCGTCTCCTAAAAGAAGAACATTCTCTTACATAACCCAGTACCATCATCACAATGAAGAAATTTAGCACTTAATATGGATACAATAATATTATCTAATAATCTCTATTTTTAAGAAAATCTTTCTCTTTCATCTTATCAAATTTTTATTTAAATTTGTTCATCCATTTAAAAACACTAAGGTCACAATGACTTAATTGCTTCAGATTTCTAGGTATTTATGTTGCCTCCCACAATGAGACCCCTAAATTAATGATAATATTTATTTGTATATTGTATTTGTATTTGACTATTGAACGCATTTACGTCTAGAGCTGTCTCCACACCTTTTTTTCATCTTTCACGACATTGACATTTTTGGAGAACCTAATGGACTTTTTTGCCTCATGATGTAATTCAGATTAACCTTTTTTTTTTTTCTCAGTTCTAAGATCCCCCTGTGGATGCCTGAAACTGCAGGGAGTACAAGCCTGACTGCCGCCAATCAGAACAAGTTTCTGTTCAGATCTTCCACCCACGAATGTAATGTCTTTTTCATCTTAACTAAGCCCTTATCACGCACTGTGGTCATAACTTTTGCAGTTTGAAGTACAACAGCAAAACCAGCACAAAGTCTTTTTCTTTCTTCACAATTTCACAAACTATAAATTTTATTCTTAACACAGATTTTGGCAATCTCAGCAAATGATTTTGTTTCTTAAGTTCGAACTTTTGCCTTTTCGCTTAAAGGAGGCACGTTAGGGCTCTCTTTGGCATATCCGAATTGCCGGCATCACCGCGCTTGTGCTTTGGGGCCATTTTTTAGTAAAATAAAGGTTCCTTGAACACTGGCACTGCGATACCGGGACAGCCGATCTGATAAGCTAGACGGCGAGTGGGCTAGTGACTAACGGCCGGTGGTGGCTCCAGCATGGATACGCCGGACAAAGGGATGATTCACATCCTGAGCAGGGTGGAGTGGGACAGCGAGAGATGTCATTGCGCTGCTCAGAAGAGCGAGTGATTTAAAATTTGTGAATTGTTGCGGGACGGGGAGGGTCGCGCAGGCTGGGTTTCCGCTCCCATGGCCCGGGTGGTGCAGGGCACGTGGAGGCGCGGAGTCTCCCCATGGCCGCCGAAGGGGAAGCTCTTTAAGTTCCTAGGAATTTTAGGTGTTGAATATATTCCCTGTGCCCAGGATTCAATATTGTATGGTTCATTAGGATCTGTGTGGCTGGCTTTGGACATTTTTTTTTTTATTGTTAACTAGTAGAAGATCATGTGATGTTGGAGGAGGAGGATTTATCTCGGTGTTGTTGGGATGCTGGTTTCGTTGTAGGTATAATTATGCAAAGCAAAGAATTGCCAGAGAAGGAGTGAAAATTATTATATGAAAGTTCCCACCTTGACCTGAAAGAAATTGAACAATCTTGTGCATATATAGAAAACCAGACTCCCTGAAGTCAGTGAGAACAAAGCTAAGATCAACCACATAAAACATTTTATGTACAATAAGCTCTCAAGTAAATAAAGTTTAAGTTGTAAAATAAATAAATAAATAAAACTTATGAGTTGTTTATTTGTGGAATTTTAAATTTATCATTTTCAGGCTATGGCCGACAGCAGTAATTAATACTGAGGACAGTGGGACCACAGATAAGAGGATACCACTGTTATCACTTCAGAAGGCACATAACGAGAGTCTCATTATTTGTAAACCTAATTTTTCAAATATGTTTAAAAATTTTGTGGGTACAAAGTAGGCGTATGTATTTACAGGATATGTGAGATGTTTTGATACAGACATGCAATCATAACATTATGGAGAATGGGGTATCCACCCCCTCAAGCGTTTACCCTCTGTGTTACAAACATTAATACTCTTGGTTAATTTAAAATGTTCAATGAAGTTATTGTTGACTATAGTCAACTTGTTGTGCTATCAAATAGTAGGTCTTATTTATTCTTTCTATTTTTTTGTACCCATTAACCATCCCTAGCTCCCTCTGACAGCCCCGCCCCCCCCCCCCCCCCCGCACCTTGCAACCACCGCCACTACCCTTCCCAAACTCCCATAACCATCCTACTGTGTCTCTCCATGAGTTCAATTGTTTGGATTTTTAGATCCTACAAATAATTGATAACATGAGATGTTTGTCTTTTATTTCATTTGACGTAAACCTAATTTTGATCATTTAGTTCAGGTGATGTCCAAAAGATCTCTCCAGTGTAGTTGATACATAATCTGCAAAATGATAGTTTGGTGCTGTGTAAATATCACATACCCAAGGACCTCTCACCCTATGGTCTTAGCATCCATTGATGATGTTGACTGAATTAGTTATAATGAAGGTCTTTACAAAAATAGTGATTATCTAATTCTATCATTCCTTCTCTCTCTATTAGCTGGCTTTCTTCCAGGAAGGCAAGCTGAAATCTTGGTTTATAACTGCGATAAACTGCATTTCAAGCAGCAGGAACTCTCCAACTGGAAATACAATGAAAAGCACAATGTGCAGGGCAAGGTCACTGCAATTCCAAAAATGGAAATCGACATAGTTTTGGTTCCCACTTCTCTTCCTCCTCCTCATGCTTTTTCTCCTCCAACTGCTCCATTTATCGAATACTTTGCTGCCAGTGTTGTGGTTTAACGGCTTTCAGCAGGCCAGGCACCTGGCTCTTGCCTGTAATCCCAGCACTTTGGGAGGCCAAGGTGGGTGGATCACATGGAGACCAGCCTGGGCAACATGGTGAAACCCTGTCTCTAGAAAAAAATTTTAAAAATTAGCTAGGCACGGTGGTGCACCCCTGTAGTCCCAGCTACTCAGAAAGCTGAGACCTGAGCCCAGGGGAGTCAAGGCTGCAGTGAGCTGTGATTGTGCCACTGCACTCCAGCCTGGACAACAGAGTGAAACCCTATCTCGAAAAAAAGAAAACCACAGTTGCTTTTTATACATAAAATCATTTAGTTGTTCCCAACAATCCTGAGATAGGAGATAGCAGGCCCGATTTTCAGAGGAGGAAATTGCAGCACAGAGAAGCCCAAGTTCATCCAGTGAGCGGCGACCCGGGATTTGAACTCAGATGCATTTGACTTCAAAAGTCATGTTCCCGCCCAGGCACATTCCTAAAGCACTGTATTTTTTTTTTTTTTTTAATGCACAGATAACAATCACAGCAATAGTAATCCTTGATTTTTGTTGATTGCTAAACAACCCTTCAGCCTTCTCTCTGAGTATTAGCGATGCATAGTGAAAAGGCCAGAAGAATTGCATCAAAATAGTGACTATGGTTTCATGGATCACTTTCATTTTTGTCTTTATACACTTACCTGTATTTCCCAATTTACCTACAGTGCACATGCATTGGTTGTGTGAGACAGATATATAAAGTGTTTTTAAAGAGAAATCGGGGTTGGGGCATTTATCTGACATAAATGTCAGACTCAGAAAAGCTCTCCCTGGGGATTGCCTGTCCCTATCAAAGCCTGGATCACAGGGTAGACCCACCAGTACATGGCTGGGCTTAGGTGCCAGCAAGAGGCAATCTAGCAATATATATGACTTATTCTACACCAAACCACTGGAGGAAAGAATATAATTCAACTGATGGCACATTGTCCCAGTGCCTTAGTCACAAACTGGCTTTATGACAAGACTCCAGGCAGCTGCCAAGGTCAGAGAAGCCTGAGCCTTGGACCTCAAATTGCATACAAAGTAAGCTCTAGACAAGGAAACATACGGGAAACAACTTTTGAGACTGATAAGGTAAGAAATGTGCAGTGCCAGTATAAGAGGATTGACCATCAGCCAGGAAGGTAAGATATAGAAGTTACCGGGCCTTCCAGAAATTTCTAAAAGGGAAGTCAGAATCACAGACCAGAAAGTCATTACTCTGAGTTTTTATGATTCTGGGCCTCTGTAACTTTGTTACTTTTGTTACTCAAACGTTTCCCTATAGTCTTCAGCAAAGGAAAAAAATGCCTTGAGAAGAAAAAAAGAATTAGTAGGGAGATAGAATTCCCGTATAAAACCACGAATACTTCTGAATGACAAAAAAAGAAATCACCATAAGACAGATCCAACACTAAAGATCCTGGAAGTCATTACTTCCATCTTTACAAGCAAAACAGTTGAACAAACTGAAAAGCAACAACTTTTCTTAGATCCTGCAGACCATAGCAGTCACAAGGCAAAGCGCCCGCCCTGAAAACAGAAAAGACAGAAGAATAAAGAGAAAGAACCACAACTTACCTTCCAGAAGCAGAAGCCACCCCGGAGCTGGCAACTTGGAGGGGCCCTTACATGGTAGTTGATAAGTTGCTGGAGGCTGAGTGTTTGGAGGAGCTTAAGTGTTATAGACTCCTGGGGTTCCTGTGGTAGGGAAGCCCCACATTTTCCTGGGGTTACCTCCAGGAAGGGCACCAGTTTCTCACTGTGAAGACAGGAGAAAAATCCCCAGGCTTCAGGCTAAAGGAGAGGAAAAGTAACCATTTAAAACCATGCCCAGTGGAAAAGTGGGAAAAGTAACCATTTTGAAAGCCTGGAGCATTCTGTTCTCCCTAAGTGTTCCCATCAAAGGATACTGCCTTATCAGCGCCTTATCAGCCCAAGGGGAAGGGCAATGAGCCTTTTAGTCTCCATCAGGGGAGAAAAAGAGAAAGGCCACAGCTCAGGGATTTAATTGTAAGATTTACACAATGCCTCTCCTCCCCGGTACCTTCTGGTATTAGTTTTCTAGAGCGGCCATAAAATACCACACACTGGGTGGCTGAACCAGCAGAGATGTACTATCTCACAGTTCTGGAGCCTGGAATTTCAAGCCAGTTGCTGTCCAGGCTACGCCCTCTCTGAAGGTGCTGGGAAGGAGCCTTCCTTGCCTACTCCTACTTTCTGGTGGTTGCTGGCAATTCTCAGCATTCTTTGGCTTGGAGCTGCCTCATTCCAACCTCTGCCTCTACCATCACATGGCCTTTTCTCTAGAGGGGAGCCAAAATTTGACCTCTACCTTATTAGGGTTTTCAATGGGGCCTGTGAATTAAACAGACATAAACAGATGAACAGGACTTTGAAGTGTACAAATGTATTTAATAAAAGCTTTATGTGACATGGGAGCCTTCAGAAGAAAACTGTCTTAGTCCAAAATGTGCTGTTATAACAGATTACCACAGACTAGATAATTTATAAAGAACAGAAATTTATTTCTCACAGTTCTGGAGCCTGAGAAGTTCAAGATCAAGGTACCAGCGGATTCATTGTCTTGTAAGAGTCCAGACTCTGATTTCAAGATGGCGCTTTGAATGGTGAGTCCTCCCGAGTGGATAAACGCTGTGTCCTCATGGTAGAAAAGCAGAGTGGGTGAATCCTTTCTATAGCATCACTAATTCATTTGTGAGAGTGGTGTTCTCATGACCTAAACACCTCCCAACACTGTTGCACTGGGAATTACATTTCCAATATATGAGTTTTGGGGGGCAGTAGACCTGAAGACCCAAAAAAATGTAATAGTTAAACATTTATATACTGAGTTGGGCAAAGAATAGTAAAACTGTGAAAATGTGATAAGGCAAAGGGGCTTGTGCTAAGGTGGGTAGAAAAGCGACAAGGAAGACAAGGGTCGTCAGGCTAAGAAAGTTTGTTTGTGCAGATTTCTCTCAGCTTCAGCTTTTTGTCCTTGATGATAAGTATGTTACTTTCCTCCTGGTATAGGGAAGATGTCTTCCATCTTCCTTCCAGGAGGATTTTACCTTACAGGAGGGTTTTGTCTTCGAAGAGGGTTTTATCTCCTGCTTTTAGGGGAAAAAATGTCAGGGGGAGGGCCAGAGTAACCTTCTTGCACCAGCTATTGAAGTGCTTAGTGCAAAATAATCCTTGGGCCAGAGTGACACATTTTGGGGTGAAATGTTCTGAATTCCTTCACCTCTGTGTCTTTGTCTCTGTGTATCCTCTCCTCTTTTTATAAGGCCATGTCATTGGATTTAAGGAGTTCTCTAATCCAGCAAGACCTCATCTTAATTTAAATACTTCCATCTGCAAAGACCCTACTTCCAAATAAACTCATATTCTGAGTTTCCAGGTGAACAGGAATTTGGGGGGTACAGGCACCTACATCAACAGGCTCTAGTATAATGAAAGTAGACTATAACTGAAAGAGTTATATAAAGTAGAGTTCTTGGCTAGGCGCAGTGGCTCACACCTGTAATCTCAACACTTCGGGAGGCCAAGGCAGGTGGATCACCTGAGGGCAGGTGTTCAAGACCAGCCTGGCCAACATGGTGAAACCCTGTCTCTGCTAAAAATACAAAAGTTAGCCAGGTGGGGTGGTGGGCACCTGTAATCCCAGATACTGAGGAAACTGAAGCAGGAGAATTGCTTGACCCTGAGAGGCAGAGATTGCCATAAGCCAAGATAGTGCCACTGCACTGAAGTCTGGGCAACAAGAGCAAAACTCCATTTCAAAAAAAAAAAAGTTCTTAGGAAACCCAAAACAATAGAGAGAAAAAAAAAACACCTGAAATTAGAGGAAACTAAAGCTTCTGGCACCTACAGCTATGAGAAACATTAAACACAGCTCAGCTCCTGGTCAGATTACCATAAAACCTCTCACTATAAATCCAGTTACCTTAGGTCCTATTATCATATACATCATGTCCAGCTTTCAACCAAAAAGTACAAAGCATGCTGAAAGACAGTTAAAAACTGTCAACTTAAATAACAGAGAGAGGCTCTCTAAAAGAAAAGGATATTTACTCAGGAATACAGCATTGCAAGGAGAACGTGTGTGCATAGTAAGCTGTATATTTAAGGAGGAAGAAAGGAGGATTATAAGGTTGTTTTGAAATGATTGTCTTTGGCTACAAGGGCCAATAACAAAGGTGATGCCAGTACAAGCTTGAACAGGCAATTTTACTGAGCAGATTTCCTTGCGCAAGTATTTTTTGTGTAAGGTTACGATGGCTTTTGTGCACGTTTTGGGTTTTGACAGAGTCTTTTGTGATAGTTTCGTTATCACACCAGTCACACAAAGACAAATACCGTATTATTTCACTTCGAAGGTGTCCTAGAGTAGTCATATTCATAGAGACGGAAAGTATAATTGGTTTTTGTTGCATGGGTATAGAATTTCAGTTTGAGCAGACAGAAGAGTTCTGAAGAGCTCTAATATGGATTGGTCTCCAAAATGAACTCACCATGGATGGCGGTGATGGCTGCACAACAAGCCACTGAACTACACACTTAAAAATAGTTAGGACGGTAATTTTTACACTATTTATATTTCACTGCAATAAAAATATTTTACCTTTGAAAAGTAAAGAAGTGAGAGAAGTAACGGGATGCAGCATACCACACAAACTCTAATCAAAGAAAGGTGGAGCAACTGTGTTAATTACAGATAAAGCAGACTTGAAAACAAGGAAAATGACAAGGGAGAAAGAGGAACAGATATAGGGATAAAGGAATCAATTCTCCAAGAAAATAGAATGATATTTGACATACATGTATATAACAATGTCAAAATATGTAAGACGAAAACTAGTAGAACTGCAAGGTGAATTAAAATACCCATTCTTACAGTTGGAGACCTCAGCACCCTTATATCAGTAGCCGACAAATCCAGAAAGGATATAGCTTAACTGAACAGCAGCGTCAATCAACAGGATATAGCAGACATTTATAAAGGAATTCATCCAACAGTAGAATACACATTCTTCTCATGCTTACCAGAAATATTCACCATGGTAGACCACATTCTGTGCCATATATGAAACATAAACAAGTTTAAAAGAATTGAAATCATACGAAGTATATTCTCAGACCACAATGGAATTAAACTAGAAATTAATAACAAAGGCTCGGCGCTGTGGCTCACACCTGTAATCCCAGCACTTTGGGAGGCCGAGGTGGGTGGATCATGAGGTCAAGAGATTGAGACCATCCTGGCCAACAGAGTGAAACCCCATCTCTACTAAAATATAAAAAATAAAATTAGCTGGGCATGGTGATGCACGTCTGTAGTCCCAGCTACTCAGGAGGCTAAGGCAGGAGAATTGCTTGAACCCAGGAGGCAGAGGTTGCAGTGAGCCGAGATCGTGCCACTGCAATCCAACCTGGCACCTGGCGACAGAGTGAGACTCTCTCAAAAAAACAAAAAAACAAAGACAACTGAAAAATTCCAAAATATTTGGAGATTACACAACACACTTCTAAATAATACATGGGTCAAAGAAGTCTCAATAGAAATTTTTTAAAGTTTAAACTAAATGAAAATGAAAATACAACTTACAAAATTTGTGAAGTGTGGCAAAAGAAATGCATAGAGGGAAGTTTATAGCATTAAATTAGCATATTAGAAATCTAAAATTAATAATCTAAGATTCCACCTGAAGAAACTAGAAAAAGAGTAATATAAACACAAAGCAAGCAGAAGAAAAGAAATAGTTAACAGAACAGAAATCAATGAACTTGAAAATAGGAAATTAGTAGAGAAAATCAGCAAAACCAAAAGCTGTTTAAAAAAAAAATCAATAAAATTGACAAACCTCTAGGTAGGCTAACTGAAGAGAGAGGGTACGAATTACTGACGTCAGAAAAGAAAGAGGGACAATCACTACAGATACAATGGACAGTAAGAGAACAACAAAGGACAATGTTAAGCAACTTATGCCCACGAATTTGATAACTTAGGTGAAATGGACCAGTTCCTTGAAATATACAGTCCACCAAAACTTACACAAGAAGAAATCAGTAATCTAAATAGGCCTGTATCTATTACAACCTTTCAAAATAGGAAGTACCCAGGACCAGATGGTTTCATTGGTGAATTCTAGCAACACTTAAGGGAACAGAAAGATACCAGTTCTCTAAAATTGCTTCCAGAAAACAGAAATCCAGAAAACACTTCCTAACTCATTCTGTGAAGCCAGCATTACCCTAATGCCAACACTGGATAAAGACATTGCAAGAAAAGAAAACTACAAACTAATATTATTCATGAACATAAATGCAAAAATCCTCAATGAAAAATTTACAAATCATTCAATAATATTTGTCCAACACTGAGATTTATTTCAGGTATTCAAGTCTGGCTCACATTGTAAAATCAATTTCTGTAATCCATCACATCAACAAGCTTAAAAAGAAAAATCATATGATTGCATCAATAAATACAGAAAAAGCATTTGGCAAAATTCAATACCCATTCATGATTAAAATACAACCCCAAATCCTCCGCAAACTAGGAATAGAGAGGAACTCCCTCAACCTGATGAGGAACAGCTACAAAAATGCCCTACATTTAACATCAGAAACTAGATGAACAAGTCAAGGATGTTCTCTCTCACCAGTCCTTTCTGTATCATACTGGAATTCCTAGCTTAATACACTAAGGAAATAAAAGATACGCAAATAGAGGAGAAAATAAAAATTACCTTTGTTTGCAGATGACACAATTGTCTATGTAGAAAATCCCAAAGAATCAACAAAGGAAGTCCTGAAACTAATTAACTGTAACAAGGTTGCAGGCTACAGGGTTAGTATACAAAAGTATTGCTTTCCTACACACCAGCAATGAATGATTGGAATTTGACATTTAAAATACAATACTATTTACTTCAGCACCAAAAATAATGTAAATGTTTAGGTGTGAATCTACCAAAGTATGTATAGGATCCACATGAAAATAACTATAAAAAGTCTGATGAAAGAAACCAAAGAAGATCTAAACAAAAGGAGAGCTATTTCATGTTCGTGGATAGAAGGACTCCATATTGTTTAAGATGTCAATTCCTCTCAACTTGATCTGTAGAATCAATGTGATCCTAGCAGGTTATTTGATGTATAAAGTTTATATGGAAAGGCAAAAGACTCAAAATAAAACACAATACTGAGAAAGAAGAACAAAGTTAGAGGACAGACACTATCCAAATTTAACTTACCATAAAGTTATTAAAAAAATAAAAGACAAATAGATCAACGCAACAGATTAAAGAGCCCAGAAATGGACCAACACAAATATAGTCAATTGATTGATCTTCATCAAAAAAGAAAAGGCAATTCAATGGAGAATTGAATTCGTCATTCAGCAATGGTACAGGACCAATTGGACATCCATATGCAGAACCAAAACCAAAAAAAGAATCCAGACAAAGACTTAATATCTTTCACAAAAATTAAAGCTAAATATAAAACACAAATTCTAAGGCCAGGTGCGGTGGCTCAAGCCTGTAATCCCAGCACTTTGGGAGGCCGAGGCGGGTGGATCACGAGGTCAAGAGATCCAGACCATCCTGGTCAACATGGTGAAACTCCGTCTCTACTAAAAATACAAAAAATTAGCTGGGCATGGTGGCACGTGCCTGTAATCCCAGCTACTCAGGAGGCTGAGGCAGGAGAATTGCCTGAACCCAGGAGGTGGAGGTTGCGGTGAGCCAAGATCGCGCCATTGCACTCCAGCCTGGGTAACAAGAGCGAAAAACTCTGTCTCAAAAAAAAAAACACAAATTCTAGAGGGTAACATGGGAGAAAACCTAAGTGACTTTGGGTTTGTTAATGTTTTTAGATAACACCAAAATTATAACCCATGAAAGAAAAAAATGATAAGTTGGACTTTATTAAAATTAAAAACTACTCTGTGAAAAACACTGTTACAGTTGAAACGGTCCCCAAGAAAATGTTGTAAAAGGAATTAAGGAGAAAAAGTAAAATTCAACTAGGCTTGCAGGACAAACAACAGTCATCATTAAGCCACTGACCTTTTGCCCACTTCCTCATAGCTGGTCACTGCTCACTACCCAGGATAGCATAGCCCTTGTCGCTCTTCGTTCTGTAGATAAACCTAAGGCAATGTGAGATAGTAAGCTCTCTCTCTGTTTACTCCTCTAGGTTCTGCATACAAACAGAATTACCGACGCCAGCTGGTCTGAAGGGCCTGGTGAGAAGCTGACTCATAGAAGAATGCAGTTTTCACATCCTGATGACTTCATCCCCTTCCCGGACCAATTGGCAATCCCTATTTTCCAGCCACTCACCTTTCACCATCACCCTAAAAACCCTTGCCCAGAACTCCTGACAAAAGAGACTTGAGGCTTGAGAATTCCTCCAGTTTCCTTGTTGGGTGAACTTGCAATTACTAAATTCTTTTTCTGCTGCAAACCTTGCTGTCTCAGTGTATTGGTCTGTTGCTGGCATACAAACCTGGCAGTCTTGTAAAAAAGATCATGAAAAGACAAGCCACACACAGACTGAGAGAAAATAGCGAGAGCACAGGGGATTTTTAACACAGTGAAATTATTCTGTATAATACCTTAATGGTAGATACATGACATTATGCATTTGTCCAAACTCACAGGACAGTACAACACAGAATTAATTTTAATATAAACTACAGACTTTAGAAAGTAAACTAAATCATCTTTAGTTAATAATAATAATATCATTATTTGTTCATTAATTGTAACAAATGTACCACAGTAGTACAAAATGTTAATAATAGGGGAATCTATGTGGGAGGGGGAGGACAGTATACCAGAACTCTCTGTATTACCTGCTCAATTTTCCCATAAAACTAAAACAATTTTTAAGAATCAGGGTTTTTTTTTTTGTTTTTGTTTTTGTTGTTGTTGTTGTTGTTGTTGTTTGAGTTGGAGTCTTTTGCCCATGCTGGAGTGCAGTGTCATGATCTCAGTTCACTGCAACCTCTGCCTGCCAGTTTCGATCAATTCTCCTGCCTCAGCCTCCTGAGCAGCTGGAATTACAGGCACCCGCCACTACACCTGGCTAATTTTTGTATTTTTAGTAGAGACGGGGTTTTGACATTTAAAATATCATACTATTTACTTCATCAAAAAAATTAAATGTTTAGGTGTGACTCTGCCAAAGTATGTATAGGATCCACAAGAAAATAACTATAAAAAGTCTGATGACAGAAATCATGTTGGCCAGTCTGGTCTCGAACTCCTGACCTCGGGTGATCCACCAGCCTTGGCCTCCCAAAGTGCTGGGATTACAGGCGTGAGCCAACGCACCTGGCCAAAAATAAAGTCTTTCTGTAAAGCAAAGTCAAAAGATAATGCCAAACTGAAAGGAAAAAAAAAAAAAATCTCACCACTGATATACAAGAAAATCAGTGAGAAAACGCTAACAAACCAACAGAAAAGGGGGAAGGGGGAGATGAACAGGTGGTTCACAAAAAAGGAAATACAATGATTTTTAAGCAATAGAAAATTGCTCAATCAATGTCACTTTTATTTATTTATTTATTTTTTAGACTGGGTCCTACTCTGTCGCCCAGACTGACGTGGAGTGGTGCCATCACAGCTCACTGCAGACTCTACCTCTTGAGAGGCTCAGGTGATCCTCCTGCCTCAGCCTCCTGAGTTGCTGGGACTAAAAGTGAGTGCCCCCATGCCCAGCTAATTTTTGTGTATTTTGTAGAGACAGAGTTTTACCATGTTGCCCTGGCTGATCTCAACTCCTGAGCTCAAGCAATCTGCCTGCCGCAGCCTCCCAAATTATTACGATTACAGGCGTCAGCCACCATGACCAGTCTCAATGTCACTCTTAATATGAAACATGCAGGATTAAAAGTACACTGAGGTACCAGTTTCCTCTTTCAGATTGGCACCCATTCAAAAGCCTGATAGCACATGACGTGAGTAAGGGGGGAATGGTACTCTGAAGCCTCATCGGTGGAAATGTAAATACGTACAATCCTAGTGGGGAAATTCCTGGTAATGCTAATCAAGATTGTAGCTGTGCAGGCCCTTTGACCCTACAGTTCTACACGAAGGAAGAATGTATCCTAGAGATATGCTCACACATGGAATGAAAAATCCACAGTTATTTACTGCAATATTGTTTATTACAAAAAGAGCAGAAACCACTCAAATGTCCATCGTTAAGAGACTGGTTAAAAAATGATGGGACATCCATGTAACGGAGTACCACGTAGCTGCAAGCAAGAAAAAGGAAACGCTTTATGAGCAAAAGTGGGATAAGCTCCAAAATATACTGTAGGAAAAAAAGCACAGAGAAGGGTGTATGGTGCACAATTGTTTATGAAAAGAAAGAAAGAAAGAAACCAAAGCCTTATTTATTTATTATTTATTCATTTATTTATTTATTGAGATAGAGTCTCGCTCTGTCGCCCAGGCTGGAATACAGTGGTGCAATCTCGGCTCACTGCAACCTCCACCTCCTGTGTTGAAGCGATCCTCCTGTGTCAGCTTCCTGAGTAGCTGGGATTATGGGCACACACCACCACGCCCAGCTAATATTTTTGTATTTTTAGTAGAGACGCAGTTTCACCTTGTTGGTCAGGTTGGTCTCGAACTCCTGACCTTGTGATCCACCCACCTCGGCCTCCCAAAGTGCTGGGATTACAGGTGTGAGCCACCATGCCTGGCACCTTATTTATCCTTATTTGGTTGTAGAGTTACTGTGGAGACAATCTCTAGAAAAATATCTTTGCAAAGACCCATAAGAAGCTGAAAGCCTGGTTGCCTTCAGGGAAAAAGAAAACAGGAACCCTGAGAACAGAATGGGAGGGGCACCTACTTTGAAGGGTATACATTTTTCAGGTCTTTTGGATGTTGCACTGTAGGGTCTGTGGTGGTTCTTTTGTTTGTTTTGGGAGGATTTGGTCTTTTTTTTCTTCTTCTCTTATGAGACGGGGTCTCAGTCTCCCAAGCTGGTGTGCAGTGGTGCAATCATGGCTCACTGTATCTCCCAGTCTCAAGCAATACTCCCATCTCAGCCTCCCAAGTAGCTGAGACTACAGGCACCTGCCATCTGCCCTGGCTTTTTTTTTTTTTTTTTAAGGAGACGGGAGCTCACTGTGTTGCCCAGGCTGGTCTCAACTACTTGGACTCAAGTGATCTGCCCGCCTCAGCCTCCCAAAGTGTTGGGATTACAGACATGAGCCACTGTGCCTGGCCTATATTGGCTCTTTTCTCCTCCGCAATCTGGGGACAGAGGCCAGACCCTGAATGAGGCTGCAGCTGCTGCTGCACTCAGACAAAAAGAGAAATCCTTACAGATGATGGTGGTGGCCTTAGGGCACCTGTCAGCACAGGAGTGCTTTTCATAAGCACTAAGTCATCTTCTCTGGTTTATGAGACAGGGAGTCACAAGAGGGAGAAGATGGCTCCCATGGCATGGGAGAGAGACTAAGTAAAATAGGCCTGTGGGCCCACCCACACCCACCCCCAACCTGGAGAGCCCGCAGTGGTCCTTGCTTTACTACCCAAGGGGTAAAGCTCAAAGCCTCTGCCCGGCATCCTGAGATCCGCTCCCAAGCAGCTTTCCGCTGCTCCCTTCTTCTGTTCCTGTAGGCTGCACAACGCCTATACCAAAATTCAACTCAATCTCAGTATTCAAGGAAGTCTGCTTTTCAGCTACACCTTCTGCCTTGGAAAGGCCCAAGACTCACTGGCCACTTGGAGGCAGGAGAATAGGGTCTGGAGGCAGGAAATCTAAGGCTGATTCATGCTGATTTCCTAGAACTAAATAGAAAGGAAAACCCCAACTTTCATACCTAAGTAACAAAAGGACCAAAGCCTATTCCCTTTGCCAACCACCCCCCTTTTCTGCTGGAAAATGGAAAGTACCTCTGATTGGTTACTTTCTGCAACCAATCAGATGTTTACATACGAGTGTAACTTCATAACTTCACTTTAGCCTCCGATTAGTTGCTTTCCAAAACCAATCAGACTGATTTCCAGCTACTACTTCATTTGCATGGAGTGAACACCATGTGGCCAATGGGAAACCTCTAGGGGATGTTTGGACCCCAAAAGATTCTGCAACTGGGCCCTTAAGACCCTATGATCTGGCCACTCCAACCCTGTGGAGTGTACTTCCGTTTTCAATAAATCTCTGCTTTTGTTGCTTCATTCTTTCCTTGCTTTGTTTGTGCGTTTTGCCAAATTCTTTGTTCAAAATGCCAAGAACATGGACACCCTCCACTGGTAGCAGCTTCGGTGCCTTGAAGCCCATCAGGGACCAGGTGGGCATATAAATGATCGTGATACAGAGCCCGCATGTCATCAGGAGTTACCCCAGCAAGGCAGGCTGTTCTGAGTCAGTGATAAGGCTGCATTTCACTTGCAATTATAGTTGAGCATGCAAGATGTGACAAGGAGTGAGAAAATATTACATGCTTTAGGTTTTGAAGTTCTATCAGTCCATTGAAGTATAAATGCACCATTACTATTGCTGGAGTAAAATGCGGCAATAATTAGTGATGATTGGGAAAGGTATTTATTTTATGTACCAAAACAATTATTAAGAGTGTCTCAACAGATAAATAAGGAAGTAGGTTGAGGGTTAAGATAATGCCTTAACTAGATAACTTGAAGAACAATAACACCTCTAGTCCTAGCTACTCAGGAGGCTGAGGTGGGAGGATTGCTTGAGCCCAGGAAGTTGAGGGTGCAGTGAGCCAAGATTGTGCCACTGCACTCCCTTCTGAGTGACAGAGCAAGACCCTGTAGCAAAAAAAATAAGAAGATCAATGTTTGTATCTTCTATGATGTGACACAATATGAAAATTTAAATGAGACTGTTAAGTAGATAGACATTAGACTTTATAACATCTAATCCTCATAAAAATTATTTGGTGTACTTGCACTTGTAACATTAAGCTAAATAAACTTTAGGATGGCTATTTAATTCTTAGTTATACAATTTAGCTATAGATTTGGTCCATAAGTCATTCCAGTAAGAGCCCAATTTGGGAATTCTTTTGTTGTTTTTGTTGTTGTTGTTTGAGACAGGGTCTTGCTCTGTCACCCAGGCTGAGTGCAATGGCATGATCACGGCTTACTGCACCCTAGACTTCCTGGGCTCAAGCAATCCTCCTGCCTCAGCCTCCTGAGTAGCTGGGACTACAGACACACACAACCATGCCTGGCTAATTTTAAATTTTTCTGTAGAGCTGAGATCTCACTATGCTGCCCAGGCTGGTCATGAACTCCTGGGCTCAAGAGATCTTCCCATCTTGGCCTCCCAAAATGTTGGGATTACAGGCAGGAGCCACCATGCCCAGCCTGGGAATCCTTTATATCTCAAAATTTTACGAGGAAGAAAAGTTTCAAAATCATGTTTAAAAAAATCCACGATTACATCTGATAAGGAATTAATATCCAAAATATATAGATAACTCCTAAAACTCAAAAACAAACAACACAATACAAAAATAAAAAACTTAAGTAGACATTTCTCTAGAGAAGAATGCCTAGCCAGGCATGGTGGCTCATGCCTATAAGCCTAATCCCAGCACTTTGAGAGGCCAAGATGGGAAGATCACTTGCAACCAGGAGTTCGAGACCAGCCTGAACAACATGGTGAAACCCAATCTCTATAAACAACTTAAAAATAAAAATAAAAAAATACCCAGGGGTGGTGGCACATGCCTGTACTTCCAGCTACTCGGGAGACTAGGCAAGAGGATCCCTTGAGGCCAAGAGTTTGAGGCTGCAGTGAGCTATGATGGCGGCATGCACTTCAGCACATCATTAATCATTAGAGAAATTCATATCAAAACCACAATGAGACACCACTTCTTACCTATTAGAATGGCTATCATAAGAAAGCAAGGATGTCGGAGAATTGGAATCCTTGTACTGATAGGAATGCAAAGTGGTACAACCACTATTGGAAACAGGATGAATGGCATTTTCTCTAAAAATTAAAAATAGAATTACCATATGATCCAGGAATTCCACTTCTGGGTATACACTTAAAAGAACAGATGTAATTATTCCTGTTCTGTAATGTCAAACTTTAACATTTTGGCCACAAAAATTTCTTTTAATCACATTGTCACAATAATCTTGGGATAAACTTTGGATTTATGGGTGTATCCAGAAGTCCATTCTCTGCTGGGACGCTTGGCATTGCTCAATGCTTGTGTGGCGGTGGCACCTTTACCTCCCTGCCTCCATCCTCCCCTTCCCTCCCACTGTCTCCTTCTATCCATCCTTTCAGGCAGGTCCTACAGAAATGACCCCTCCTCCATCCAGTCTTTCCTGATCCACCTGTGGCATTTCCCCGCTTCCACAAACTGCTCTGGTGCTTTACTTGCCATGAGGATGACATGAGATAAGACCTGGATTCATTGGTTAATGTTAATACCATCTGCTTGGCTGCCAGTCCTGAAAAATACTGTGATTAAAATCATCAACCAGGGATAGGGAAACCACCTCGGACCTCCCCATGAAAACTACTTTGGGTAGTGCCTTGGGTTTTTCAAGAGTTTGTCAGGGACTTGAGGCTGAGGCACAGAGAAAGAGTAAGATTTGATTCTTAGCCGTGGTGGGAACAAACATTCATCTAAGTGTTTTTCGTAGACAGGAAGTGGTAATTCTCACCCACCCTGATCTGGGCTCTGACTCACTGAGGTGTCCCAGCCTCTGGGTCTAGGCTCACTAGTGGTAGCCAGCCGACCTGAGCAACACAGTAAGATGCCTGCCTGGAAAATTCCCCGGGGGCGCCGGTCGTGAAAAGTGCTATTCTCCTCATTCATGTGGTTTTGTCAGGATGCCTGGATTCCTCAGGCCTGGGCCAGTTATTTTGATCACACAAATCACTTAAAAAGAGCCCTAAAGGTCACTGGTTCCAATGATTATTTCACACCCCTCACCTCAATTAATGTCACCTCCCAACCTCTGTTTTTCTGTATTCCCATAAGGCATTTTGAGTGTGGCTATGTGATGTAAAAAGCTGGGTTTTTTCAAACGTTCAGGGTAACATCGTGCTTAGTGTCTTAGTTCATTTTCTGCTGCTGTATTAAAGTACCACAGATAGTGTAATTTACAAAGCACAGAAGTTTGTTTGGCTCATGGTTCTGGAGCTGGGAGGTCCAAGAACATGGTGCTGACATCTAGTGAGGGTCATCCCATGACAGAAGTCATCATTTGGTGAGAGAGAACACATGTGGGAGAAAGAAAAGGGGGCAGAATTCCCTGATTGTATATCTAAGTCATTGCTCTGATAGCTAACCCAGTCCCCCAGTAATGGCCTGAATCCACTCATGAGAGCTGTGTTCCCATGACCTAATCACCACTTAAAGGTGCCACTTCTTAACATTGTTGCATTGGTGATTACGTTTCCAACACATGAACTTGGGGGACGCATTCAAATCACACCACTTAGAATACAAGACGATTCCCCTGCTATAGCCATGAATCCCTTGGGTCACCAAGTTAATGTGACAATAACAAAGTCTAATCTTATTTACAAGAAATTGGAAGCTTTAAGTAGCCTCATGAAACCAAAGGGCAACATTAGAGCACATCCTTTTACACCTGAAGCTTGCATCAAAAAGGTATTAACAGTTGACCACTTCACACTCACGAGGATGGCTGTAATTTTTTAAATGGAAAATAACCACTGGCAAGGACGTGGGAAAACTGGAACCCTCCGACTTTGCTGGTGGGACTGCAAAATGGTGCAGCGGATGTGGAAAACAGTTTGCTGTTCATCAAAAATTTAAACATGGGGCTGGGCACAGTGGCTCATGCCTGTAATCCCAGCACTTTGGGAGGCCAAGGTGGATCACCTGAGGTCAGGAGTTCAAGACCAGCCTGGCCAACATGGTGGCAACTTGTCTCTGCTAAAAATACAAAAAAATAGCTGGATGTGGTGGCTGCCCCCTGTAATCCCGGCTACTCAGGAGGCTAAGGCAAAAGAATCGCTTGAACCCCAGAGGCAGAGGTTGCAGCGAGCCAAGATCGCCCCATTGCACTCCAGCCTGGGCAACAAGAGTAAAACTCTGTATTAAAAAAAAATTTAAACATAGAGTTGTCATAAAACTCAGAAGTCCCATTTCTAGTATGTACCCAGAAGAATTGAAACAGAGGTTAAAAGAGTGACCAAAATGTAAAAGCAGCTCAGCTGTCCATCAACTGCATGTGAATAAACTGGACTGTAGCACACTCATAAAACGGAATGTTTCATCATAAAAAGAAGGCACTAGCAATACATGCTGCAGCCTGGACGAACCTGAGTGGAAGACGCCAGACACAAAAGGACACATACTGTATGGTTCCACAGAAATACGAAATATCCAGAACAGGCAAATGCATTCGAGACGAAAAGTATATTAGTGGTTGCCAAGGCCTGGGGGAGGGGGAAAAGGGACACGGCTCTTTCACAGGTATGAGGTTTCCTTTGGGGGTGATAAAAATCTTATGGTTGAATAAGACGGTGAATGTACAAAGCCCCTGGATGTACACTTTAAAATTATTAAAGTGGTCGATTTCATGCTATACAAAATTCACCTCAATTTTTAAAAAGTATAACCTTTGGTGCAGAAACCACTTCTGTCCTGGCAATATTCCATAATCCTCCAGTGTCAAAGCCCCTCCCCCCAAACCCATCTCCCAAGTCACCCACATCCCAAGAGACACAAGAACACTAGAGGCCAGACAGGAAGGGTCAGCCCGAATTGTGACTTTCACCCTCATTTGGACCTTGGACCTATTGCCTTCTCACACTTTCAGAACCCAGAGGTCGTGCCAGTCCAAAAAAGCCCTGATATTATGGATATTGGGGCTCAGAAACCAATACCCCCAAAAATGGCTCTGTGACATGCTGAACTGAAGAAGAAGCCACAAGATTTCTCTGACCTCCGCCACACCCCACCCCCGCCTCTGTCTCAGTCTTTTGTCTCTTCCAAAGCACAGAAAGAGGTTGTTCTCTGAAGTTCCCTTGTCTGCCTAAAGCCCAACTCCACCAAAGAAGAAAACGATTAGACTATTAGACTTACGGCAGATCTCTCAGCGGAAACCCTACAAGCCAGAAGAGAGTGGGGGCCAATATTCAACATATTTAAAGAACAGAACTTTCAGCCTAGAATCTCATATCCTGCCAAACTAAGCTTCACAATTGAAGGAAAAATCAAATCTTTTATAAACAAGCAAGTACTCAGAGATTTTATTACCACCAGGCCTGCTTTACAAGAACTTCTGAAAGAAGCATTATACATAGAAAGGAACAACCAGTATGAGCCTTTCTAAAAATATACCAAAAAGTAAAAAGCATCAACATAAAGAAGAATTTACATCAACGAATGGATAAAATAGCCAGTCAACATCAAATGGCAGTAACCCTAAATTTAAATCGACTAAATCCTCCAGTCAGAAGATACAGCCAAAACCTAACGGTATATCCAAAGATACACAAAGACTCAAAACAAATGGTTGGAGAAAAATTTACCAACCAAATGGAGAGCAAAAATAAATAAATAAACAAAAAGCAGGAGTTGCAATTCTCACATTTGATAAAATAGATTTCAAAGCAACAAAGATACAGTGGTAAAAGGATCAATGCAACAATAAGAGATCTTAATACCCAGATACATAAGACCCATAACGAGATTTAGACTCAACAAGACAGAAAATTCATAAGGCTATCCAGGACTTCAACTCAGATCCTGAACAAGTAAACTCAATAAATATTTATAGAGTTCTCCATTTTAAATACACAAAATATTGATCGGCCATTATTAATACCCATTTTTAGAATGAAGCAATATTCCTGTTCTCTCTCCCTCTTTTTCTTCCTCTCTCTTCCTCTCCTTCTCTCCTTCTTTTACTTTTCAACATCCTAGTTCCTCACCTCTACTCAATACATTCCTCTGAACACCTGATTCCTGGTGATTCTCCCGTCCCACTGAAACCTCCAATCCATTAAAAAAAAAAAAAAAAAGAAAAAGAAAACGATTACTCCTGGTCCCTTCCTAAATTTTCATTAACTGAATTCGTATCCAGGGAGAAAGGCTGAAATCTGTCAACACAGCCAGGCAGACTTTTGTCACAAACCATTACATACTCTGCGGGCACAATAGACTTTGTCCCAGGCCATTGCATGTTCTTCAAGCTCATTGAATTTCCCTAAAATCACACTAAAATTATCCACACTTCCCCATCTCCCTTCCCCTAAGAAGGGTATGTTAGCTTGTGTGCCCCGTTGGGTTATTGAGTAATCCCTCTCCAATTACCCCATGCTTGACATGTTAAAATAAATTCATATGCCTTTTCTCCAACCATCCCACCTTTTTTGCAAAGTTTCTGAGAGCCAAGGGGAAGTTTTCATGGGTATCACATGGTCTTCTGAAATAACTAGCATTAATATAGATTAGATAAAAACAACTCTGAACGGGTTCTGGGTGAGAGCAGAATGTTTTGAAATGGGAAGGAATGAATGTGAGCACGAGGGATCTGTGTGAACAAATAATGAGGTCGGGGGTAAGATGCAAAGGAGGATTATATTATACTGTCTTTCACATGGAAAGAAGAGAAAATGAGTATGTGTATGCATTATTTTTGTGAAAAGACATACAGTATTAAATAGAAACTAATGGAAGGCATTAACCATGGAGGTGGAGTAGAAGGAACGGAGTAGAAGGGAGCCGAATGAAAGTGAGGCTTCCCTTGTGTATCTTATATCATTGTCACTTTTTATTTTTTATTTTTTTCAGAGACAGGGTCTCACTCTGACACAGATTGGAGTGCAGTGGCTCACTGCAGCCTCAACTGCCTGGGTTCAAGCAATCCTCCTGCTTCAGCCTCCCAGTGGCACACACTACCGCACCCAGCTAATTTTTTATTTTTATTTTTGTAGAGATGAGGTCTCCCTTTGTTGCCCAGGCTGCTCTCGAACTCCTGGGCTCAAGCAATCCTCCCACCTTGGCCTCCCAAAGTTCTGCGATTACAGGTGTGAGCCACAATTCTTGACCCATTTTGACTAACCACATAAATGTTTTATGTATTTAAAAAATAAAACTAAATGTTAAAGATGGCCGACCACTAACAGCTCAGGACTGTAGCTCCCAGTGAAAGCCCAGAGAACGAGACGACGCCACACTTTTAGAAAAATTTTTGTCACTCACCGATCAGCCGATTCCCAGTGGAGGAGCCCCACGGGTCGCCAGCGCGACTCTTGTGGCCGCCGCAGCGGTTTTGCCGTCTAGGCGCAGCAGCTCTTCATGCAGAGCCAACGGGACTGCTTCCCCTATTGACCGGAGTTTGGAGCTCCAGGAAGTCAGAGCCGCTTGTTGCGGACTCAAAAGGGAAGCCAGACCAGAGATTCCCGGGCAGAAGAGCACCATCAGTCTTATCGCTGCTATTTAGGCCGCCACAGTGGGTTGCTCGGATCCCAGCACTGGGAATCAATAAGTCGGACGTCGACTCAGAAAACTAATTAGAAAGGCGGTTCATCTACAATGAAGGGAAAAAAACAGCCTACGAAGGCCGAGCATACCCAAAATCAGAACCCATCAGCAACGGAACAAGCCGTGATGGAAAAGGACTCATCAGCAACCGAACAAGCCCTGATGGAAAAGGACTGTGTTCCATTATCTGAAGTAGGCTTTAAAAGGTGGATGATAAGAAACTTCTGGGAGTTAAAGGAACTTGTTCTAACCCAATGTAAAGAAACTAAGAACTTGGAAAAAAGGTTCGATGAAATGTTGAAAAGAATAGACAATATAGAGAGGAATACAAATGAACTTATGGAGTTGAAAAATACAACACGAGAACTTAGTGAAATATGTACAAGCTTAAACAGCCGAATGGATCAAGCAGAAGAAAGGGTATCAGAGGTCGAAGATCAACTTAATGAAACAAAACAACAAGACAAGAATAGAGAAAAAAGGATAAAAAGGAATGAGCAAAGTCTCCAAGAAATATGGGACTATGTGAAAAGACCTAATATACGCTTGATTGGTGTACCTGAATGTGACGGAGAGAATGAATTCAAGCTGGAAAATACTCTCCAGGACATTATCCAGGAAAATTTTCCTAATTTAGCAAAGCAGGACACTATTCAACCCCAGGCAATACAGAGAACACCACAAAGATATTCCTCAAGTAGACCAACCCCAAGGCACATAATCGTTAGATTCACCAAGATCGAAACAAAGGAGAAAATATTAAGGGCAGCCAGAGAGAAAGATCAAGTAACCCATAAAGATAAGCCTATTAGGCTTACAGCAGATCTCTCAATGGAAACCCTACAAGCTAGAAGAGAGTGGGGGCCAATATTCAATATACTTAATCAACAGAACTTTCAGCCCAGAATATCATATCCTGCCAATTTAAGCTTTACATTTGAAGGAAAAATAAAATCTTTCAGGAACAAGCAAGTACTCAGAGATTTTATTACCACCAGGCCTGCTCTACAAGAACTTCTAAAAGAAGCATTATACACAGAAAGGAACAACCAGTATGATCCTTTCTAAAAATACACCAAAAAGTAAAGAGCATTAACATAAAGAAGAATTTTTATAAACGAAAGGACAAAATAGCCAGTTAATATCAAACGGCAGCAACCCTAAATTTAAATCGACCAAATCTCCCAATTAAAAGATACAGACAAAATCTAACGGTATATCCAAAGATATACATAGACTCAAAATAAAGGGTTGGAAAAAAAAAATGTACCAACCAAATGGAGAGCAAAAATAAATAAATAAAAAGCAGGAGTTGCAATTTTCACATTTGACAAAATAGATTTCAAAGCTACAAGGATACAAGGGTAAAAGGATTAATGTAATAATAAGAGATCTTAACACCCAGATACATAAGACCCATAATGAGATTTAGATTCAACGAGACAGAAAATTGATAACTATATCCGGGACTGGAACTAAGATCTAGAGCAAATAAACTCAATAGAGCTCTCCATTTTAAACACACAAAATATATATTATCCACAAAATCTAACGATATATCTAAAGATATACAAAGACTCAAAGCAAGGGGATGGAAAAAAAACTCACCAACCAAATGAAGAGCAAAAATAAATAAATAAAAAGCAGGAGTTGCAATTCTCACACTTAATAAAATAGATTTCAAAGTTACAAGGATGCAAGGGTAAAAGGATTAATGCAACAATAAGAGATCTTAACACCCAGATACATAAGACACATAAAGAGATTTAGATTCAACGAGACAACAAATTGATAACGATATCCAGGACTTGAACTCAGAGCCAGAACAAATAAACACAATAGAGGTCTCCATTTTAAACACATAAAATATGCATTAACCACTTTAAACACCCAAAATATTGATCGGCCATTATTGAAACCCATTTTAGGAATGAAGTAATATTCCTTTTTCCCTCTTTTTCTTTTTTTTCCCTTCTTTAAAAAAAAAAAAAAAAACTAAATGTTAAAAGAATGGAGTAAAGAAAACCCTACAATAGAATGCAAAATAAGCAAATCAAACTGCAAACGCTTGGAACTGATACCACAAGCACTCTGATAGTGGAGAAGGCTCTGTTCTCAGAACGGAAGAACTACAGAAAAGCTTATATTTAGTAGGTTTACTGTTAGTAGTAATATTGATCCTGTAATTCTGAAACCCTTTTATGCATGTATAGAGGAAAGCAAATATGTATTTTACTGAAGGGGAAAAAAGATACTAGTAATAAGTAAAGAAGTGAAAGAAAAACTCTGTAATGTTAAATTTGAGTTGGAAATATCAGTTTGAACTCGTAATTTTTTTTTTAAACTGAATTTTCTAATCCTGTCCGCTGAATGGCAGCTCAGTCGCAATGAGCACATGTAACACTAGGTTCTTGTTTTCTCTACACCATTCACCACGAAAGGCACCAGAGCTCATTGGAGAAATGGTTGATTCCAGTCTGGGGTTGAAAATGTACAATGTGAGCATGGAATCACCAGAAAGCAAAAAAGTTTTGGAAGACAAAAGGGATCATGGAAAATGATTCAGGAGCTGACCTGAGGCCTCCTAATGCTCAAATGTGGAACGATTTGAACATCAAAATGAATAACTATAGCTTCAATTATAACATTTTTTTTAACTCCACAAACCCACGGTGACTCCTGTTTTTAATATAGTGGGATTTGGAAATTCTTACAGAAAAAAAAGGCCAGCTAGTAAATGTAGCAGGAATAAAAGAATGAAAAACTACCATTTTGCAGCCCCCAGTGTAATACTTCCTGTGGATAAGCATCACCAATGGTTGCCAAAATTATTTGGTAACTTGGATATTCAGTTAATCCTGTGACCATGTGATGATGGTCACAAATTACTTACAAAAGTGGAAGCAGAGTGAGGATTAGTGAGCAAACTCAGCATCACCAAGAATAGCTGACATTATTTACTGCAGATGTGATAGCTGACATCATTTACTCCAGGTGTGACACCTGACAATATTTATTCCAGATGTGATAGTTGACATTTACTGCAGATGTGATAGCTGACATTTGCTGCAGATGTGATAGCTGACATCATTTACTCCAGATGTAATACCTGACATCATTTACTCCAGATGTGATAGCTGACATCATTTACTCCAGATGTGATACCTGACATCATTTACTCCAGATGTAATAGCTGACATCATTTACTCCAGATGTGATAGCTGACAATAATTACTCCAGATGGGATAGCTGACATTGTTTACTCCAGGTGTGACACCTGACAATATTTATTCCAGATGTGATAACTGACATTTACTCCAGATAGCTGACATCATTTACTCCAGATGTGATACCTGACATCATTTAATCCAGATGTGATACCTGACATCATTTACTCCAGATGTGATACCTGACATCATTTACTCCAGATGTAATAGCTGACATCATTTACTCCAGATGTGATAGCTGACAATAATTACAGCAGATGGGATAGCTGACATTGTTTACTCCAGGTGTGACACCTGACAATATTTATTCCAGATGTGATAGCTGACATTTACTCCAGATGTGATAGCTGACATCATTTACTCCAGATGTAATAGTTGACATCATTTACTCCAGATGTGATAGCTGACATCATTTACTCCAGATGTGATAGCTGACATTCACTCCAGATGTGAAAACGGACATCATTTACTCCAGGTGTGACACCTGACAATATTTATTCCAGATGTGATAGCTGACATTTACTCCAGATGTGATAGCTGACATCATTTACTCCAGATGTAATAGTTGACATCATTTATTCCAGATGTGATAGCTGACATCATTTACTCCAGATGTGATAGCTGACATTCACTCCAGATGTGAAAACTGACATCATTTACTCCAGGTGTGACACCTGACAATATTTATTCCAGATGTGATAGCTGACATTTACTCCAGATGTGATAGCTGACATCATTTACTCCAGATGTGATACCTGACATCATTTACTCCAGATGTAACAGCTGACGTCATTTACTCCAGATGTGATAGCTGACATCATTTACTCCAGATGTGATACCTGACATCATTTACTCCAGATGTAACAGCTGACGTCATTTACTCCAGATGTGATACCTGACATCATTTACTCCAGATGTGATAGCTGACATCATTTACTCCAGATGTGATACCTGACATTCACTCCAGATGTGAAAACTGACATCATTTACTACAGATGTGATAGCTGACATTATTTGCTCCAGATTCTATAGCTGACAGAGAAGTCTACAATGGCACCTATGCAGTACAGAACTCTGGCCAAAAATATTCAACCTGCATCTAATCTTGGGTAAGCAACCAGATTAACCCACGTATGGGACACTCTACAAGACAATTGACCTGGACTCTTTATAAAAAGCTAATTTCACATAAACGAAGAATGATAACAACAATAAAAAGGTGAAAGACTGTTTTAGATGAAAAGAGACTGAAGAGACATAACAAAATATCATACATGATCTTAATTGGATCCTGGGAAAAAAAAATCCAGCTCTGAAAGCTCTTCCAGGGACAACTGTAGAGATTTGAATAGAGCTGGTACACTGGGTGCTGTTATGGTTGTGATCATGGTGCTGTGGTTTTGTGGGAGAATATCCTTATTAGGAGATGCTGAGATATCTAGAAGTGAAGTGTCAAGATGTCAGCAACTTGCTTTCAAATTTCTCAGCAAAATAAAAGTATGTGGAAATATAAAGAGAGAGAGACCAAGAGAAACAAAGCAATTGCAGCAAAATGTTAACAGTTGGAGAATCTAGGGTAAGTTCATTGTACTCTTCTCGGAACTTTTCAGAACATTTGGAAATTCCAGAATAAAATGTCAGGGGGAGGGGAGGGAACTGCAGAGTGGATAGAGAAGGTTGGGATAGAGCTGGCTGCCAGACCGGAAGCATCTGCCACTGACACAGGGAGTTTCAAATGGCTTTCTAAATTACAATAGACTCACCTTCCTTTTGAAATCTTCCTAGGCCGGTTGCAATGCCCATGCCTGTAATCCCAGCTCCTCAGGAGGCTGAGGCACAAGAATCAGTTGAACCTGGGAGGTGGAGATTGAAGTGAGCCTCAATTGTGCCACTGCACTCCAGCCTGGGTGACACAGCAAGACTCTGTCTCAAAAAAAAAGAAAAGAGAGAGAGAAAACAAGAAAGAAAAAAGGAAGGAAGGAAGGAAGGAGAGAGAGAAAGAAAGAATAAAGAAAAGAAAAAGAAAGGAAGAAAGAAAGAAAGAGAGAGAGAGAAAGAAAGCAAGCCCCCAGCCCTGGGTAGGGCTCTCCCCAAACCCTAACCCCAGTTACCAGGCCTGTGAAGCCTCTGGCTTGTTCCAGCTTTGCAATCTTTTGGGAGGGGTGGGGACAGCCCACCTCCCATGCCAATGCGTCTCCTGTCTTATCATCTGGGACATTCTTCCGTGGACCTCAGGCACTGCTGGGGAAGCCTTTATTCCTTTTCGACACCATCCTCACTCAAAACCGCATTTCTTCATTCATTTGCTTATTTATTCAAGGATTTGGCAAGTATTTCTTGAGCACCGGTGATGCACCCGAGCGGCTGTTTTGGGCTCCAGGGACTCTACAGGGAACAGGCAGCTGTGGCGTCTGTCTTCCATGGAGCTCAGGGGCAAATTGCAACTGTGACAACTACCACAAAGGGGAGGAACACGGTGCCCATCGAAGCTGGTGACATTTGTGTGACAAGCAGGAAATACAATCAGCAGGCTTTGGGGACGGACTGGGTTTGGGAAATGATGAGAAGGAGTGTCAAGGGACACTCCCAATATAACTGAATAGACAGCGGTGGGCTTCACCAGGACATCCTGGAAGAGGCCTGCAGTGGAGAAGGCGGTGACCCACACCCATGCAGGCCCCGGGACCGCAGGTCAGGCATGCACAGGAGAGGCCTGGGATGTGCTGTGGGTGGGTGAATCGTCTGTGGATTGCTGATCATGGAAGTTATGTGTAGCAGGGGCCTGTTTTGCTGCTCCACCAATAACTTCTGCCCCTCCCAGGAAGAACACACAGAAGGTCTTCAGTCCCGTGCACTTACCTTTGATTTTGCTCATTTCTGCTCATGAGCAGATCTGGGCCTCACCCTATCCCCAGGTGACTAGGCTCCTCTGGCCTGCTAGCTGGGAGGGTGCCTTTCCTTTCCTCCAAAAGCAAAGTGCTGGGGGTGGGGGAAGGAACAGCTTGGTGACACAGGAACACGCATGCACACACGCACTCATATGCATGTTTTTTTTCTTTTCGGATGTGCTGCCTTCGAGGTGTCTGATTAGCTTTGTAAAGGTTAGAGATGATTTTGTTTGCCCACATTTAGTGAAAGGAAAGCCCCGTGCTATTGGTCCTTAGTTACCCCTTGGTTCCACCTCCAAGAGGGGGATTGCTGGTCACGGAAGTTGTATGTGGTAGGGGCCTGTAAATTTCCAATCAACCACGGATCAAACATATTCGAAGAAAGAAAATACATGGAAAAGTAACAGCAGGCCAGACACAGCGGCTCACGCCTGCATTCCCAGCACCTTGCTGGGAGGATCACTTGACGCCAGAAGTTGGAGACCAGTGTGGGCAACACGTAATGAGACCACTTCTCCACCAAAAAAAAAAAAAAAAAAAAAAACATTAGCGAGGTGTGGTGGCACGAACCTGCTACTCAGGAGGCTGAAGTGGCAGGATAGCTTGAATCCAGGAGTTCGAGGCTGCAGTGAGCCATAATCACACCACCGCACTCCAACCTAGGCAACATTCCAGACCTTGTCTCTAATTTTTTAAAAATAATAACAGCAATAAAAAATAACAAATGTTAAAACTGATACACCACAATAACTATTTCCACAGCACTTACATTGTATTAGGTATTACAAATAATCTAGAGATGATGTAAAGAATACAGGAGGATGTGCATAGGTTATTTACAAACACTACACCATTTTATATCAGAGACTCAGGCATCCTCGAGTCTGGTTATCTGCAGGGGTCCTGGACCCAATCCCTTTAGGATGCTGAGGGATGGCTGTATTTGCACCAGGAAATGGAACCCTTCCCCCAACTCCCATCAACTACAGTCTCCTGAAAACAAGGAATTTTGGGTACAAGTGTATTTTATGTCGAATGCATCAACAGGAGGGATTCCTACTTCCAGATGGAGACAGGGCAAAACGGAGCACAGCAGGGCATGTGTGGAAGAAGTGTCCCGGAGGTACAAACCCTCGGGAATTGAAAATGGGGTTGGGGGGCGTATTTGTTCCTGGGGTTCCTGCAGCAGATGATCTCAAACAGTGGAAACTTATTCTCTCGCAGCTCTGATGGGCCAGACGTCCAAGGTCAAGGTGTCAGCAGGGCCACTCTCCTCCGGAGGCTCTGCCGAGAATCTGCTCCTGCCTCTTCCAGGCCAGCCTGGCTTGTGGCTGCCACTTTCCAGTCACTGCCTCTGCCTTTGCCTGGCCTTCTACTCTTCCGTCTGTGTCTCTCCTCTGCAAATCTCATGCAAGCGAGTTCGTCCTGGGATTTATAACCCAGCCAAATAATGATCCCACGAATCATTTCATCTCAACATCTTTAACTTGAGCCAGGCACAGTGGCTCATGCCTGTAATCCCAGCATTTCGAGAGGCCGAGGCAGGCGGATCACTTGAGCTCAGGAGTTCAACACCAGCCTGGGCAACATAGGGAGACCGCGTCTTTACAAAAAAAAAAAAAAAACATACAAAAAATTAACCAGGAGTGGTGGTGTGTGACCCTAGTCCCAGCTACTCGGGAGGCTGAGGCCAGAGGATCTCTTGAGCCTGGGACGTTGAGGCTACAGTGAGCTGTGATTGTGCCACTGCCCTCTAGCCTGGATGACACAGTGAGACCCTATCTCTCTCTCTCTTTCTCTCTCTCTCTCACACACACACACACACACACGCGCGCGCGTGCACACACACAATCCTTAAGACCACCCTGGGCAACATAGGGAGCTCCACATGCAGCTGGTGCTCATCCAATAATGTAAATCATATTTACAAAGAGCTTTTTCCCAAATAATGTCACACTTCTGGGTCCCAGGAATTATAATGTGGACCTATTTTTTGGGGGGGCCGCCATTCGACACGCTACAGTATGAGACTTTCACAGACCATGGAGGACAGGAGGCAGCGGTTAAGCTTGGTTTCTTTCTGACTTGGCAATGGCGACCTGTGGTGAGGCCAGTCATACTGGAACTGCGCTGAGAAACCCATCCCTCCCTCGGGCTCTCACTGCTGAAGAAAATAGAAGGCATTCTGGGAAATGCTCCTGGGCCCCAACTCCTTCCTAGCCACGCAAGCGACCCCCCTTCAGGGCCTATTTCCAAGCTCCCTGCTTTGAGGCCCCTGCTGGTCATCCCAGGCTCCAGCTGCCTCACTCTCCTTTGGGTCCTATGACCTTGGGCGTTGATTTTGCTTGTTCAAGCCCTCATACGCTGGTTGTACTTCGGACCCCAGGCTTATGAGAAAACTCATTTGCCAATTAATCCTGCACTCACCTTGGACCGGTTCTGCAAAGTCCCAGATTCTTACAGGGAGAGTAGGCATTTCAAGAGTATGAGAAGCTAACATGCCTCTAGTCAAAATCACCCTCAAAGATCGCCTATAAACCCCCAGAAACCAGGACCTTAAAGCTCAAAAGCAAAAATCCACTTGTTACCTAGCCTTGCAGGTAGAGGCTCTCTGGTCCTGGGTCAGGTTTAGTTTGGAGATGACGGGAGGGAGGAGGGAAATGGATTCGTTAAAGAGATTTCGATCTTTTTTTTCTTCGCCTCTGGATTTTACAAGTGGCTTTCCTAAGCCCCAGGCATGTGTGTGGCAATCTACTGTATGTTATTCTCTTGGATGAGCTGCCTTGAGAACAAGGCCCCTGGGGACAGAAAGAAGCCCCCATCTCCCCATGAGTGGGGCACAGGGTAACCTGTGCAAGTCTGGGGGAGGGCAGGGGCTGGATAAAGTCACTGGGGGAAAGGGGGGGGATGTCCACACCTGTGGGTCACACGACTCAGACGACCCCTTAAGAGACTACTCTCACCAAGACGAATTCTGGGGTGAGCTTTCCCACCTTGCCACCCAGGTCCATTGTCCCCTCTAGGCCACATGTCTGTCCAAAACCATGACAGGGAGAGACAAAGGCCCACATTGAGTGGGCCCCCACTGGGTTCCGGGGCTGAGTCCTGCAGCCGATGCCAGACACAGCTCCACACCCAGCAGGTGCTCATTCAGTGCTGAATGTCTCAGGGGATCCTCAGGCCTGCCAATCTCAGCCAGGGCCCTGAGGGTCCCGTATTAGTCAGGTTTCTCAGGTTGTGGAAAGAGAGAGAGAGAGAGGTTGATTTTCTTTCTTTCTTTCTTTCTTTTTTTTTTTAGATAGAGTTTTGTTCTTGTCGCCCAGGCTGGAGTGCAATGGTGCTATCTCGGCTCACTGCAACCTCCACCTCCCGGGTTCAAGCAATTCTCCTGCCTCAGCCTCCAGAGTAGCTGGGATTACAGGCATGCACCACCATGCCTGGTTGATTTTTGTATTTTTAGTAGAGACAAGGTTTCTGCATGTTGGTCGGGCTGGTGTCAAACTCCTGACCTCAGGTGATCCACCCACCTCAGCCTCCCAAAGTGCTGGGATTATAGGCGTGAGTCACCGTGCCCTGTGATACAGGTTGATTTTAAGGAACCAGCTCACTGACTGTGGAGGCCAGCAAGCCCACATCTGCAGGGTGGGCCAGGGAGCTGGGGGCCCAGGAAGAGCTGATGCTGCGGTCCCGTCCCAAAGCCATCTGCTGACAAATCTCCCCTCTCAAGATGTTTTTCTTTTCCAGGGTGGGGGAGAGGCAGGGAGGTGAAGGGTGAGGGGGTCAGTCTTTGTCTTCAGGTCTTCAACAGAGTGAGTGAGGCCTACCTGCTTGGTGAGGCAATCTGCTTTACTCAGCACTCATCCACTGATTTAGATGTTACTTTTATCAAAAACTACTTTCACAGAAACAGCTAGAATAATGGCTGATCAGATATCTGGGTACCACAGCCCAGTCAAATTGATACATAAAATTATCCACCCCTGCCCCTCCAGGGCCCTCTGGGTCTCCATCACCTCCTCTTCAGCCTCCCACTTCCAGGCTGTGGGATCCTGAGGCTCTTCCCTCCCCGGTGCTACCCAAAGAGCCCTTGGGAAATTCCTCCTTCCCGGAACTTTTTCTCCTTTCAGTCAGTGGATCCCATCACTTTGAGAGCTCCTGGAATGACATTTTCCCCAAGAAGCCTCTCCTGTATAAAATTGAGGGTTGTCGGTTGTGCGCCGAGGATGGGGGTGGCTTCCCTGCCCTCTCCACCCCCACACCCCTGCCCCTTCCCACTGCATCACTGCTGGGCTGGACAGGGGGTGGGGGTCGGGGGGAATGTAAGCCCTGGATTGGGAGCCCTTATCTTGCTTTAATTTCCTCTAGAGCTCAGCACCATGTGAGGTTATAGTAGTGACCTGCCATCTTTACTCTTTCTATCCTACCAGAACGCAAGCTCCTAGACCAGAACCTGCACACGGAGGTGCTCGGGGTGTTTGCTGATGAATGAAAAACACTCACTGAACACCTCTGTCGTGCAGCACACACTGTGCCAGGGCGTGGACAAAGCTCAGCTGCCCAGGCCATTGACTATTTCTGAGCATTTTCACTCTCCTATTGTACATCCCTCATTTCTCTCTTCCTGGAGGCGAACCCCTCCCTACCCGAGCGCAGGAATCATCTTCCCTCCTGGAGTCGGCCCTGACTTGGTGTCCCAGGACAGGGGTCCCTGTGAGCCCCGGAGGAATGTGAACTCAGCAGAGGAGGAGTTGCCTCCTGTCTACTTGGAGGAAAGGTACAAGGGACTGAACCCTCAGTTCCAGCCCCTTGGACTCAACCGGAGTCACGCAGTTTCGGGACTTCGTAGAGGAAAGGTGCGCGGGATGTGCTTTGGGAATAGAATTCCACTTTTGCACCCGGCTCAGCACCCGTCCTGCCGCCCAGAGATTCCTCGATGCCACTTGGATCAGAGAGGAGACGCTGTTGCTCATTTCTTGCCCCCGAAGCTGCGATCCCGGGCCGAGCAGACCGGTAGCCCGGCAGCGTCCCCTGGTGGCCGGCGACGCTCAGCCAGTGCCGGGAATCGCCGCCCAAGGCAAGGACCAGAACCAGGGCCAGGACCAGGGCCAGGGTGGGAGGGAGATTTATCCCCGTGCACACCTCCAACTTATCCCTCCTACGCAAGGCAGGACTCCAGCTTCTTTCCCTTTTCTGTGTATTTCAAAAGAATGTACATTGACCATAAAAAAAAATCCATGTAAACAAAAAGAAGCACCCAATCAAAGCTGTGGTACTGTGTCCTGGCAGGACCAGCCAGGCCTGGGTCTCAATCCCAGCCCTGCCATCTGCTAACTGACTGAATCCAGACCTGTCACTCAACTCTCAGTTCCTGCATCTGCAGCCTGGGAATGGTGTGCTCCGTCGCTGGGCTGTGTGAAGATGAGGTATGCACCCAGCATGTAGGAGAGCCCCCGCTGATGAGGGCAGTAGACATAAAAGTGAATCCATTAAATGTCTTTCAGTTTCTGCCCAGGTGTTCCCAGGGAGTGAGAGGTGTTCCCCAAAATTAACTGCCTGCCTGATCGCCCGAGCAGAGGCCGTATTTCTCAGACTCTCTGGCAGCCAGAGTTGATCTCGGAGCTAGTTCTGGTCCAGGGGATGTAGATGGAAATGACGTCTCCAACTTCCAAGTCACGCCCTGCAAAGGAGGTTGTCTCCCATCCCGCCCGCTTCTCCATCCTCCTGCTGACTGGGAAGTGGATCCTGGATCAGGTGCCCTGGAGAAAGGAAAGGAAGCCACATATTGAGGATGGCAGAGCCTCCCTGACACCCCAGGACCATGACATCTGAAGAAATAAATATCATTCCTAAGCCAATGTATCTCTGGATCTCTTTGTTACATCATCTTAGATATAACCATGGCATTTCAAGGGTCCACCCAGGAGTCTTGCCATTCACTCTGAACACCAGCTGACAGTTTCTACCTTTAGTGACACTTCTTACCTTTAGTGTATCCCTCCACCCCACCCCATCACACACAAAAAAAGCTGCTACAAAACTGGACCCAAGAAATCCCAGGGATGGCTTAACTCCAGCCTGATCATCCCCTCCCTGAGGTCCCACTGAGGCTGGTAGCCCCGCCACCTCTCTCTGCCTCTCTCTTATTCTGAGGCTTCAGTGTGCCGGGGGCTGCTGAAGGGTGGTCCAGCGTGTCGGACAGTTAGTACAAGGGTCTCCAATGACTCTGTCCAACTGCAGGTTGAACTGACAATGAACAAGATAGCACTTTGGGTCTGCTTGTTTACCCCAGTCAAGAGGGACAGAGTAGCTGAAATCTACATTTCGGGAGTCTGGAACCTCTATTCCTCCCTGGTATGCCCCAGTTTAGAACATTTTGATAAAAGTTGGTTTATAGAAGGCAAAGTGCAAGCCCCAGGCCCAGGTAGGGCCTCCTACCACCCCCAGTGATCTCAATCTTGAGACTCCCACACTCAGGTATACTTGTGGAAAGGCCAATTCCTGTATGGTGAAGTTGGCAGGTCTGAGTTATTTTGGATGAAAGTCTAGCATCCATTTTTCTTTTTCTCTTTTCTTTTCTTTTTTTTTTGGGGGGGGGGACCAAGTCTGCCCAGGCTGGAGTGCAGTGGCACAATCTCAGCCCGCTATAAGCTCCACCTCCCAGGTTCAAGTGATCCTCCTGCCTCAGCCTCCCAAGTAGCTAGGACTACAGATGACTGCCACTAGCCCAGCTAATTTTTGCATTTTTAGTAGAGTCGGGGTTTCGCCATGTTGGCAGGATGGTCTCGAACTCCTAACCTCAAGCAATCAACCCATTTCAGCCTCCCAAAGTGCTGGGTTTATAGGTGTGAGCCACTGTCCCTGGCCTAGCATCCATTTTTCAATACAGTGGCCCTAGAGAAAGGCCACCCAGTGAATTCTTGTGGCTGAGTAAAGGGGAAGGGGCTGAAAGTGTTCTTACCAACACTGTCCAGTTGGAGGGTGAGTTGAGTCTTGAGGGCCGAGGCTGAGAAAACAGGAGGGGGAAGAAAGCGGCCCTACCACTGCCCATTCTGCTGCTGGCCCTTCTGCCCAGACCTGCTCATCCTGAACCTCCATGGCCTGGGACTCCTTTAGACTTTTGTTTGTTTCCTTTTTTGTTTTGTTTTTGTTTTTTGAGATAGGCTGGAGTACAGCGGCACCGTCATAGCTCACTGCAGCCTCAACCTCCCAGGCTAAAGCAATTCTCCTGCCTCCGCCACCTGAAGAGCAGGGGCTACAGGGATTCCCACCAGGCCTAACTGATTTTGGGAGTTTTGTTTTATTTTTGAAGTAGAGTCTCATTCTGTTGCCCAGGCTGGAGTGCAATGACGTGATCTCGCCTCACTGCAACCTCTGCCTCCCCAGTTCAAACGTTTCACCTGCCTCAGCCTCCAGAATAGCTAGGGCTACAGGTGCATGCCACCACGCCTGATTAATTTTTGCATTTTTAGTAGAGACGGGGTGGTCTCACTATGTTGCTTAGGCTGGTCTTAAGCTCCTGGCCTCAAGTGATCCTCCCACCTCCGCCTCCCAAAGTGCTGGGACTATAGGTGTGAGCCACCGTGCCCAAAGATTCTGGAGTTTTTAGCAGGATTCTAGCTCAGAGTTTTCTGTTTGACACCCTGCTTTTCAGAGGCTTCTATGTTTATATCTTTAAAAAAAATTTTTAGAATAACTCGGTAAAGCTCATTTTAAGGAAAATAACAAAGGGAACAACTTTCGCTGTCGTTGGGTTTCCAGTCTCTGTGATTGTCCTGGGTGCCTCTGTGTCACCTCCTCATACCACTCTGCTCACCTCGTGTGCTGGTCACCAAAGGAGTTTTATGCTTTTTGTCTTGTTTTCCTGAGGACCTTTCCTGGCATTTTGACAGGCTGCTGGCATCCACAGAAGCCTGGAACTCAGGGGACTCAAAATCATCTCCTGCAACACCCGAATTACCCAGAGAGCAGACTGGCTGAGCCGGGGCCGAAGCCACCCAGGCCGCCACTCTTCTTTGCTGATTCTCAAGAGTTCTGGGTGCAGTGAGATCTGGTCTACTGCTTTTTTTTTTTTTTTTTAAATAGAGTTTTGCTCTGTCGCCCAGGCTGGAGTTCAGTGGCATGATCTTGGCTCACTGCAACCTCTGCCTATGGGGTTCAAGCAATTCTGTCTCAGCCTCCTGAGTAGCTGGGATTACAGGCACACACCACCACACCTGGCTAATTTTTGCATTTTTTAGTAGAGACAGGGTTTCACCATGTTGGTCAGGCTAGTGTTGAACTTGCGACCTCGTGATTCGCCCGCCTCAGCATCCCAAAGTGCTGGGATTACAGGTGTGAGCCACCGTGCCCGGCCTGGTCCACTGCTTTTTAAATGCCCTGGCTGTATAAAAATTCATCTCACTTAAAGCCTTGGGCACGAAGATTCATCTATGCTATAAAAGGATGCACCTTTTGAAACCACATAAGTAGAAAACGGAGAAACTGAACACAGCCGGCATTATACCAGCGTGCAACAGCAACTTCCCATATAGTAGATTTCCAAGGAATAGCGGGGCGGAGGCGCTTGGCCACGACGAGAAAAGGTGGGGAGCCGGGGTATTGTGACATGCTTTGGGTAAGGGCAGCTTTTCCCTCCCAGTGGAGGCCAAGGACCAGAGGGGCGAGGGAGCATGACCGGACATGGAGCCGCGGCCCGGGGCCAGCCCTGCAGGGCCCCCGAGGAGACGAAGGCCGAGGAGCAGCCACCGGCTCCGGCCCAGTCTGTCCAGGGCCATGGCATGGTGCTGCTGATCAGCGAGCTCTGGAAGGAGGATGAGGACTGCCTGAGCCTGCAGACCTTTCCCTGGGACGCCGCGGCCGACCCCCTCCCCGGGCCCTCGTCCGCCCGAGTCCTGAGCGGCCACACCGGAGCTGACAACTGCACCGCACGGAGCCCCAAGCGCTCGGGCGACAGCTCCGTGAACCGCGACGACGTCCCGGCCACGAAGTCCAAGCGCTTCACCGAGAAGCAGCGGCGCTCCGGGCCCAAGGCCGAGGACCCGCGTGAGGCGCCTGGGGCTCCGCCTGGGACCCCCGACTCCGCAGCGAAGGACACCACGTCTGGACGCGGGGCCCCGCAGCAACCATCCGAGCGGGGCTCGCAGCTGCTCCTGGTCCTGTGCCACGCGCCCGCGCTCCTCACACAGCGGCCGCGGCTGCAGCTGCTTCTGCAACAGCTGCGCTCTAGGGACCGCCGCCCGCCCGCCGCGCTCGTGGGCATCGTGGTGCAGCCGCGGCGGGACGAGGAGGCCGAGGCGCGCCGCCGCATGGAGGCCCTGCTCAGCCGCGTCCTCGAGCCCCACAGCCCCGCCGGTCGAGGTGCACACGGCCGTGTTCTGCCCCGACCGCCCCGAGGGCACACTGGACGTCCAGCGCGCCGCCAGCCAAGCGCACAGGATCTCCCTGGTGGATCGGGAGACACAGACGGATGGTGAGGGGTCGGCGCGGGGAGGGGGGCGCCCCTGGCGGAGAACGCTCAAACATGCATCCCTGGACCCCGACCCTGCCGCCCCGCGGGGTAGAGGACAAAGCCCCAAGTCACAGCAACTCTCCTGGTGCCTCCTGGAGTTTGGGGTACTGTAGGGGTGGAGAGGAACTAGAGTTCCTCCCGCTGTGCTCACTGGGGCAATCTCAGCGTCAGAAGTGTTCGAATTAATTCGGAGGACTACGACCCCCACTCACTCACCCCACCCACAACTTGGGGCACCGGTTCCCACGACTTGGGATCTCGCTTTTGTAAGGTATCTGGGATTTTGTAGGAACGGGGCCCCACTCCCTCCTCTCCACATCCCCCTCTCCCTTGCTGGCTCCTTTAGTCTTCTCCTCCAGGGAGGAATAACAACATTAAAAGCAGCCTCCTGTGAGCCAGGCACTGTTCTAAGGGCTTTTCACCTGGATCCTCCTAGCAACCCTCTCAGCTAGAACTTGACTAGACTAGCTGGCCGACTGCAGGACTCTTCTTCCCAGCCCTTGAGACCCTTCCTGTTACCAAATCCAGACCTGTGGCCCACGGGATGAATTTGAGAGTCTCAGGTCCCTAGGCAGTCCTGTACCTACCTGCCAGCTCCACCTGCCAGGGGCAGCAGGAGGGACTGAGGAAGTGCTCTGTGTCGAAATTCAAAGCTCAAGTGCCCAGGGTCTGCCACCCTCCAACTGGTGACCAAAGCAGGCATCCTCTCTGTGGACCAGTGTCCCTCCTGTGTGGCATGTGAAGGGGAAGGGCCAGTTGATGTCCAGGGTGCCATCCAGCTCAGAGATGTCAGCTTCAGGACAAATGGTCATACACTTATTCTGGGTGTCCAGGACACCGGAACCATCAGAGACCTTCTGGGAGGAAATGTTCACAGCCTCAAGACCTTATACTGACTGTGATTTCAAATTCCCTTCCCTACCTAGTCAACTGCATTTTCGAATGGCCGGCCTGATTAGGAAAACCCCTTGCCCTTGGAATAACTCAACTGTGATCCTCAGCCAGGGCCAAAGAAGTCCCAGTCCAGTTTTGAAAGCAACACCTTGGTGATGAAGGCTTGGAGGGGCCTGAGCCCCCACCACACACCCACCTGCGGCTCCCACAGCATCCTGCTGTCTCCATCCTCCTCTCTTTACCTTCATTCAGTTGGTGCAGCTTGCATTGAGCCCCCACTCTGGACTGTGGCCTTCTGTGGTTTTCACCATATGGGGAGAAGACAAAGAAATAATTCTAATGCCCTTCAGAATATGACCAGTCTCATACAAACAGGTGCCCTGGAGCTCAGCAAGGGAAGGATGGCTTCCAGTTGGGGAAAGCCTTTTTTTTTTTTTTTTTGAGATGGAATCTCACTCTTTTGCCCAAGCTGGAGTGTAGTAGTGCGATCTCAGCTCACTGCAACCTCTGCCTCCCTGGTTCAAGCGATTTTCCAGCCTCAGCCTCCTGAGTAGCTGGGACTACAGGCATGTGCCACCATGTCTGGCTAATTTTTTTGCATTTTTAGTAGAGACAGGGTTTCACTGTGTTGGCCAGGCTGGTCTCAAACTCCTGACCTCAAGTGATCCACCCACCTCGGCCTCTCAAAGTGCTGGGATTACCGCACCCAGCTAAGAAAGACTTTATGAAGAGAAGGATCCACTTGAGATGGGGCTTGGCCATCTTGACCAGGCTTCTGGACTAGGAACATGTGCTCAAGCAGAAGGCAGTGGAGCCAGGCACAGTGGCTCATGCCTGTAATCCCAGCACTTAGGGAGGCCAAGGCAGGCAGATCACTTGAGGCCAGGAGTTCAAGACTAGCCTGGCCAATGTAGCAAAACCCCATCTCTACTAAAACTATAAAAATTAACCAGATGTGGTGGCACGTGCCTGTAATCCCAGCTACTCAGGAGGCTGAGGCAGGAGAATCAGTTGAACCTGGGAGGTGGAGGTTGCAGTGAGCCAAAATTGGGCCACTGCACTCCTGGTAACAGAGTGAGACTCTGTCTTAAAAAAAAAAAAAAGAAGAAGAAGAAAGAGGGCACAGGGAAGACATTCTAGCAAAGAACCATTGAGGGATCATTCTTCCTCATTCTTCTGGGACACCCTCTTTCCACAGGTGCCCTCTCTGTGCTTCTTGGGACCACTCACTAAAAAATCCTCACATATTTTCACTGCTGCCATAGAGAAATTCCCACTCCTCCCTAAGCCTGCCCTGTTTCCTCCATCTTTCTACTGGAAGACAGAGACCCATCCTCTGTGCCTTGTTTGGCTCCTTGTGGTAAAATGGAATATTTCTTTCATTACTACCAGGAAGTTCTACCTGTATGTGTCTGCTCCTATCTGATTCATTTACACCAATGTTGCACAACTGGGGGCAATTTTCTCTCTCTCTCTCTCACACACAGACACACACACACACACACACAGAGCATCTCTCTAGGGGACAGTTAGCAATATCTGGAGATGTTTTAGGTTGTCCTGGGGTAGCAGGGAGTGCCAGTGGGTAAAGACCAGGAATCTGGTAAACTTCCTGCAATACACAGGATGACCCCCCACAACAAAGAATTACCCAGACCAAAAATGTCCACAGGGCTGAAGTTGAAAAACCCTTGTTTAAACCAGGTTGAGGCCCTCAACCAAAGCCCATTGATACCTGAAAATCCAACTTTGCAGAGATGAATGCCTTAGGAGTTCCTGATCTGTCTGCTAGATTCCAGCAGGGTTCCTGCCCTGGGTTTCCAGTCTCGCTGATTCTAAATGGAGCCCCCTCAAGGGTTGCACTGCTCTTGGCTTCAGGTAATTACCACCTTCTTGTAGATTCACCTGCTTCCAGAGTCACCTTAGGCCAAGGTCAACCAAACACAACCCAACACTCTAGAGCTGAGCTTGCCTTCACTTCTGATCCCCTCGCCTCTGTTTTCTTCACTCTTCTCACTCAGGGTCCTTTTAATTCACTATTTGTAAAGCATGTATAATTATCTAACTTGCTATCGCTTTCTGGGTCATGAAAAGAAAGAACCCCAAACTGGACTTTAGTCCTTCTGATGTCCCCAGCCAGCTGTGCGACTCTGGGAAAGTAATTTCGCTTTGCTAAACCTCGGTGTTCTGAGAAAAGGTCATCGTTAAGGTCTTCTTAGGCTGTATAAGCCCGAAACTCTATCCTGTCATTTCACAGTTCACGTTGGGTCTGGCTTCGTGTGGCCCAGAGCTCTTTTTATCTACCTGGGTCTGCTCTAAGCCTTAACCATGAACTTGGGACTGCCAAGTTCATGTACTCAGCAGTCCCACACTCACCCACCATGATGCACTCGCAGTGGAAGTAGTCGCCTAAGGTGAACACATTTTGTGTTGCAGTCACAGAGTGAGCTTTAGATTGTCTTTTAAAAATAATTTTCCCAGCCACTTGCGGTGGCTCACGCCTGTAATGCCAGCACTTTGGGAGGCCGAGGTGGGGAGATCACAAGGTCAAGAGATCGAGACCATCCTTGCCAACATGGCGAAACCCCATCTCTACTAAAAATACAAAAATTAGCCAGGCATGGTGGCAGATGCCTAAAATCCCAACTACTTGTGAAACTGAGGCAGAAGAATCACTTGAACCCAGGAGGCAGAGATTGCAGTGAGCTGAGATCACACCACTGCACTCCAGCCTGGGTGACAGAGCAGACTCTGTCTGAAAACATAAAAAAACTTTTAAAATATTTTACCCTTTTCCATCCTAAAATAAAAGTCACATTTAATGAACACATTAATTAATTTAGAGAAAGATTCAGTCACCTGCTTAACCCAAGCAGTTGGGGTTTGGGAGAGAGTCCGTTGCCATTGTAATGAGTTTGAGAAAATTTTTAGTTTTCTGAACAGCTGTTATGCTATCAGGGAAAATTATTTGCCAAAGTAATAGGTTTTCTTATAAAAGTCAGATCATATTATTTAAGTATTCAAGTCGTATTATTTAAGTTCTTTCTTAAGAACTGTAGCTGTCATAAGCCAGGCGCAGTGAGTCATGTCTGTAATCCCAGCACTTTGAGAGGCTGAGGTGGGCAGATCACCTGAGGTCAGGAGTTCAAGACCAGCCTCACCAGTATGATGAAACCCATCTCTACTAAAAATACAAAAATTAGCTGGGTGCGGTCACATGCACCTGTAGTCCCAGCTACTCAGGAGGCTGAGAGAAGAGAATCGCTTGAACCTGGGAGGCAGAGGTTGCAGTGAGCCAAGATTGTGCCATTGCACTCCAGCCTGGGCGACAAGAGCAAAACTCCGTCTCAAAAAATAAAGGTCAACCCCCAAACTCCCCTCCCACAATGGGGGGGAGGGCAGGCTTTTGGGGAAGAGGGAAGCTACTCTGAAATGCCAGCAGGCTCTGGGCCATGGGAGTTAAAACTTTCAAAGAAGCTCCAAATATTCAGGAAAGTGACCTAAAACTCACAAAATGTGTGGTAACCATGGATTTTTGAGGTGTACAACTAGGGGGTATGTGAAAACCAGTGACAGAGCTGAGCATCACATCCAAGGTATCTTAAGAGCAAAACAGGTAGCTCATGTGGACCCAGGAACACACTGGCAGAGAAGTGCCTGAAGGCGGCGCTCTGGTTGCAGAATACTGGGGATATGGCTGTCACGGGTCTCGCAGCCAGGCATCACCAGGGCTGTGAGGACCAGGGCAGCTGCTGCCCCCTGCCTATCCTGACAGCCTGGGACAAGGGAGAATGCCAGGCTGGTGTCTGTGGAGAAGACTGTCCCTGCAGCCCTGCCATAGGAGCCACCCTAGCTTTTATGACCTCACAGGAGGTGTGGATCACTGCTCTCTGTGGGGCCTGGGTCCAGTTGGAGGCCAGAGCCAGGTTCCTAGGGCAGAGGGCAAACGGCCCCTCCAGGAGGGAGCCGGGAGAGTAGGCAGCTCCATGTAGGTCCACGTTTAGGTTAGGAGGATCCACCATGAAAAAGGTTAAGAAGAAAAAGTCAGAGGCCAGACGCCACCGAGAGTCTACTGGCCAGCATCCTAGCTCCAACTCCACCTCTCAGCAGTCTAGCCCTGCATCCACGCCACAGCAGTCTAGCCCTGCATCCACACCACAGCAGTCTAGCCCTGCATCCACACCACAGCAGTCTAGCCCTGCATCCACACCACAGCAGTCTAGCCTTGAAACCACCTCCGGGCAACCAGCATCCCAAGCCTTTCTGGCTCCCGAAGTTCGCCGCTCCTCTCGGTGCCTGTTATCTCCAGATGCTAATGTGAAGGCATCCCCTCAATCCAGGAAAGCAGGTGGGCAGTCTTCTAGCTTCGGCAGTTCTAGGCTTCCTGCTGATGGAGTTCCAGCAAATCCCAGATGTTGGTTCTTATAGGATAGAGATGCATGGTTACCATGTATTCTGGAGCTGTGATGTAGAGTGGGAAGGTTTTTGTTTTTGTTTCTACCCAAGTGACCAGGATTCCTGGGTTTTGTCATTTCCATCATCCTGAGTCTCATTGACACTGCCACATGTACATATTAACATTTAACTTGGTTCCATAGTAATACTGGCTCCTTAGGAATCAGCAGTGCCATGCAACTGCTAAAAACTAAAAACCAAGGATGCATTAATAGAAGTATATGGTTTAGAATAAGGGAAGTGATGATACTGCTTTATTCTATCCTCATCAAGGTATCTTTCTGGATTGTAAAAGATGCCTGACAAACTAGTCTAAGGAAAATAGTCCAGGTTGATGGAGGGTGAGAGGGGTCGGGAGGCCAGGTAGTATATGACAGTCGATCGAAGGAATTGAAGGATGTCTATCAGTTGGAAAATGTGAATAGACTTGTTCCTTATTGTCCTCAGAGGTCTGACTAAGGGTCTGAGATGGTTTGGCTGTGTCTCCACCCAAATCTCATCTTGAGTTCCCAGGTGCTGTGGGACCCAGTGGGAGGTGGTTGAATCATGGGGGCAGTTCTTCTGGTAATAGTGAATAAGTCTCATGAGATCTGATGGTTTTAAAAAAGGGAGTTTCCCTGCACAAGCTCTCTTCTCTTGTCTGCCACCATGTGAGATGTGCCTTTCACCTTCCACCATGATTGTGAGGCCTCCCCAGCCACGTGGAACTGTAAGTTCAATACACCTCTTTCTTTTGTAAATTGCCCATTCTCAGCAGTGTGAAAATGGATGAATACAGGCTCATGGATAGGATAGCCAGACAAAATATAAAGCTCTCAGTTAAATTTTAATTTTAGAAAACAACAAATAATTTTTAGTATGTGTGTTCCAAATATTGCATGGGCATCCATATTTTTATTTTCTAAACTAGCAACTTTACCCATGGAAGATACTAGAGACAGACAGACTTCAGCTCAACATAAAAGACTTCCCAACAATTAGCTCTGTCTGAAAATGTAACGGCTGTCAGGAAAAGTGGTTCCCCATCTTCTTGGGAGCCAAACAGTGTCTGAATAAGCATTAGATTATGTAGAGGGAATTCAAGTGGAGTCCAGGAGGTGGGCTGGTGTGTACTACGAGCAATAATGGTGATAGTGAACTAATATTATCACTAAGCGTTCACTGCGTACCCAGCATTCAGCTCAGCTGTCTTAATTTTCATGTGACAATCCTATAAAAGGTCTTCTATTATCATCTCCATTTTATAGATAGGGAAACTGAGGCTCATAGGAATTAAACGAGTTGCTCTGGAGCAGACGCTGGTAGCACTGAGAAGCGAAACACCCTCTATTCTGATTCCAGAACCCTCACTCTAAACCACAGCACTGACCTTTTTATTCCAAGAGGCCTAGGAGTCTCCACAAGAGGAAGAACATCTTTCTCTGAGCATCTCCTGGGTCTGCCGTGAGCCAGTGCCCGTGGCTCCATGGCCTTGAACAGGCCACACTCCCTGGGCCACAGTTTATCCCGCTGGGATTGTGTGGGCACAAAATAAATAAGAGATGGAAATGGAAGTGATACAAGGTATCACCATGCCAACGATCCTTCCATGGTCAGGAAGCAATCCCTTCTCGACATATGAAAATGGTTTTGAGTGGCATACTCTATGTTGTATAGATTGTGATTATCAACCACTGAGAGAAACATTTCTGGGTTCTGGTCTCCAGAGCTGGTATCTGTAGAAAGCAAAATTTTCCATTCCCAAGTCTTTTAATGAATGCATGTGACTGATACCTGGAGAGGAGTTTGGCCCATTGAAGAGGCAAAGCAAGAAAGCAAGAAAAAAGGCTCACCAGTGGTTACAGCGAACACCCTAAACTTCTTCCAAAGGAATTCTCCACAGTGGAAAGGAATGTTAGAGATGCAGGGTGAGGACCTGTAAGTAAAACATGCCATTTTCTCAAATCCAAGCCTTTTTGTGTGCAGAAATATTGTAGCTCAAGAAAACGCAAGTATTCCTCCAGGATCTACAATAGAAGGATGGACAATAACAAGTGTTGGCGAGGATGTAGGGAAGCTGGAATCCTCATACACGGTAGGCGGGAATGTAAAATGGTGCAGCTGCTGTGGAAACAGTCTGGTGTTTCCTCAAAGGAACATGAAGTTACCATATTACCCAGCAATTCCACTTCTCAGTAGTAAACATCCAAGAGAATTAGAAGCATATATGCACACTAAAACTTGTACACAAGTGCTCAGAGCAGCAGCATTTATAATAGCCAAAAACTGGGAACAACCCAAATGTCCATCAACTGATGAATGGATAAACAAAATGTGGTATGAAATATCACAATACAATGAATACAGTAAAATACTATTTGGCAATGAAAAGATGATGTCCTGTTACATGCTACAACATTGATGAACCTTACAAACATTTGGCAAAGTGAAAGAATCCAGTCTCCCAAAAACCTACACATCGAATGATTCTGTTTACATGAAATGTTCAGAATAGGCAAATGTGTTTCCAGGTACTGGGGGAGCTGAGAGAATGGGGAGTAATTACTCATGGAGATGGGGTTTCTTTTTTGGGGAAATGAAGATGTTCTGAAATTCGTGGTGATGGCCACAAAATTTAGTGAATATGCCAAAAACCACTGAGCACGCTAAAAGGGTGAATTTTACTGCCTGGGAATTATATCTCAATTTAAAATTTTTTTTGGAACTAACAAAAGAGAAAGACAAGTCCTGCCTTTAGAACCCCCCCTCCTCAATTCAGGGAAAGTATATGTCATGGGCAGGTCTAAGCAGAAAGTGTCCTGAGTCTGCCAGGTTGACTACTGGTTTCATCCAGCTTAGGGTCAGAAGAATCTGGAGCTCTGTGAGGAAGCCACAGAGCTATAGATAGGAAACAGAGGGAATGATCCAGCCAGAAATCCTCTTGCCAAACCACAGAGGGCATCATCAACATTCTGCTGGGATCCATACCAGAGGAGGACAGAAACGGAAGATAAGCTCGGGACTGGAAACTAGAGCCACAGTTATTGCCTGGATGGATCAGTATGTTTGAGATTGATGGCACGTGGCAGCTCCAATTCCAGGAATCTCCAGGCAGCCTCTCCTAGGGTGAGCAATCACCTGCAAATTCCATTTTCACTGAATTAAAGGTGAGAAAGCCTGAGTTGCAGCTGACTTCTGCAATCTACGCCCCATAAGGGCATATCCCTTAAACTATCTGAGCCTCAGTTTCCTTCTTTGTAAAACAAGACCAGCAGTATCCTCTTTACAGGATTATTGTGAAATTAAATGAGATGGGCATAAGTACAGAGCATCCTGCTATTACACCATCAGCACCACCTCCATCATCATCATCGTCGTCATTGTTGTTGCTATTCCCAGGTAGCACGGTTGTAAAACAGCCATTTTCCCATGCAGTCAGTCTTCCATTTGGTTAGAGAACATTTTGTGGGAGAACTGCCTTCCTTGGGTAGTTCAGTCCCAAATCCTCAATGATGCCTTGAAAAAATCCAGGGTTCGCCCTGGTGATCCGGCAGCTGCTGCTGTTGAGGGGGGCCTTCTCAGACTGTGTTCCAGGCTCCCTGCCAGCCTCCCGGGGCAGGTGCCTCCCTCACCTCCCACCTTCTGTCCTCACAGGGCCTCTGACTCACGCCGCCCCGCGTTCCTGCTCCTATGCCACTTGCCCCTGCAGCTCTGCTTGCTGGCGTCGTCTGGGACTGTGCCATAGCCGCATCTTTGACATCCTTCTGCCTCGGGACTGGCAGATGGCGCCAGGGAGAAGACTCCCCAACCTGCTCACCTTCTACAGGTTCCAAGCATGGGGGGCTGGAGCCTCAGGACGCACAGTTCCCAGAGCCAGACTCCGCCCCCAGACCTTATTAGCAATCATGTATCGCTTCCTCTTGGGAATCCGAGGCCAAAGGAAAGCCTTTCCGTCTTTCCTTTGACCACCTCCTGGACATTGGCAGGCAGGGTCCTTTCCGACTGGCCCCACCCCCTGAGGTACCCATCCCACCTGCACAGAGAGGGGCCAATTTTCTTCCTTACTGGAATTCACCTCCTAAGGGCTTCCTTTTTCTTTTCTCCATCCTCAAAACACTCTCCCTCCCAGCCCTCATTGATTCCGAGTCGTTCAGGAGCTTTGTGATTAAACACTGTTTGGCCACGTGCCTCCGTGGCCCCTCAGTGGCCTGTTCCATAGGCAGGGGCCTTCGGTTCCTGATCTGCCTATGAATGTCCCTAGAGTTAAATGATAAAAACCTACTTGTAACTCATATGCCCCCTCCACACAATGGCAAGACCTCAGCCCCCTTCAGAGTGTGCCGGGCTCTTTCTGGGGGTCCCCACAGGGGACGTGTGCCCCCAGGCTGGTCTGTTGGTGGCAGCCCCCACGACATCACCCATAGTATCTGTTCGTCCTTCCTCTTCTCACAAAGCCACCAGGAGCAGTGTGGTGGCTGCCACTGCCCTCATAGGAAGACACCATCCATGTAGGGGACAGACTGAAGGTATTCCCATGTTTGGTGCTGCTAGGTTACACGCATGAGCTGGGAGAGGGGTCTCCATCCCTCCCACCTGAGGGCCTCACAGATCTCAATGGAAGAGGCCCTTCCACTGGGAGACTTCACACCCCTACCCCAGGAGCACAGACCCCTACCCCAGGAGTAGAGACCTCCACCCCTCATCCTCATCCTATTCCTCTTCTAGCCTCTCCCCCACCCAATCCCTTCTCCTTTCTGGAGTTGAAAAACTCCATCTCTCCTACATATAGAAAGAAACAAGTGGATACCCGGGGCTAATAGGGAGAACATGCTTGGAGCCAAAAATACTCTGCCACCCAGCAGCCCCGTCAAGGAAAGGCCTGCCTGCCACCGTTAGCCACGTCCCACCCTCAGGCTTAGAATTTCCATCCATCCATGGCCAAATTGTGCCATGGGTTCGTATCGTTTGAAAACCAACAAGTGTTATTGAGGGAAACTACTATGCAGAGGACATGGGGCACAGTGAGGGAAACAAGAACAGGGAATTTTACCCCTAAAATTGTTCCAGTCTGAATGGAGGGCTAAGACCCATGCATTTAGAAACTATGGTGCAAGATGGAAAGTGCCGCATGTCCTCCAGCAGAGGCTCCACGAGTTTCAGAACAAGAGTGTGCTTGCTTCTGAGCTGGCATTGTAGTGGCAACAGCATGTGAGCCAGGTCCAAAAGGATCTTGAAGCTCTCTCTGGCCTCAGATGAAAAGCGGGAGCAATCTGGGTGCAGGGAAAGGCTAACTCGAGGCTCTGAATCAGGAAAGTGAGTGGGGAGGGGCAGGGTCCCTGTCCGGCCAGCACAAGACATGTCTGTTCCAATTTTAGCACCCGCATGCTTTTCTCAATGGAGTGTGATGTTGGCTCTTGGCTTTCCCACCATATTCACATTAAACAAGAATCCCTGCTTTGGTAGGATTTCTATCAAAATGGTTGTTGCATTTTTTGAATGCCCTCCTCACCATTATTGGTGTAATCGTCTGTTTCCCTTGCCTTTGCATGGATGTAATATATTATTTCCCAAGGTTCCTTCCTCTCAATGGAGTGAAGTGATAGAACCTACCTCATAGGGTTGTGCTGAGGCTTGAAGAAGGCACTGAGTGTGAGGTACTTAGCACAAGGCCTGGCTCACAGTGAACTTGACCACCTTCCTGACCTAGTCCCCCTCTGGGTGTTCAGGGCAGCTGGTATCCGGGCCAGCTCACCCTCCGATCCTCGGGGGTCTTTCGGTAGGGACTTGTTGGAAGGGTGGGAAGAATTAAATGTTCTCTTCGGAGGAATTTGGAGAGGGGGTAGGTGGGTATTCCTGCAAACCTGAGGGGTTTATAGTTTCCACTTTCTCCTGCTGGTAGACACCATGAGGCCCAGCTTCCCACCATCCCCACTTTCTGCTCTGCTCTACAGAGGATCTTCAAGGAAACCCTCCAGTCATCGGAACGCGTGTCCTTCAAGCCCTCAGAACTGTGGCTGTGGCTCTGGGGGCTCTGGGAGCTGCCTACTACATCACTGAATCCTTGTGAACAAGCCCCTAGCCCATGGTCCGGCAGGTATGTGGCACACTCAGTCCCTTCAAGTGGAGGTGGTCTTTTCAGGTGTACCAAGCCCCCGGCCTCTCAAGGGAAGCTTGACAATGGAGTGACTCCTTCCTGGCCTCAGGGTCAGCCAGCATGGCCCTCTAGGGCAGACCTGATGCTCTCAGATGATGCTAGACTCATTATTAGGATTCTCTGAGCAGAGCCCCCACCTCTTCTGCCTTGAGGTGGTTTCCCTGGTCACAGACCCTGGACAGGAGGAAATGGGAGGGGTGGGGGGCAGAGGTTCCTACCCATCTAGAACCTTCCCTCAGAACTTCCTCCCTGCCTTGAAAGCTTGTCTCCTCCCCAGTCCTGCCTCTTTTTCACCTGGAAAGTCCTCTTCTTCCACGAAACCTTTCTCCAACTTCCCAACCCCAGTGATGTCTTCCATCTTCTCAGCCCTGTCCTCTCCACCTGCGCCTCCTGTTGTGGATGATCCTGTTGTATGCCTGTGGCCTGTCTCCCAGCTGTCCTGCAAGATCCCTGAGGGCCAGGGGCAGGGCTCACACGGTCATCTTCCTCACCCCTGGAAGCAGAACCTGAGACTGGGGTTGGATGAACAGGGTTTATTGAGGAGGTGCTTGCAGGGAGTGAGGGAGTAAAGAAGACAAGAGGAGGCAGGGGGAGGAGCTGAGAAGAAGGAATCTGGAATAAGAATTACAACACACACAGAGTTGGTCTCTGCAGAGGCGAGAGGCTTGCCCTCTGCTGCTCCTCCTTTTCTGTGCTTGGCCCTAAGGGTTGGGTAGGGACTGCATGTCTTTGTGGAAAGAGCAGCTCCCTTTGGGCTGAGGGCTCTCCTCTAGAGAAGGGGATGATTGTCTGTTTGCCTTGCCTTTGCAGTGGGTGTAATATATTATTTCCCAAGGTTCCTCTCTCTCAATGGAGTGAAATGAACCTACCTTTTAGGGTTGTTGTGAGGCTTGAAGAAGACATTGAGTGTGAGATGTGAGGGTCTGGGTGGGGCACCAGGAACTTCCACGATGATCCCTTTGCCATGTCCACACTTAGCAAATGCTTAATAAGTGATGATGGGGATGATAGCATAGGGATAATGAGAAGAATTTCACCCCACGTCCAGACATCCACCAGCCCAGGAGTTGTTGGTGATGGGGGCGCCATAAAGCATGGGCCTGGGAGATGTTCAGAATATCTCAAAAGCCAAGCCCAGAAGATAAACTCCAGTAAGAGCTCACCATCCCCTCACACCTTCTGTGATGTCATATCCCATGTCTGTGGCAGGGGACATGGTATTTCCTTAGCTGCCATGCTATTTCCTGAGGTATTTTCTGAGCAGCTGAGAACCTCAGTTTCCTCATCTGTAAATAGGGAAAATTATAGTAACTTCCTCTTGAGCCTGTTGGGAGAGGCGAGATAGGTGTTAGAGGACAGAGCTCACCGCTGGTGGGTCCCGTTGCTGTTGCCAATGTGGAGGCGGTGGGAAGGATGCAAGCTTTGGAGTCAGAGCTGCCGGCTCCTTTCTTGACCCTGATGCCTGATGGCTGAGTGTTAGAGACATTTCTTAATTTCTCTGACACTGTCATGTCTAGTGGGGAGAATGATAACTACCTCCACGGCAAATGGTTTTGAGGATGAATAGAGGGGATGTGCAGAAATGCCAGTGCAGGGCCTGGTGACAGGGGTGGGTGGATGCTGTCCACTGGCAACCTGAAGAATGCACCTGAGTCAAAGCATTTTATCTTCAAAATTCCTTGCAGCAGAGCATACTGGTTGTGAGCTTGAGTTCTGGAGGCACGCAGGATGGGGGTCAGAGGCCTCTAACACCCAGTATTTCTGAGGCCTGGGGCAAGTTCCCTAACTCCCAATGTCTTGTTTTCTTTTTGTTAAATGGAGATAATAACATAGCTCTCATTGGATTGCTGGGGTGATTGAGCAGGAAAAATGTATGTAAAACACTTAACACAGTTCCTGGCACAGGGTAAGCACTCAACATAGCAACAAACCACCACTACCAACTGTCAGCACCATCACCATTATCACCATCATCCTCAACACCATCACCATCCTCATCACCACCACCATCACCATCACCATCATCATCACCACCATCATCCCCATTACCAACATAATCACCGCCATCATCACCATCACCATCATCATCACCACCACCATTGTCATCATCACCATCATCACCATCACCATCATTGCCATCACCAATATCACCATCATTACCACCACCATCACCATCACCATCATCCTGACCACAATCATCACCACTATCATCCCCATTACCATCATTATCACCACCATCACCATCATTGCCATCACCATCATCACCATCACCTTCATCACCATCATCACCACCACTACTACCATTACCATCACCATCACCACCACCAGCACTATCACCATGTCACTATCATCATCATCACCATCACCATCATTGCCATCACCATCATCACCACCACTACTACCATTACCATCACCATCACCACCACCAGCACTATCACCATGTCACTATCATCATCATCACCATCACCATCATTGCCATCACCATCATCACCACCACTACTACCATTACCATCACCATCACCACCACCAGCACTATCACCATGTCACTATCATCATCATCACCATCACCATCATTGCCATCACCATCATCACCACCACTACTACCATTACCATCACCATCACCACCACCAGCACTATCACCATGTCACTATCATCATCATCACCATCACCATCATTGCCATCACCATCATCACCACCACTACTACCATTACCATCACCATCACCACCACCAGCACTATCACCATGTCACTATCATCATCATCACCATCACCATCATTGCCATCACCATCATCACTATCGCCTTCGTCACCATCATCATCACCACCATCACCATTACCATCATCACCACCACCAGCACTATCACCATCATCATCACCATCACCATCATTGTCACCATCACCATCATCATCGCCATTATCTTCATCACCATCATCACTGTTGCCATCATCACCATCATATCACCATCACCATCAATATCACCACCATCACCATTATCATCATCATGACCATCATTACCACCACCACCATCATCATAATCATTATCACCATCGTCACCACCACCATCACCATCATCACCACCACCATCACCACCACCATCATCACCATCATCACCATCATATCACCATCACCATCAATATCACCACCATCACCATTATCATCATCATGACCATCATCACCACCACCACCATCATCATAATCATTATCACCATCATTACCACCACCATCACCACCACCATCATCACCATCATCACCACCACCATCATCACCACCATCATCACCACCACCCACCCCTGTCACCAGGCCCCACACCTGGCAATCCTGCACATCCCCTCAGTTAATCTTCACAACAATTGCCCTTGGAAGTAGTTACCATCATCACCATTATCATCATCATGATCATCATTACCATTTGTTAAATTAGTGTTCTCCAGTTTTACTGACTTTTGGCACCTGTAAAATCACTTATTTTTTTTAATTAGCTTATTTTTTGCCTGGGAATGGTGGCTCAAACCTGTAATTCTAGACCTTTGGGAGGCCCAGGCAGGAGGATCACTTGAATCCATGAGTTTGAGACCAGCCTGGGCAACATAGCAAGACCTTGTCTCAAAAAAAAAAAAAGATGATCAAGAAGAAGAAGAAGAAAAAGATTTAAAAATTAGCCAGGCATGGTGGTACACACCTGTAATCCCAACTATCTGGGAGGCTGAGATGGAAGGATTGCATGAGCTCAGCTGTTGGAGGTTGCAATGAGCCA